>NW_022987654.1:697289-782289 GCF_902827165.1 Trematomus bernacchii | reverse complement strand
AAAACACAAACTGTATCCAGTCATAACTCACTTGATAATTTAATGGAAGTATTGTGCATCAAAAGAAAGCAGCAAAGCAGATTATTGAAAGCTTGATCTCTGGGGTTAGTTGTCACTTCTTTTTGTATCTTCTCTGTTGTATAGGAACACTATATCAGTAAGTTATGAAAAGAGTACTGTCAGGGTCTTACTCCATTGGTTAACATCACTTCAGTTTTGAGCGCCACCTATGGGTTGTTTCTGTCTACTGCTGTAACCAATTAGTTGTGCCTGTTACCAGTGCTAGTATTATGCTATAACACATCCAGGAAGTAAAGCCTAACAACCACAGTGAGAAGTCTTCACCACAGCACGGTGAACAAAACACACACAAACACACACACACACATGCATACACACACAGAAGCACATACTTCAGTGGGGAGATCAGCAGCCGGATCAAGTGTAAAGTCTCTTGTGTCATGGAAAGGCCTTTGATGAAGAAGAACACAAACAGAGAAACCACACCAACATAAAACACACACACACACACACACACACACCAATTCACTAATTTCCCACTAACTGTAATTATGTTCTCACCACATAAGATTGACTTTTATTCATCTGGTAGCATCCAGTTTCCTGTCATTTGTGAAGCATTGCGAGATTAATGAATGACTTTTACTCCACTAATTTTGAGTGACGTCCACCAAACACACACACACAGACAGAGTTCCCACATAAACAAACAGAGCGGGTCTTTGTATTCTGCTGCACATCACCACAACACAGATCAACAGTCCCTGAGGTAACGGCCAAAATAAAGATCTCATTACTTTACTCTCTCTCTCTCTCTCTCTCTCTCCATGGCTTGTCAGCTGCCAGACCCTGACGTCTCCTTTCATGTTGGCCAGGCCTCTGAGAGGAGCTGAGAGATGCTGAGAGGCGCACAGAGCCTCCCAGGGCTTTGAGCAGCGTTTGATTCCTGCTAGATAATAGCTGGTTCACTGTCAGCCCCGGGATGATCAGTTAAATCCTTAATCACTGCCTGTCCACTTGCATGACAGTTATTTTAGGGCCTTTTTCTGGACCTTCTCTCCTCTCTTTCCAGCTGTACACCTCTCTCTCCATCTCTCCCTCCTGTGAAAAGTAATCCAACAACAGAAAACATCATGCTGTGGATGGGTTTAGGGGGGATAAGAGGACAGATGGGGTTTGATGCAGCTTCATTTCTGTATATAGTTGGTGTTAAAGGTCACCTATTATGCAAAATCCACTTTTTCACATCTTTTATACATAAACATGTGTCCCCCATGTGTAAATAGATTCTGAAAGTTTCAGGAAAAAATATTTGTTCACTTCTTGTCCTGATCCATTTATATAAAAACCTGTCTGAAAATGAGCTGATCTGATTTTGGCCACTTTATGATGTCATAACGATTTTTTGCCTTGGTAACCATTAGCCAATCACCAACCAAGGTAACACCCCCCTCCACGTTATCACCTGAATCTCCTCCTAGAGCACCATTGTGTTCTTTTAAACCAAATATCTCAGAGGGGCGTGGGGAGTGGCTCCTTATTTTCATCTAAAGTAAAAGAATCCAGAATCAGCACTTTTGAAACAGGGCTGAAACAGAGGGGTTTGTGGGATGCTTCAATGCATGATCTGTTTGGTATTCCGAGCAAAACACTTCAGAGACATGTTTTGTATATATCTGAGACCTATAATATATTGATGAAAAACAGTATAATAGGGGACCTTTAAGATATATATTTTGTGTGACTATGGCGCATTCCTTCTGCATGTAGGGGGTAAAAGAAGAGCAGAGACAGGTGAAGGCAGAGGGGGGTCGGCACCAAAAGGAGTAAAGACAAGTGCAAAGAGCAAACTGAGAGGAGCTCGTCTTTGACCTGTCAGCCTGAAGACAAGAAGAAGAAGGACCCGCTCTCTTTCTGCTCGGCTCTCCTATACCTGCCTGTTTTTAAAGGACATTCAAAGCGGGGCAGAGAGACAGTGAGGCGTTGTCTGTCAGTTTGTCCTGTAACCGTGTCACAGGTTGAGCGGGGAGACGAGCGTTCGATGTTCATGTCCGATCCAGGGCCTTGATCAAGGCTCCTCCACAGCCAGGTGCTGCCACCGCTGACAGCCTCACCTCCACCCCCCAACCCCCCACTGTCTGGAGGATGGAGGGCATTTCACTTTGACAAAGACAGAAATGTGGGGGTCGGGGTAAGGGTTGGTGGGGGATACTTGAAGTGAAGTTTGACTACAGAGGAATCACAGAAACTTTTGGACAGCCTGGACATTGACGTCGTTGAGTGTGTGCTAAGTTATCAGATCTTTGAAGTTCCTGTAACCTGAAAGGCAGCTTCAGGGTTACAGTTCGGCTGCACTTGAAGGAAGTTCAGTGTGTGGAATCAAGTTTTAAGTATATTATTTTATTTACCAATGAATATGTATTTGTGTTGTGAGAAAAGACATAGGTTTGGTTGCTGAGAGCTTTAAGAATCAATATAATTTGTTTGGGGATTTTAGCATGTTACACAGATAGGGTTTCTTTAAATAGATTTGTTGAATTGTAACACATTCTTTCATTCATGCAAGATGATACATTTGAGATATTTCTGACTTGTGTTGGATTAAACCTCGACTTGGTGTTATACATTTAGATTTATACTTGAGTTGATTTTAAATTGAATCTAATTATATTAGTCTGGGCCATTATTCAGTTCATTCATTCATTATCAATTGGACACAAGCTTTTACACAATCGTTTTGTTGTTGTTGTTCTTTATTTAAAGAGAATCATTGCCATTAAAATAGCACATGTGGTAAGGTGTTGATAAGTGTTTTCAGCAAAAGACTTGGAGAAAAGTAAAACAAATCTGTAAAAGTACCTAAACTGTCAGCTATCAGATGTGTCACTTCAGTCTCGTTCCGCTAAAAAGTTGAATTCAGTTAAAATAGTCGGATGTCTTTCTCTTAAATTGTCATATATGACCCTTTTTCTGCCTCTCTTTTTCTCATGGTCCCTGCTGTGTGTACAGAATGATGGTATTGTGGCTATGCTGTAAAAGGCAGACCGTACTACATTGCCTCATTTCCACAAGTCTCGACTTTTGACCCCTTGATTCTGACTGGCGGCACTTTGCTGTAAGTCACAGGGAGCCTTTCAGCCAATAGAATGAGAGCGCAGCTGGAGGTCGGAGGGTCACAGACGCACCATGTATGGAATTCCATAGAGCCAGAGGTCAGAGGTCATGCTCAATCATAGTCAACACAGAGCAAAGAATCAGGAGGCTCCTACAGTCACAACAACAGGGGGAAAGAGACGCAGAGCAGAGGGAGGAGGACGATTTTAATGATTATTTAATGATGGTTTTTCTGCCATTATATTCCCTTTGATGCTACTCATTAATCACAAAGGTAGACATAGTTGTCTGTCAGTCAGTTAGACCATAAGCTGAGTGAACAGGTGTCACTTCCTTCCTTTGAGGATACCTTTTCTTTATCAGTTTGTGGCCTTGAGTCCGGTGAACTCTTTGAAATTGAAATGAATTCAAGTCAAGAAATCCACGATGTCAAGGTGCGTTCATTTAACACAGGCGGCTGTCTGCACACAAGTAAAGAACACTAGCTCACCTCAGTCTATGTGGACGGCTATGTGTGGCATCTATTATCATCCTTGGAGAAAGGGTTTAAAAAAAGGTTTGATATTAAAATAAAATTATGTTATGTCAAAACAAGATATGTGCACTCATTGTATTATCACAGAGCTCTGACAAGTATGTTTCTTGATGAGTTAGGACATTTGAAATGCTTGATTTTTGGTATGGTAAAAAAGGTATGTTATGCCTGCTGAAGGTGCACTATATAATTTAAAATTGAAATGTTAAAGTGTACTCAATGTCTTTACATTTTGTAAGTAATCCCCCATTATATACCATTGGGGACATTTAAAAAAATATTGCTTATATTCTATACAAAATTGAAATCAAAGTGTTACAATATTTGTTGGGATACTGTAACCTATTTATTTGGACCAAGTTGGATGACTTTGATGACTTTTGTAGGGCTGCCCCTTGAAAGTGGATGAGTCGAATCAGCCATCAATTATCAGACTCTTGGTTTTGAACAGCCAAAGCTTATTTATATCAATACATTCTGTTTTGTACTCCACAGCTGAATGAAATCTAAGTCCCATTAACAGGTGTGCTGATTGTATTTGGAGCTACAGTGGATGTTTGATGTGTCCCAGGAGTTTTCTCTGACCACTAACCCATCAGGTCAGTCGCCCCTCTCAGACCCTCATATACAAATTAAACACTTTGCGTCTGACAGAGTGGTGTACAAGTGTGAAAGGTGTGTGAGTGTGTCTGGGGTATATGTGTCTAGTCTGTGAAGGGTCCCAAAGGTGCCCTAGCTGCCTAAACCACTTCTGCAGATCTGTTGATAAATCATCAAGAGACTTTTTCTCAATCTATGGGTGTGAGGGTCTACGTGTGTGTGTGTGTGTGTGTGTGTGTGTGTGTGTGTGTGTGTGTGTGTGTGTGTGTGTGTGTGTGTGTGTGTCTCTATGGGAGCATGCTGGCTGCGTCTTCTGCTTAACACTCACTTTCATCACGCACACGCTCAGAAGTGACAGTCCTCGTCTCTACAAAGGGATTTAGAATATTACCAAGAGACCTGCCATCTCTTCTCTCTCTCACACACACACACACACACACACACACACACTCCCACACACACACACACAAACATGTACAGATACCAGCACAAAGCTTGCTACAAAGGGATTCATGATGTCACCCAGAGACATAACTAAGTTCCACATAATTTCCCATTATTCCTCCTAATGAATCTCAAAACAAGATAGTGGCTGTTAAATTACTCTCCTCCTCCATCTTCTCCTCACCTCTCCTCATTTTTATTTCCCCATCATCCCTGGCAAATCTCCCCTACAGCCCACCCCCTATTGACACGTATCCCCAGAACGCACACACAAACACCCGGCCCACAAAGGCCTTAGCGCCTAAGCTAACAACCGATACACAAAAACAGAACAACAAAGCAGTTGTTGTCAGGTTGTTAAGTCCCTGCCACAGTTTCCAAGGGTCGGGGAGACGGCAAGCAGACAGAAAGAGGGAGAACAGGATGAGATGGGCTTTGGAGAATAAAAGACGGCTAATCCCTGCATTTGGATATGAGAAACGCAGGCCCGCAGGAGAACGCATCAAAGACGGCGCTAAATTAGCCTATATACTGGGAGTGAGAGGAGGAGAGAAGAGACGGAGTGAGAGAGAGGCCGCTGATTTGAGACAGTGTTAGAAGAGCGGGGAGAGGTAGTCTCCTAGGGCCCAGATTAGCAACACACACTCATTATTCTCCAGCATTGCTGTTGCACACAAACACACATGCACACCCACGGCCATGCACACAGATTAGAACCATACACTCATTATTCTGTCTCTGTGGGACGCTAAACCCTAAAATCCAGCACGCTTGCTGGGAGCACTTGCACAGAGACTGGCTAAAGGAGTACCGGGGCCCAGCACTGCCTTTGTAGCTGTGCATCGTTAGCCACGCCGGGTGCTAGCACCTCACAGAGGGTGTGTGTAAGTGCACGAGGGGTTAGTCAGGTTTTTTTGTATGTGTGTGTGTGTGTGCCAGGGAAGGGCTGGCGAAAGCAGGCAATTAAGGCTAGAGGAGTTTGCTGGTTCATTCAGCTCCACAAGTGGAACCATCCAAAGCACATTAAATAAGGAAGTTAGGCAGAGAGACAGTGTAGGTTAGGACGCCTTGTTGTCTGAGTGTGTGTGTGCGTGTTTGCACTTGTGTGTGGGATAGAGAGGGGTTAAGAGGGAGGGAGGGAGAGAGGGAGAGAAAAGCTTGTCCAGAGCTTGAAAAATTAGCAAAGAAGAACAAAAAGAAAGAATACAAAAAAGATTTGAAATCATGCAAGGATACAAACCTTTACATTTTTGATTAGGCTGACCTGTGTTGGGAAGCTTCTCTCTTTGAGTAAAGGGTACACAGGTTGATTGTTGATATAGAAGGATGTCTGATAGCCAAAATCAGATGAATAACAGAGAAAAGTATATGGAGCTGCAGTGTGAAACATTTTTTTCCAACTTTAAAATCCACTTCAAGCTATCAGCAATTAATTTCAACCATGTGTGTGTGTTATTTTGTTTTGTGTTTATCAAGTGTGCAAAATTCAATAGAATATGGCTTAAGGAGTTGCGGTAAATGAATGCAAAAGTTATAACATTAATATGATTAGGCATGCGATACAAACAATGCTGTGCTACAGGAACATTAAGGGGAATGAGTATTACAAACAGCATGTCACACAATGATGTGCCACAGGGCTTTACTGAGACATGTTTTACCTGTGCAACAGCTGCTTCCATCCAATTACATCAGTCTAGAAAAACTGGCAGAATTTATTTTGCTGTAGACCACAACTTGATGCAGCCTATTTCAATTTAAAAAGCACGCTAGCCTCAGGGTTTATTAGCATTAATGTGTGACTGACAATGTTTTTGCCATGATTACTTTCTCCTCTCCAAGTGAAGCAGGATGCTCTTTTCCTAAGTGCTACAATACCGTACTTAAAGAGCCTCATATATTTGTGGAATATTAAAGAGAAATGTTTGATGCCATTGGTTTATAGCTAAAAAAGCGTCTTTACTATTTATGTTTGGATGAATATTTTCTTTAATCAGAGTTCTCGTAGGCTATGTTTTCCCTTTTTGTTTCTTTTCAGTTCAAGTGAAAACACATTCATGTTTAAGCAGTTATTGTACATTCAAAATGTTTCTGTATATCATTTTTCAATAGGTTTTGACTTGAAATATCTTCAATATTTTCCACACACGGGAAATTGTTTTTCATACTGCATTTGGGACTATTGCTTGATAAATGTACTCCTTTAAAAATGCAAATGAAGATGTGTATTAAGAAGTTACTGCGGCTTGGTTGAAACATCATAACCCATTTGATTGATCTCCTCTTACGTAAACTGTAACAAACACTTCTCTTCACATATTGTGCTGTAATATTCAAAAACACCCTGTGTATTTGAGAAACGCATGGACTTATCTTCAATCGTAACTTAATTACATGAAGAAAAAAAAAACTGTAAATTGAGTTTTTATTGTTTATCATAAATGTATGTGTAATTCCTGTTTTATGATAATTATAATCCCTGCTTTATCTCTCTCCTCTTCCTCATCTCCTTTATCTCCTTCTCCTCAGAGGGTAGTGGTCCATGCTGAAAGCTCCTGCCATCTTACCTAGCAGGTTGTTCAGCCTCCCTCCCGCAGTCAGGCATGTGCACACACATACACACAAGCGCACACAAGCGCACACACACGCGCTCGCGCACACATGCACACACAGTAGCAATTATGGCAATCAGCAAGCCGACCCAATTAGTGTTTCCTGCTTGTTAAGCCCTAGGGGTTGGCTGCCCGACCACCTCACTTTGCATAACTTAATCTGCAATGACAGGGTGTGACACCCAGACTTCTGACCCTACCAGCAGCTTGTGTGCGGGTGTGTACGTGTGTGTTCGTCTGTATGTGTGAGAACCCCGAGTTGTCCAACCCATGCGTGGTTACAATTTACATTCGCCAAATTGCTCCCAGGCTGCGGCTGGCTCAGCCCAGCTTGTGAGTTCTGGATCCAGGGGAGGAGCTCTGTTTCTGGGAGTGATTGTGGAGCGGGCTCCCTTCTCCTGTGGGGCTTTCCTCTGTCTGAGCTGGTTAAAGGTTGATGGACAACTCTGTTAATATGCAGCTAGTGAAGAGAGGCAAAACCAGGTCTTTCCTGTTGTCCACGATACACATCAGCTGAACACACACACACACACACACACACACACACACGGACACGATACTCTCACTCATCGACTGTGTGTAGGTGGAGACTGAAGGAAAACTTCTACTGCCATGTTTAAACCAGGCTCCTTTGAGCAAGTGCCACGATAGTAAAATTTGTTTCATGGTCAAACACTTGTGCTGTTATGAAGTGTACCGGAGGCCCGCCCCTTCTCAGTGAGTGGTTGCCCCGTGACACATGTTGCTAGGCATTAAACCTGACAGAAACCATGGTTACTGGACACAAAAGCACTATTGTGGAGGTGTGTTTGATCTCAGTTTGGTGTGTGCGTGTGTGAACTCGGTGTGAACTGCATGGAGTCTGCGGAAGCTTTCTGCGAGGGGAACAAAAGCACAGCGGAGTGTGTGAGTGTGAGTGTGAGTGTGGCCATCACCCTGATTGCAGAGAGAAGGAAGCAAAACAACAAGTTATATCTCCTTCAGCACTCCGAGTTTCTCTCCTCTCCCTCCTTTTTTTAATTCTCTGTTTTGCGTTCTTTCGTGCCTTGACTAATTGTTTTTTGTTGTTTTTTTCTCTTCTTCTTGAGTTCAGAAGTGGCAGAAGCGAGGAAAGCGTAGCGGGGTGTATTTTGTACGGGTATCTCCCCGGTGCCTATTCCATTAAAGGCAGACTGATAAACAGGCTAGGATAATTAAAGGGGAGTGATAAATAGTGCTGCCTTAATTAAAGGGGAGTGATGAGGACACGTGTCGAAATGTTTTGTTAGCGGGCCGACGGACAGATGAAGGAAGAGAGTAATTGCTTTGGATTAATTATTTGGATACGGGCGCCGAGAGGGTACACACATCTCTTGAGGGCTCTTTCAGGATGGAGGGGGAGATGAGGAAGAGTAGAAGGATGGTTTCAAGAAAAGATTCACTCCATCTCTCTTCAAGCCAAGAACAGCACAAACATCAACCATGAGGGAGAGACTTTATTATTAAAGTCATGTTTTCTTTGGTATTTTCATCTTTATTCATCAAGGAAAAGATGTCTGAGAACCACTTTCCAGCAACACATTTATACAAGCACACGCTTTCACACCTGGAAGCTTCCCAGTACATCCACTCAACTGGTGACCACCGGGCAGGAGTCAGAGGTCAATCGCCTCAACATTTCAATTCCAATTTCTCTCCGAATTTGGAAAATATTACTCTCAAGTGGATGGACCTACTTGCATTCATGAAGAAAAAGCCCTCTCGTGTTATTCAAACATGAAATTCTGCGATTCCAAACTGCTTTGCATCTCTTCTCTCATTTAAAACTAGTAAGTACAAGAACAAGTAACTACTTACTTCATTAGACATCCCTCATCAAAGATGAATATTGTTAGAACACCAAATATACCAATGTAAAGCTCAATGAGAATAAATAACAACCTTCACTGAGTGTTGTTTTTCCCACACAATCACGGTCATAGAGGGCAGATGCAGCTCATCCAGTTAAACAGCAATAGATTCACTCATTTACCCAGCCAGTACAACAACATTAAAACCACTGGAGTCATTGTACAAACAAACACTCAAAATACTGGACACAAAATCTGTTTATTCACACAGACTACATTCAGTTTATTTCAATCCAAACTCAAAACATGGTTAGTGAGGAATCAGCTCTGCCAACACTGACACAATCTTCTGCTCCTTAAAACCCACTGCCTGTGTTTTAACATGTTCTTTTGTTTTGTTTGAATTGTTTTGTTTTATTGTTCCGTCTTTTAATTTAATTTTTTTAAGTATTCCAGTAATGTATGTTGCATGTTTTAATTTGATTGTATTTACTTGTTTAAAATGAAATGTGTTTTAGGCAGACTTGTAAAATCTGTCCAGGGACTACAGACGAAAAATAGCCACTTGGCTAACTCTGGCACATTTACAGCAATGTTAATTAATGTGCACTGTCCCTGTTAAATAAATAAATAAAAATGTGTGCATATATGTTTCAAGAAAGAACAACAGCAGCAGAGAGATGACAGCATGCAGCATGGAGAAACTGCAAGCATGCAGGTAATCGCTTACATCTATACTGTAGTAGTCAACTGCAGATCATGACCTACATAACACCCGAAATGAAAGCACCTGAACTAAAGACATCATTATTTGCTTACAGATAAGATCAACCATGAAAAGATGCAGAAAACTATTCATAAAGGGAATATTAATGGCTACGGCACATTATGTGTTATGCATGTCTAATTGTTTCGAGGAAAAAGGATCTATGAATATTCATTTTGCATGCTGTTTCGATGTGCTTTTTACTACTTGTTAAGCAATTTGGGGTTTATTTTTCTCAAAAGTTATACTAAATAAAGTACAATCTTTAAAAAAAAAAAGATACTAAAAATACTGTTGTGATTTTGTATGTGTAATTTCTCCATGTGTATACTCTCTAACGAATCCCAGAAGTCCAGCATGCGTGAGCTCTTCTCCCAGCAGTGTGTACATGCGTCCCATTGAAAGGCTTGACTTCACCGTTTCCTTTTTAGCAGCGGCAGTCGGGCACTAATGCCTAAAATGTACAGCACATACACACAGATCACCACGCATATGCTCACACACAAAACATCTACCTCACCTCTCCACCTCCAGACTCTGTGAGTGTGCGTTTGTGTGTGTGGAGCTAGTGTGTAGCAGGTAGAGCCATCTGTGATGTAGATCACAGCCAGATGTCCCGGGCTCCGCCACCAGCCAGATCACCTTACATAAATACTTTACCATGTGAGGGAATCATTTAGCCATATTAATTGACGGTAAACTTGCCCTGGAACGAAGGCCCCAGACTCTCACACACACACACACACTCACACACACACACACACACACACACACACACACACACACACACACACACACACACACACACACACACACACACACACACACACACACACACACACACACACACCACACACACACACACCACACACACACACACACACACACACACACACACACAACACACACACACACACACACACACACACACACACACACACACACACACACACACACACACACACACACACACACACACACACACACACAGAGAGACTAACACACAGTCCTGCATCACAGGTGGGTTCCTTCACTCACAGGAGCAGCGAGTGGGTAACCGGTGGTAACCGGACTCTGATCAAAAGGAAGATTGACATAAATAAAGAGCCTGCAGGAATGCATTGTGCAAACAAAATATGAGCTGGGCCCCAAAACATTCCCTGGAGGGGAGGGCTGAGGACGAGGAGGGGGAGAGAGAGAGGGAGAGAAGGGGGGGCAGCTGAATAGTTTTCTCTTTTATTCCCTTGAACTCAACTCTCCTGTCTTTCATTCTGGTACTTCCAGACATGAGTGTCAGTATTCAAAGACAGATTAAAAACAAAAGAAATGCAGGTGAAGATTGAAGTAAAAAAAAGAGAGGGACGATAGATTTGGTAGATGCTCAGTTTTGGCAGACCCATCACATTTAAACTAGAGAGATTACAACCTGTGTACTTCAGGGCATAGCGGGCTGGATTTCGCCCCTCAAGTGACAGTCTTATGTTTTGCCACCTATTGTTGTCACTTCTAAACAGGACCAAACCTTCTTTAGCGGGGGAGTGATATTTAATCCCTGCTTACTGAACCTTTGATATGGTAGCCTTCACCCATGGGCCTCTGAGGTTTATGTACACACACACACACACACACACACACACACACACCACACACATGCACACACATGCACACACATGCACACACAACAATAACCTGTCTGGGGAACTTCCATGTAGCTTCTGGTGTCTGTTTGTATCCATGTAAGGCTTTAAATCGAGAGGGGAAAACAAAGTGGCATAGCCCACATAGATGTACACACACACACACACAGTACTGTACACATGGCCGTAACACTACCATAAGAGGAGTTTATAACTGGCACTGGAGGGTCACTTCAACCAGCACTGGGACATTTTTAGGTTTTTCTTTCCAAAACAGAACCCAGAGACTGTATCACTAAAAACAGTGTTGCTAAAATCAGCCGCCTACGCACACAAACAGACACACACACCGTTACCGTTTACTCTAAACAAAACTCTGTGCAAGTGATCTCTCCTGGGTCACAAGATAATGAGTATTAAAAATAAACTTTTTGGTTTACAATTGCTATGTGCATGTTTTCGGTAGCACTTGTGTATACTGTAAGAGTGTGTGTTTTTTTCCTGTTTTTCTCAGTGTGTTTGTTATCACATTCCAAAGCATTCGGGGACCAATTGACGAGGAGAAGAAAGACATGATGGAAGGAGGGAATAGATAAAAGGCAAATGAACAATAGCGAGATCACAACAACCCCCCTGACAGTAGGTTGCAACCTCAGCTCTGTGGGGAAAACATACACTAACACACTCGCTTTCAAATGCACAGCAGAGATTTAGCGCTCTCAGTTGGGACTGAGAAGGACCCATTGAGTGCCTAAAATGTAACTGTATGTTTGTGTTTTGGGGATTTGTGAGTCCCACTGCAAGGTATCCTATCCCTCCAGGTGGGGTGAGGGTGTTTAGGGGCAGGGGGAGACAGTGGATCCTGCTGGCAACACTCTGGCAGTAACCCGAGGGTGCAGCTGTTCCCACGGAAGTCACAGAGGTAGGAGGAAAGGTAACAGTCTCCTGGGGAGGAAAGAGAAATAGGAACGTATCGAATAAGATAGAAGAAAAATGAAAAGAAGTGGAGTTCCTCTTCTTCTCCTTTCCTTTAACCCTTCCCTCAGTGCAAGGCCGCTCATGGAAGAAAAACAACTTTGATGGAGAAAGAGAAAAGCAAAAAGGCAGGAAAGGGCTGAGTGAAAAGAAAGAAAAACAAGGAAAGGTAAATCTAATTACAGAGGCCAGATATGGCAGCAACGTTAGTTAACCCTGAGACAATAAACACCGATAACATCCAGCCACAGGGTGTGTGTGTGTGTGTGTGTGTGTGTGTGATTGTGTGTGTGTGTGTGTGTGTGTGTGTGTGTGTGTGTGTGTGTGTGTGTGTGTGTGTGTGTGTGTGTGTGCGTGTGTGCGTGTGTGCGTGTGTGTGTGTGTGTGTGTTTCCATGTGAGTGATAGGGACCAGAGGAGGGCAACAGGGAAAGACGAGCCTATGTTTGTTTGTACATGGCTGTTTCTCAGGCTCTTGACACTGGCATTCCAGACACACACACAGACACACACAAACACACACAAACACTCACACGCATTGACATTTCAAAACCAGTGGAGGTCAGATCCCAGCACAAACCCTGTGGCTAACTTAAGTCCCTGCTGCTGCACACAGAGGCCCCAAACCGACGGTCAAATATATCAATAAAACACAAACTCACAGAAGCATTTCACTCACACACACAACCTTACTTCTTGAATGACTTTTACCAGAAGCGTTTGTACATGAGACATCTATGATATGGTTCACGCCAACATGCCGACCTTCAAATGCAGCACAGAGAGTCAGTGGAGAGGTCTTGAGGGTTTGAATTGATGCTGCTCTGTCTGAGTTGTAAATAGAGAGGGATAGGGAGTAAATGATGTCTTCATATATGAGAGTTCTTTACAATTTGTTCTACATTCTTGCTTGAATTGCAAACAAAGAAATACATTTGAAAAACGTAATAGCGAAGTCTCTTTTCAGCAGTTTCACGTAGGAACTATTTTCTTTTAAACTCATCACCGCACAGAAGGAAGCTTGCATATACGCACTAATAGAATGTGTCGTCGCTTTGAGCATCAAAAGTCGAGTGGCCATGTAGTACCGTTATAATCGAGAGAAGGAAGGCATTATTTCTACAGAAGATATCTCGAACACTTGCCAACTAACATCAGAACAATCTAGCTTGGTAAATAGCACTGGTAAAGAGTATTTTAGATTTAGTCAAACATCCAAAATTCAACAATGCAGCCCAAACAATCAACTCTTGTACCAAAACACTGACCACATTTTCGCCCAAAAGTAAAACTATTTACCATGGGGATTGAAAGACATACATATTGTAGGGCTCTTACACCATTATTGTTGTGCTCCTAGTTGACTCCTGGCAATCTCTTGCAGACGTGTCCAGATACCCAGCATACATCTGGTCCAAGAGGGGTATCACGTGGCGGGTGAAAAACGTTCCACTTCCCCAAGGAAAATAATTATACCATGTGTTTAAGGAACATAGAGTAACGTGGAAGGAACAGGACATCATCCTGGGGCTTTGTGACTGAAATGTTGAAAGTCACATTGTCCCGAACAATTACAACATGCTTTGAAAGAGATCTTTAAGGAATTAGAATATGCTCTTACTGTCCCAATTAGGATTTTCTTTTAATATATTTTAGTGAAGCAAAGGACGGTCGGATTATCAGTAATGTATATTTTTAAGCATTCGCTTTTACAATAGTGTGTAAGTCTGTGCAGAATCGATTGCAAATACACACTAGAAATACATATAGATTTGATAGTGCTTTAGTTAGAAAAAAGTGAATGGAATTAGAAAGTGATCCACAGTTTAGTACTCAATGACTTGGGTTGAACCAACTGTGTGAAATAAACTTTGTATTGATAAATGTGTGTTTCTAATTAAAGTATAAAACTGTAATTAACATTGCTTTGAAGCGTGACATTTGCCGCCCGTGCTCACTCCGCCTGCACAGTGCCGTTTGTCATCTGTTTTCCTCCTGCGCACACTCATTCCTCCCTTTAATGCTTGGATGTGTTCACAGCAGGTCTTACTCAATAACACCTGCCTGCTTTGTGAGCGTGTGGTGTGTGTGTGTGTGTGTGTGTGTGTGTGTGTGTGTGTGTGTGTGTGTGTGTGTGTGTGTGTGTGTGTGTGTGTGTGTGTGTGTGTGTGTGTGTGTGTGTGTGTGTGTGTGTGTGTGTGTCCGACATAGGGACCCCCGGTCTAACCTAAACACTTGGGAGAAGAGCTTTTTAAACAGCCAGACATTCAAAACAAACCTCAGCCTCAGCCACTATCTGTCTGGGTAGACGAGTGAGACCTTTTAAAAAGGTGCTTTTACCGCACATCAGAAATTGAAGGTTTCACAGTCCGTACACACACACATATATACACATATATATATACACACACACACACACACACAGTCCACCAAGCCCTGGTACCCTATCTAGGATGTCAGAATAAGGAGGGGGAGGTGGGTAACATACCGTTGTATTAGTGCACTTTTACCGTGGATGAGGAATGGCCATAAAAGGTAAAACCATCCTGCTCCGACCTGCTTACTGTAAACAAGCAGAGAGGAAAGTGGAGAGGGTGAGAGATGCCGCCTGGAGAGGTGGAGAAAATGAAAAAGAAGCAGCGAGGAGAGGAAGAGGGGGGGGGGGGGTGAAGGGTGGCAGAGACCTGGGGAGTTTTATTTGATTTTTTGCTTTAAAAGATAAAGATATTGTTGAAGTGATAACTTGAGACAAGTGTCAATAACAAAACAAATTGCTCTTTTTAACAATCAACTCACTCTTACTAATGTTTTCATTTTCAACCACATATATTTAATTAACATATAAAAAAGACTTAGCAAGCTCCATCACTCACATGTTAAAGAACAGGTAACAAGGGCCGCTGTGGCTCAGTGGATAGAGTGCTGGACTTGGAATCAGGGGGTAGCAAGTTCGAGTCCCACTGCAGTCAGCATGTCGTTGTGTCCCTGGGCAAGACACTTCACCCCAAACTGCGCCTGTGGGGATTGTCCACAGTACTGAATGTATGTAAGTCGCTTTGGATAAAAGCGTCTAACAAATTACATGTAATGTAACAGAAATGGCCAAAAGAAAAATAACTAGAGAAACAAAAACCTCTCACCTTTCAAGGTATACCATTATTTGTGTAAAAATTAGGTCTTCTAAAATTGCTATAAGTATTTTCATTTATTAGATATACAAGTAGTTTCTAGGTGTATTAATGAACTCTCAATGTGCCATTTTTCAAAGGGAAAACTTATGTGCTATAAGTGCTAAAAGTCAAGTTGACCATGGCCCCTGCAAGCATAGTAAATGATATTGCATAGAGCATAATTAAGTGGTTGTCAATTATTGTAATCAACTTTTTGCTATCTTCCTCCACTCTACCACTCTACAGGGATTTTATTACATCAGAATCAGAATCGTTTTTGTTAACAAGTAGGTTTACACATACGAGGAATTAGCTTTGGTTTATGTGATGCATACAAAGACACAGAAAGAAGAATATTTAGCAAAACGGAAAAGAAAAAAATAACTGTTGTAACAGCTCTATCTAATCTTTGTGAATAAATGTTGTGTTTCATTGTTGTGTCAGGCATAAAAGCATGTACAGCTTACCCACAGTAGACAACAAATTAATAAAGTAATGGAATTCCAGAACGCTGCATATACATTTTCAAACAATACTACAAAAAAAGACCAGATTTTCAGATATTCATTCCCCAAAACCGAATTCAAAGACCACTGAGATTTATAATACTGGATAAATCAGGAATAAACCAATTCAATTCATCTGCTCCTCCCAAATCACACATCTGTTCCCCTCCTAACCCTAACCCATATTCTACATGTGCCAATCTCGCTTGAATAATTTTAAGACAAACTGAAAAATGTGTATAACATGTCCTATAGCTAAATTAGAAAACTAACATAACATATCAATAATGTACGCTTTGCTAGTGGCCTTCTCTCTGTGAACACATGTAAAAACATTGTTGTCAGTAACGCACCGAATAAATCCTGTCTTCCAAACATTCCTTTCAGATTGTTATTTTTCTCTCTAGGTAGTGTGTGAGTGTGTCTGGATGTGTGCATATGAGTGTTGATATATGTGTCTGGTGTGTGTGTAGGGCGTTACTCAGGTCAGGTTACTATAACAACACGTTCCAGGTACTGACCAGCTTGGCCGAAACTGTGGAGAATCAAAACTAAAGATGTTTCCGTCTTAGAATTTCACTCTTAACCAGAAATACTCTCCCACACCCACCTCTAAAACAAATTGGCCGACATCATTCAACCTCAGCACTAATCATCTTTAAATCTTAGTGTGTGTTTTCCAGAAGAACCTACAGAAGAGGGTTGTGAGAGGAAATCTATCAACGCCTGCATTGGATTGTTCCCCAGAGTATGCGTTTGCTTAGACAGAAGGACAGGTTGACTGAGGGTGAGGTGGGGTGTAAATGTGTGCCTTTTGTTCAGTCTCCTAATTCACTTCATCAAAACTATGAACACAAATGAATAGATAGAAAGATAAATAAATAACTCACCCTCGTAATAGTTACATTACATTGACCAAAGCATTAGATTTAAGAGCAGTAATAGCTTTTAGGGTTGTTGTTTTTTTCCATCTTGTCGGAGAAAAGGCCTGGAGAAGAAACTTGTATATGCACACTCCAACACACAAACACAGGTTGGCTAGAGGCAGCGTAATCATGCAAAGTGGAAAAAACATGAGTCGGGCTGTTGAGCGTGAAAAAAAGACGTCTTCAAATGAATAGAGTAAACCGCGGCAAATGAAGAGATGCATCAAGGTGCAGGAGGATGAATGGGAGATGAATGGAAGCAAAACAGTGAAACAGCGAGAGGCTGATTTGCGTAATCCCATCGTGGAAATTGACTTTTAAATGCAATATTCAATTTCCCCACTCCTGGAAGAGAGAGAGAGAGGAGAGAGCCTGGCTTTTTTGGTTAATAAAAGTAACAAAATAATGTACTTGAGGCATAAAAGCAAATAGAGAAATGACAATAGGTGAGCTCCGAAGGGTGTAGGAACATTTCTAAAGCACACAAACAAAGTGTGACAGCCGAACTGCCTCACAAAGCTAAGAGAATTAAATCCACCTTGGCCTGTTTCACAAACAGAGGCTTTCTGAATTTCAATAGGAGTACAACAGTCACCACAGATTTGCAGAATGGATGATGGTTTATGAATGTAACCAATTCATACAAAGTTTCTCTGTGTGATCGGCTAACCATCCCAAAATGTAGCTCTGCCATCATCAGCAAACAGGAAGGTGAGTGGGATAACCCTTTTCAAGGTGATATACAGGGTCGGGCAAATCAGTCCTAAAAATGTCTCCGAGCTGACCAATAATTGCTTATAAAACATAATCAGCTTCTGGAACTTAAACATCATCTGTCTCCTAATACAAATGAACCTTTCCAAACACTCAGGGAACACTGAGTATTGTTTAAAAATAGTGTGTGTAGAGCAGTATAGCTCTTGGTGTCGGACAGTTGTTATAGTTTAATTCAGTTTGTTAATGTTTATCTATTAATTGGCATAGCTAAAGATGACAAAATATCTTACTTAAAGTGGACCTATCATGCTATATTTGAATAATATAGTGTAGGACCATACCTATATAAGGCATATTTATACTTTTTTTTTTTTCAAAATACCAAACAGATCATGCATTTTAGCCATGCCTCAATTTGACATTTTTTTGCTCTGTTTTTGCAAGGGCAGATTATGTGAGAACAGCACCACCTACACACCTGGCATATGTACTACAGCGTCTCCAGCGCTTTCGAACGGCAATGGCCGTGGCTGTCTCCTCCTGATTGGTGGAGTTGGCCCAATAGCCGTAGCGCCACTGTCCTGACGTCAGGACAGTGCTCAAATCTGGATCAGTTTTTATCAGATCCGTTGCAGCCCCTTTTTTAGAGATTTGGGTATGGAGGAAAATAGAGAGGGTTGTGTTTTCTGACACTTGGTGAGTTCCCTGGAACACCGGGGACACATATTCATGTATAAAAGACGTACAAAAGTGCATTTTGCATGATAGGTCCCCTTTAATGTGGTAATGATGGGCTGTCAGAGGTAATGTTGAGATCAGTAGAAACATAACAGAATAGAAATTAAATCAAAAGAACAAATAAGATCAGAATGGTCCAGATTTCATGTTAACAGCGCAGTCCAGACATTAAAATGCCTATTACTCGTTTAGTGGGGAAGGACTGTCTTTAAATGTTTGTCAGTATTTTTGGGAAACACAAAATGAGGTTCTCTAGCCCCATTCAAATGGTAGCACTTAGCAGGGAGCAGCAGCAGTCTGAACTCCTTGCAGCTGCTCCATTTGAGTTTTTACACAACATGTCAGACAGCCTTTCTCGTTGGTCAGGCCACTGGAGAGGAGATGTGGAGGAGATATTATTCACCGCGGCCTCTCGGCTCTCCGGGTTAAAGTGACTGCTGCCAGGCTTTAAACTCAGTGTTTAAGAGCTTGCATAGAACAACAGCGAATTGAACTGTGGTACAAATCTGAATTTGACAATGACTAAATACAGGAAGCAAGGATTGCTCTATTGAAGAGCATCGTCACTATCCAGTGAACTTTGAGGTTTCTCCAAGTATGGTTATTCTTGTGTTTTCAATAAACTTGAAGGCTGACTTGCCCTTGTACGTCATAGGAACTTCCCCTACAACTAAGGCTCACTGAAATCCTTTCAAAACACCATGGATTATCACAAAAATGCATTATTAAGATTGAAACAAGCCCATCTTCTCAGGTCATAAAAAGTCAATATTTGATGCATTTTCAAGCCTGCCAGCCTGTTTCACACACACAATGCCTCCTTTAAAACGATGTCCTTTGTTTGTATCTAAAGTTTGATGAAGAACCTTGGCAGAAAAAACATTCTTGCTGTTTGCCTTTATGATTAGTGTAATTTGTGTCCAGTTTGAATCATCAGAGTCTCTAGAAATAAAGTTTTAAAGGCAGTTAGTGATGTGATAAATAGTGCGGGTAAGGACAAAAGTGATGTTTTTTATGACAAGGGACCACTTGTATGAACCATGAGCCACTTGAGCGGGGTTCTGTCATTGTGTATCATGTGAAGATGAAATCCTAAGCCTGGCAAATAATTTATTTTCTAAAGAAAAACATTTGATTCAATCATTCTGATTTAGTTATAAAAATGTTTCACTATATCCAATCTTGTCCCAAGGGCATGCTGTCGATTCAATCTTGACAGTAATGGATATTAAAGGATGTGGAGTTGGTGGGTGTATTTTATGCATGTGTGTGTAAAGTTAATTACACATGCTAGGAAAGCAAGTTAGAAAAGAAAAAGAAAAGGTGTAGCTCTTCACATGAGCTGTTTTGAAACAAGTGTAATTTGAATAGATGGCCTGATGAAAGACGTGGCGGCAGAGTTAACACTTAAACACAGGTGCGCATCAGCGACACACACACACAGACACACACACAATGTAATCAGTGTGTTTATATGGAGTGTCAAAAAAACCTGGGTTGCTCTGATAAAAAGCACTGGGTGCGAAGAGGAATGCCAAGACGACGCACTAAATGGCGTAGACCCCATCGTCCCCCTGAATGTACGCAGTTGTCTGCCGCCGCCCGCTGACGAGGACTGATTGAGTGAACGGAGACGGGGACAGAGGAGTCAAACAAAGGGATAAAATATGAAGACGGGAGGAAACAGAGAGCCAAAATAAGAGAGGAGGAAGCCGAGGGATGGAGCACAGGATGAAGCTGACAGATATTAAAACAGCCAGAACACACCGAGAGAGCTTTCCCTTCCTGAGAGCTAATATACAGAGATTAGTGGGGGGTGGGGGGGAGAGAGACGGAGAGAGAATGCCTTTCTTAAGACTTGGAGAAAAAAAATCTTAAAACTACACCAAAAAAAAAGGACAAACTTCTTTAAACCCTAAACCTGCCTTATCAGTCAGTGTCCGTTCCTCTCTCTTTCAGAAAGCTAATTCTCATATTTAAAAAAACGTCTTCTGCCTTTTAAAGTGGCATTCAACAGTGAAGACATATGATTTACTCACTGTTAAGTACATTTGGGATGATACTGCTGCTATTAAAATAACATATAAATCATATATTGCAGTCAAATCCCTTTTTAAGCTGCTGTGAAAATAAGGCCTCCTCTACCCTACCTCCAGCCAACAAATAAAGGTGTAATTGATGTGCAGCGAGTTGCCAGTTAGACGTTGTTCTATGTCTCGGGGGGGGGCGGTCAGGGCAGTGGAATCTCACCGACTGTTTTTCGCCTGCATCGCAGGGGGACTCGAGCTAAATTCGAGACAAGCTGGAAATGTATCTTCTTTTTCCACTGCACACTGTCACACACATCCACAGATACACTCACTCAAACGCAGTACCTAAAAATCACATACGCAACCTCCTCCAGTATGGGAGGGGGGGGAGAAGGAGGAAAAAGGGGGGAAACTAATATTTCTCTTGAGAGAGATTGATGTGATCTGTTCAGCACTTCATTGTTTGAGGACGATTTGAGCGAACGGCCTGTTCTCAGCAGACCTGGCCGCGCGCGCGCGTGTGTGTGTGTGTGTGTGTGTGTGTGTGTGTGTGTGTGTGTGTGTGTGTGTGTGTGTGTGTGTGTGTGTGTGTGTGTGTGTGTGTGTGTGTGTGTGTGTGTGTGTGTGTGTGTGTGTGTGTGTGTGTGTGTGTATGCCCCAATGTCTGTGTGAGTCAACAGCAGACCATGAGCATTAGGGAAAGAAATTGCTCTATTATTTTAGCGACTGCAACAAATCAGTTGGCTCACCTTTGTCCCTCTCAATTGTTGGAGCGAACATGGACAAACTCAGCCAGCACACGCGGGACTGGCTGCCTGTTCGTGCACTGCATAAGCCCAGTCGAGTGAATAGACCCTTTCACATCCACAGATAAAGGGATGAAGGGTAATAAAATGTGTATACTTTATTCGCTAATACACTTGAGCTGTCCTTTCATGCGATTCACCTTGAGCCGTCTCCGAGAGAAACAGCAACATGCTCACAATGTGTTATCAGACTGACGGCGTAAACACCACAGGAAAACTTTACTCAGAGTGTTGCTTGAAATGTTTACCTGGAGTGACGCCATTATGTCATCATAACAGACATCCTCTGTCTATTAAGATTTGGCCACTCACTTAAGCAAAGGTTTTCGGTTTTTCAATGTTAAGTAGGCAGCTTGAAAATTAATTAGTAATGGAGCAATGTCAAGAGGTCTGGTGCACAAATGATATAGTAAGTGTATAAATAAATGCTTTTTTCTAACTGCTATGATCATAAAACAGGATTACTGAAAATCTTGCTCTGAATCTAATGTTGTTTTTTGATGCTAACACTTTTGGAATAAATAAAGTGCAACATAAGTCAAGTCAGGACTTTAGAAGGAGAGATCTTAAGAGATGAAGAGCAAAATATATAAAACTAAGGAGCAAGGTCTACGTTGAATTTTTGTGATTTGCCCTTAGTGAAAGTTATAGTTGCCAGTAAACAGAAATGATCAACTCAGCAGTGTGATTGACACTAAAGGTCAAATAAAACATTTACAATGCAACAGTGTTTGAATGGAACTACTGATCTGTGGCTAATCGTATCAGGCACAATAATACCGGCCTCATTTATTATATGATAAAGAACGCAGGAGTGTGTGAGTTCAATACGTGTATTTAAAAAGGCAAACTTGATGCTCTTATATTAAACTGTATATATTTATTTTGATCAAATGTTTCTTGAAATTAATAATAAAGTGTTTTAAAGCAGTTTTGTTGGGAAAAGACCCTGAAATAATATAATTTTAGGTCCATATTGCCCACCCCTAATCTATATAGGTAAATCATGAGTGTGTTTAGTACGTTGATATTTCCCAGGTACTGCAAGAGGAAACACCCGGGCGAGCCTCTGATCCAGGGCCAGCTGGCTCTGTGGGCCCTGTTCGCCGTGCCAACATTGTGGAGGAACTGCAGTGTAGACAAAGCAACACTTCCTCACACGGTGCCCAAAACGTAAAGCTGTCCAGGAACGATTCATTCAAAATATCATAGATAGGCATCCACGTTTAATCAACGCAAAAAAGGAAATAAAGAAAAAAATAACTGCTCACCTGGAGGTGCTGGAGCTATTGACTATCAAACTAAATGTATAAGAGCATACAAACACTCAAATATGTTCAGTACATCTTATAACCCAACAATATTTAAAACGTATAATAAATAACGACATTTGCATTCTCCCAGGACAGTCTGCCACAACAGGAGCGATCCAGACTGACCTGTTCAATCGAGACCACAAAGTGCAGCATAAAAGCCCAGCAGCTTTGCAGTTAGGAAACACTATTTACAATCACATGACGAATAATTGTATCACATAAACTTGCTGTATTGCTCAGCAGCTCGGGCTAATGCTTCAAAGGCATCACATCTGTTTTGCTGTGAATAAAGTTGGACTGAATTGGAATGAGACAGATGTTCAGGCAGAGGCCAACATGTCTGTGGCTTGGCAATCAGAAGTGTTTAGATGTTCAAAGATAAGTGAAGATAAAGTGTAAAGCCGAGCTATTGCGCGCTGCATAATTCACTAGTAGATTACATGCAACTGCATGACGTTTTGAGAGACATATTTAAAGATAAAACCTTTGCATGTTGATTTTATGTGCTAGTCAAAGAGAGATCTGAAATTCCACAAAACGACATGTAATATTCACAAGGAATTTATAAGGAGAGAAAAGCACAAATGCAAGAACATATAATATATAGGTAAGAGATGGTGACCTTGACCCCAACAAAAATCCCTAGGATGAAAATGTTCACTGCTCTGCATAAAGGATGTATTCCGTTTGTTGTTTCTTTTGTCTTGCCCCCTTTTGTTTCTTCTCTTCATGCAACAAAAGAATGTCTTTTATTTCATTCCTGCTCATTGTGTTCACAGTGGCACAGAAGTCAAATCTGCAGCCGTAGTTTGTTAGGAACGGAGATCTTCTTATTCTTTGGGTCTCTGTGGCACAACAACCAGTAGGATAACGCCATATCAGAAGCTTTATTAATTACCTACAAAAAAGAACACAAGAGAGGGCTTTGTGTTTTTTACAAATCAGTAACCAAGACATGTGAACTGAATAAGAAGTGGGATGCACAGAAAAGCAGCTTGCAATTCAAAACGCTGCTCATATATTAATAAACAGTATAGTAAATATGTGTGTTTGTGCAGAATCAGATTGCATTATTATAAATTTGAATCAGATTTTGGCAAAACTGATTTATTATAATATCACAAATCTGCACATATTACAGATATAACAGAAAAATAATTGGCCACCACTAGTATGAAAATCAATTAATCATTATTTAGTAAGTAACTCTTCACGCACAAAGAGCTGAAATGTCCTTTTTCAGGTTCACAATGATGACAATTTCCTGCTTTTCCAGTGTTTTATATCATATTAAAAGCAAATAAACGTGGGTTTTAGACTGACGAATCAAGATATTAATCAACATAACTTCACTTTGAATTGATTTGATTGGAAGTTTTATTGCCGAATTACTGTTCAAATTGTAAGATACAGTAATTCTTGATTTGCAGCCCTAGTAAAGTAGATAAGGACAGAGGAGTAGCAGTTGTTTTCTATTAAAAAAGGTGTTTTTTAACTCACCTGTTGTCAAATACCATTTATACTTCAGCAATGTATGTTTGACTGCTCTCTTTTTTATAAAGGCCACTGTTGATATAAGTAGCTAGTGACACTGTTTTATTAGTCAGATCTGAATAAAAGGTATTATTCTGTCACAATCATTTGACTCTGCCTAGGTACTTTATTATCCTGAATCCACATTGCAACAGAATCGTCATTTATCTAAACTAACTAGAACTGACACTGGATTTGTTAGCCCTTTGAAAGATTTTTAAAATGGGAGGTGTCACTTTTCGTCAATGCCTTCATAAAATGTGCTTACGACGCTTCATAATGCCTTATGAGCAGCACTTCAGGCAAAGGCTCGGTACTTTGTTCTTTTCTCACACGCGTCACGATAATGAGAGGCGTCAGGTTCCATCAAGCAGAAGAGGACAGGTCCACATTACAGATGCATACATCACTGCTCTCATTTCAATGTAATAACACCTGTCGGGCATGATGAGTGGGGAGCCATGATGGCTTAGTCTGAGAGCAAAGGACACACACACACACACTCACGCACTTGTATACACACACACACAAAATAATCAAATCAATAAAACACATGTAACAAGCTAAAAGAATCATTGAAAAGCAAACGCACATTTTCTGTTTAAGCAGCACAGCAGTACATACATGCATTAGATTAGGTTTGAGGAAATGAGTGCCGTCCATCTCAATTATGGTTGTGTGTGTGTGTGTGTGTGTGTGTGTGTGTGTGTGTGTGTGTGTGTGTGTGTGTGTGTGTGTGTGTGTGTGTGTGTGTGTGTGCGTGCGTGCGTGCGCGGAAGCTTTAGCTGTATCCGCAAAAAACATATATCTTATGTGTTGTGTTTTATACAGCGACTACCACCAGTTTATTAGATACTGCTAGGTTAGACTGATGCAGTCTATAGTGCAAGAGCAATTTAATAAAAACTGCCTTCATGAAGGTTATAATCGTTCTTCCTTTACTGTTAAAGTAAGGTGTTGGTTCAACTTTTTGGCCATTTTAAGGCAATTGCTGTGGTGCTTTTGAATACAATTTGTGTACAGATAATTCTTATAACCTTCATTGATATGCTTAGGACTTAATATTAAACGTATGATTTCATTGCTGGGAATTTGTATTTAACTACTTTTGTTTTATCTTGGTGTACGCAGTAACCCAAAAGAAAATCTATCATAGATACATGATTTACACACGATTTGTGTTTCTCCTCACATCATGCAAATATATATAGAGTTCCACACATCTTACTCTCTGAGAGTAAGCCTACAGAAACAGATCAGTACTAAAAATGTAAAAGATCATTTAACAATAGAAATAATAAAACACTCACAAATCTAAAGTTGTATATCAATTGCATGTATGAAATACATGACTTACACAATTTATTTATTTATAGACAAATTAGCCTACAAGGCCAATAGTAAAGTTTCTTTAAGCTCATTGTTCAATATACGGCAAAAAAACATGATAGTATATAAATATAAGAAATAGCAAATACACAGTGACTCCAAATCCATACCAGATATCATGCTACACATGATATAAAGCTATTGAACAAATCACATTTTTCAAATCCACCAAGAAGTCTCAATTTAAACACTTTTTATAAACATATTAGTCTAAAATAGAAAGAGCACTTACATTTACAAAAAAGAGATATGTCCTTCTTGTCCAGTAGAGTTTTAAACTAATTCATTGATTACAACTGAAATTATCTTATATTAAAATGTTTATTTAAAATACTGTATATTTATGACTCCTTAGTAATTCAAAGGAATGTGCCAAATAACACACATCTATTATTATTAGCAGCATGATGTTCACTAATATTAAACAAAATAGCACGAAAGTTTAAAATAACATTGGGGTTGTGTTATTAAACCGCAATGTTTTTATAGATATACCTAAACTACCTAAAACTTCACCGCGGTGCAAGAACTATATATCCATGCAGGCAAAATGCTAGAAAGTAGGACGTGTATGGTTTTACAAAGCTGATAAATACATTAAAAAGAGGCACAGAGTTGCATTTAAACTGCAAGCAAAAACACAAACTCAGACAGACAAACAGAGAGGGTGTTTTTGACTCACGTTTTTGACGTCGAAGATGAATTATCCATAAGTCCCACTGCATGCCTATGAGTGATGGTAATGTGTTGGTTGACGGGAAGTCCATGTGCTGCTAGCTTACACTATATCCATGTTACTGACACTCCAGAGCTAATATCATTAGCAACAGTTGAAAACAAGCTAACTCCTCCACCTGTTTAATTTTCAGGCCACCACTAGATTCACAGTTCACAGTTTCCAGTGACTTGTCTAGTCACAGTTTTCCATTGACACCGCATTTTACTTCACTTTTTTTACATTAAAAGGATGCTAACTTATCCTTTCCCCCGGTAGAGGCTGCAGCATCAAGGCTGACCTTTGACATTTAACGTATCACCTGTTTAACCCGGTGTGAGAGCAGAAGGGGGCACCACAAATTGGTTTAACAAAATAAGGACGTAATATTAAACCTGCAGTAACTGATGTGTTTGGCCTCTAAGAGATAGTAGAAAGAAGTTGTGAACAAAACAAATGGCTAACTTTAAGTAAGTTAGTTTAAGTTGCTTGTTTACACCATAATGTAAATTGGAAGTGCTGACCAATGAAGGTATTTAAAATCCTGCCCCTTAATTCCCTCAGTGCTCCATTCCCAGTTGCATACATGCTGCATTAGATGTAGTACATGACTTGGGAAAAATAGCTTTACAAATAAATTCTGATGTGTTTTTCATTTAAATGGGACAATCTTTGGGACCTAGTTGACGTCAAAGCTAAACAAAAGATCCCAACTAAAGGAAAAAGAAACACAGCAGTTTGAGCTAGAACACTAATGCATTTTCAAATGCAAAATAACAGACTAATCCACATTGTAAAAGGAAAATGTGTGTAAAAGCAGTCTAGTCACCTTATGATCTAGTAATGATTTAGTGCCCTTCGATTTATTTTCAACACTGGAAATCACAAACAAGTAATGTGGTGAAATAAGACTCCAACAAGTTAACGGCAAGTTTAATAATGTTTAACATTTCAACTGGCGGTGACTGTTTCTGCCATGTGTTTAAAAAATCATCAAAGTCAAACTCTAATACTGCTTCATTAAGAGATCGGCTCTTGCTGTGGTTAATTGAAGTGTTGTAAATGGAATAAAACAGGGTTGGTTCGTTAATGGATTCTCATACTGTGGCACGTTGGTTCATATCAGTCAGTCACTGCCCACAGCCTCCAGATACATCAGAAACCAGTAAAATGTGTACAGTATTCCTTGGCAGAGTAATACATGCAGACTCAGAGATTACACATGATCATTTACACACACACACACACACACACACACACACACACACACACATACACACACACACACCACACACACACACACACACACACACACACACACACACACACACACACACACGCACACACACACACACACACACACACATACACACACACACACACACACACACACACACACATACACACACACACACACACACACACACACAGACACACACAAACACTCGTATACACAGCAGAAGCAGTAGAACAAGGCATTACCATAAATTCATTAGAGTGGTTGGGCAGTATTTATAAACATGTAGAGATGTTATTTACAGTGTCTGACTGGATGGATTACACTTCTACACAGACAAGTGAAGGCAACACTCCCGATGTACACACTGTTTACACTGGAGGAGAGAGAGGAGAGGGAGAGAGAAAGAGGTTTGAGTACATCGCTCCACAAGGTCCCTGAGTGGCATGTTTTACAGAGCGAAATAAACATCCAATAAAATAAACACCACTCTGCTGAGCTCTCCTGCCATGTACTGTACTGGGACAGCATAGAGAAACCTCTGTGTGGATCTGCCAACACTACATGCAGGCATTTATACATACAGGTGTGAGAGGAGAGGAGAGGAGAGGAGAGGAGAGGAGAGGAGAGGAGAGGAGAGGAGAGGAGAGGAGAGGAGAGGAGAGGAGAGGATCATTGCATGTGCAAAGGATGCTTTTGTGCAGATTTACACATTAAGAAAAAGACACATGCTCTACAATTCTTGTCAATTTAGTAGCACAAAAAAATGTCTAGTCCAATTTCTTCAATAAAAAAATAAAAAAATAATTTGCCATTTTTTGTGTAACGCACAGGAGATCAATACCACAGTCATATCTACACAGTGATGAAGCAATCAGCATAATTCTAGGTAAGACTAAAAACAGGGGGAATGTGGAAGGCTTGCCAGGGCACAGTTACTTCCTGTAGACTCCACTATTTGCTTTGCAAACTAACAGTGCAATAAGACTCCAGGAAGTTACTGTTCCCAGACAAGAAATAGTCCAGCTTGTAACCACTAGTAAAACCTAAATGTGCCGAGCGTTTAATTACTTTTGTACGAATTACAAAAAACTTAGATATAAAATTATGAAGATGAGCTTATTTGGCAGGACATGACTTAGACAGAGCCAAAGCTGTTTCCCTTTATTTCGAGTCTGTTTGTGCTAAGCTAAGCTAACTAGCTGCCCACTCATATTTAACATCAGAGTGGTATCTATCTCGGAAATAAATTAAATAAATATTTCCCAAAATGTTTAACTATTCCTTTAAACTCCTTTGGAGGCAAGGTTTTCTCATAAACTTTTTTCTTATTCACTCATAATCAATCATACTGTTATGACACAGGTTATGACACTTGGTTTGTTGATTTATCGTTTTTATTTATTTATAACTTATTCATGTTGGCTGATTAATTCATGCAAGGCTACATAAACACTCGGCAACTTCTTTTATGGCTGGTATTTCCCCTTTAAGCCCCAGTATCTTGCCAAACAATACTAAAATACAACCGTTTTATTTGGCTCACTGTTGGTTCTGGTCTTGACACGGGCTGTAATAAACCATATGAGTTCAAATGGAGGAAGAAAGGATCTGTAGAAAAAGTGATATGGGTGTTGATGGAGCAAAAAAGACAAAGAGATGTGAAGATTTGGTGAAGAGAGGATGAATTTATTGCTCTGTGGAGAAGCGTATATGGAAGAGATGTGAGGGGGAGGAGGAAGGAGGGGGGGATGGAGGAGAGGGAAATCAGACAGGTTGGACTATGAGAGCACACACAGACGCACTCTGTTTAATGTCTCGCTGACATTTCTGCTCTCCATCTCCTCCCCACCGACCCTCTCTCGCTGGAGACGAATGGGCCAGGGGAGAGAGAGCGGAGAAAGAGCACATACGAGAGTCTGGGAGGAGACGCAACACTCTGCCTGTACTTCACTCAAGGTCACAAGCCCCAGACAAAGCCAAAGGTCAGGGTTCATAGGAGGGCCAGCCAATCAGAGGGTAAGCAAGTCTGGGGGGGATCAGGTTTCACCACCAAGGAGTCTCCCTGATTGTCCTGCTCCGCCGTCTTTTGGCTTCTGCGTCTTCCTCATTGACCATCTTTTTCTCTTTTTGATGATGCTGTCTCACATCTCGCTCTTTCATCCTTGTTCATGTCATGGCCTTGTTGAGAAGCTGTAGAAGCGTTACAATGTGAGAAAACTGAGCAGGGCTCTTGGAGTTTCTGCAGGGCAGTTTAGAGGCTACCTAATAGTTCACTCCCTGAGTCCTTGAGTAAATTCCTTCTGGATTCCGTCACTCCATTAACCCATTCAGTCAGGGATACGTGTGTATGTGTGTGTGCGTGCTTCATTGAGGCTTTCGTTCACTGTCACTGCTCTGTGTCTGGTGCTCATTTCATTGCTATAAACCAAACCATCTGTGTGTTCAATGGGTGGAATGTTCTCCACACACACGCTGCTGCCTCCACACCTCCCATCCATTGACCCAGCCCTAAATGGCGGTGTCCATATCAACAGATGAAAGATGTTAGCTACCAGCTCTCCTTGCTGACCCTCATATTTATACATTAGCTCAGTCAGCTACTTAGACCTACAGTAGGTCGAAATCTGGTGTTTCTGCAACACACGAAAAAGAACGACTTCTGTCCTTTAATGTCCCTTTAGAGCATTTATTCCAACTTATTGCACTGTCCCAGCGCGGTGTGACCGGGTCTGTTGGCGGGAGTCGTGCAGCGCAGTGAGCTTCACGGACAACAGGCAGCAGTGTGTAGACTCTTGGCCAGGCCTGAGAACACTTCACTAACCTGATCAGCACCAAGACAAATAGAGGGGTGATTGCTTCCCCGTGGCCCATCTGGCTTCTCTTAAAGCGGCGGGAGGGGAGAAACAGGGGAGGGCGTATATGTGTGTGTGCTTTTTAAAGGCTGCCACTTTACATAGGGTAGTTCAAACACACCACTGACTTGCCGACCAATTACAGCCAATCGGTGCTGTCGGCCCGACTGCTTTCGCCCGTCAATAAAAACATTTTGGTTGGGACTGGCTCAGGCCCCTCTGGACCGCAGCCCGGACCAAACAAACGGCTCACTCGGAGTTTTGACAATCCAAAACGGAAGCGGCAAAATTCCAGTGCGGGGGAATAAAGATCTCTGTAATTTTACAGCGGAAACCGAGGGGCGAGTTTAGTCCTGGAGAGGGTGAAGAGGAAAACGAGCTGACCATGTAGGTGTGAGTGGGAGGAATGGTTTCCATGCAGTAGGTGTTCGGCTCCCTTATGTCCTCTGAGTTATTTTAAGTGTTGGGCTGCAGAGTGATAACCTGTGGCAGCCACCTCAAACTTAAGACCACTCAGGACCACCTTAGTTCTAGAGGGACAAGCTTAAACTGAACTGATGAACCAAAATGCTTCAACCTCAAGGCCAACAATGGGTCAAAGTTTGAGGTCCTGCACGACTAACTGCTGCCCACACCGCCACCTCCTGGCCACCGAGTGAACAACATCCAAATAAACTTTACAGCTCAGGACCATTAGCTCACACACATGTTTATTCTAATATCAGTCGCTTTTTGCATCCGCTCAGACATCCATCTGCAGCTCTCCTTTTCGCTCTGCTTTCTGTCTCCTTCTTTCTGTTTCTCCTTCTTTAAGCTAATAGTAAACAGAGCGGATACGGGCCAGGAGCTGTCCAAACAGCAGGACAATAATAATTGTTTGTGGTCACCACGGATACACACTTTCATTACTGCCAACACACACTCGAGCATCTGGCTCCTGTTAACTGTATCCCAGCATCTCACAAACTTATGATAAATGTGTGTGTGTGTGTGTGTGTGTGTGTGTGTGTGTGTGTGTGTGTGTGTGTGTGTGTGTGTGTGTGTGGGTGGGTGGGTGGGTGGGTGTATGTGTGTGTCAAACAGAGGAACATAGACACCCAGGGTTCTATATGGAAATGAAGGGACACATACCCTATATGAGTGAGAGACAGACCTTCACGCTCTCGCCACCTGCAAATTACAACACAGCACTTAAAGAGTTAAAGTGTGTGTGTGTGTGTGTGTGTGTGTGTGTGTGTGTGTGTGTGTGTGTGTGTGTGTGTGTGTGTGTGTGTGTGTGTGTGTGTGTGTGTGTGTGTGTGGCAGAGAAGGCAGAGAGTGAGTGAGTTAGTGTATATGCACACGCCAGTGCATAGGCTGAGGAATGCCCTTCCCAGTTAGGGAGCAGGGGCCCAGGCTAGGGCTTTAGAGAGGGGCCCAGTGTGTGTGTGTGTGTGTGTGTGTGTGTGTGTGTGTGTGTGTGTGTGTGTGTGTGTGTGTGTGTGTGTGTGTGTGTGTGTGTGTGTTGTGTGTGTGTGTGTGTGTGTGTGTGTGTTGTGTGTGTGTGTGTGTGTGTGTTGTGTGTGTGTGTGTGTGTGTGTCTGTGTGTGTGTGTGTGTGTGTGTGTGTGTTTGTGCGCGGGTGAGTGAGCTAGTGGGAGCTTAGCAAGGGGCCCTGTGTTTTGTTCTGTTCCACATCAATGGGACGTCAAGCCGGGTTTGGGCCTGACAGCACCCGGATTAAAGGTTTTCTGCCAGACTCTCTCTACCCCTCCCCCGACACACACACACACACTAGCAAACACACGTAAACACACACACCAAACACACACACAATGGGCTGAAAGAACACAGTCTTAACTCTTGGAGTACTAAATTGTAATTTGCAGGTGGCTACAAGCAGTAGGACAGGCCCTCCCAATAACGAGAAAAGGTGATACAAAAAAGCACGTGTCTGCAAAAGCGTGTGCAAATATGTGTGTGTGTGAACAACACAACAAAACTAAATCTTAAAAGACATCACTACACTTGTATTAGAAAAGAAAACACAGCAACATTTTGTTTAAACAGATTTTATTAATCTCCCAGCTGACTTCACCACGCTCCAGAAGCTGTTCATTTATACATAATTTGATTTAGGATGCACAAAGAATACATCTGTAGTTGAATATCTGTCTCATTAATAAAACAAAGACTGTGGAATTTAATCAGATAAACAGGGTTTGAAAAAAAAACAAGCAGCAGCATGTGTACAAGTGTGTTTGAATATCTTTTTTTCATGCAGGAATTAATGTTGGATGAATCCTGAAAGGGGAGGCTTTCACAGGACGTCATATCAGATAAAATATATAAAAGATGTGCCAGGCTGGAATAAAAGGCTGGCAAACAGGAAATATCCAAGAATAATGCGTGCAAGAAATAAAAAAGCGCAGAAAGGCCAGGCTAACACAAGGACACATTACAAAACCAGCAACATGAAAGGACGCACTTTAAACTCAGTGCATGTGTGTGTGTGTGTGTGTGTGTGTGTGTGTGTGTGTGTGTGTGTGTGTGTGTGTGTGTGTGTGTGTGTGTGTGTGTGTGTGTGTGTGTTGTGTGTGTGTGTGTTGTGTGTGTGTGTGTGTGTGTCTGTGTGTGTGTGTGTGTGTGTGTGTGTGTGTGTAGTAAGTGATGTGAATTACTGATACAAAGACACAATCACACACATTTAGTACACACACACAGCAATAGAAACATTTGTACGTGTTCAGTCTTTTCAGTTTCCACTGAGGTCACAGAGCAGACAATCTTGATGATGCTTTTATTCAGATCTTTGATAGTGAAATATGAAACATCTCCACCTTATAGTTAGTAATGTAAGTTCTATTAAATCGACAAAGGTTTGCGCTTGGAAATTTGACATGGTGCCACTGACATAAAACAAGGTTCTTCCTTTCTAATTCTCATTGCACAGAGGAAAATAAGACCAAGTTAAACTAAAATCAGATTTTTTGTTCATGGTCTCCAGACATATTAAGGTGAAATCAAAAGGTTAAGACCCAGCAGAGTTTGGAATTTCGCGGTCGCTTTCATTATGTCAACATATTTTACATGTTATTAGGTTTTTAATCGATACTTTACACAACTTCTGTGACAATATAAAAAACGAGACAATTTCTGTTGTGATACACAGTCAGTGGCTTTGATTTCTTCAGACAAAGATGGCATTTGGTGCAACTTTCTAAGCTGTGCTAGGGGCAGTGAGATGGAGGGAGGAAAAAGGGAGAATACTCAAGCCTATCAGCACTCAGGCTAAGAAGCTGCAGCTTTTGCTCTTTTTTCCCATGTGGCTTTGCAGATCCAGCGGTTCATGCCTCAACCGGACATTCGGCTGACAATAAACACGTTTGATGCTGAATGCTGTTGGGCTGTAAAGTTCCCACTAAACCCCCATGGTCGGGGCGTTGGGGAACACATCCATCCCCCATGACTTAATTAGTGCTCTCTGATTCCCCGCATTAGTTTACTGTATGGGAACAACTTTTATCCTTAACTGTAATCAGCTTGCCCAGAAGAATAGAACACAATAAGAAGCCTGTTTGAAGTTTTCTTTGTGTTATCTCGAGCACTTCAACAAAAGCCCAGTGCAGCTTGCCTCAGAGTATAATGCTGGGCCAGTAGGCAGCCCGGTTGTTAAAAACCTGCCGTTGAGTATGGCACCTGCAGTTCTGTTTCCCCAGACTATATGCATGGAAAAGCAATTGTTTTTCTTAATTATAAAGCTAATGTTCTCAAGTTTATGGGCTGATTAGTTCCTAAAGGATATGTTTTTTTGTGGTTTAGTGATCATATTCGATTGATTTAGTAGAATTATTTAAGAATTCATGAACCAGTCTCAGGAAAGTTTCCTCTCCTGATTAAAGAAATTATTCCCAAAGTGAATAAATTCAACCATTTATTACCGTTTGCCCTCCTCACCCACTGAAGAAAGGTTTTTGTGATGAATTCTTGAGGTGTCATTAATATGCATAATCAGGCAAAGCTGGACATTAGCCTAGCCTTTTAGGTCTATTATCAGGAGATGACCATGACAGACTGCAGAGCTTTTATGAACCTCTTATAAGATGTATAAGATATTCTGTTCCCTCTGATGATCAAGGTGACCGCTAATTTGATGGAAATCTTCTTCATTTGTCCTAGCAAGTATAATAATGGCCTCTACTTTAAATTATTTATGCGAAAGGAAAATAGTTCAGTCTTTGTAAAATGACCGACCTCTGTAACAGCAGCTTATTGGATGGAAAAATGCACAGACTACACTACATCTATTCTTGTCTTTTTATTTTAGGCATTGATAAAAATAAAAAAAAAGAGGTGTTTTACTTTAAGGCTTTCTGTCATTCCAGAAATAATAACACCTCTATAAGTGACAACAAATATAAACATGCAATTCTTACATGTATTTTAGTTCATCTTTATGCTGTGTGTTTCTTTTACAATGAGGAGTTATATAGCTGTTATTCAACCAAGATCGTCTGATGGTTGTCTCAATTAATGGTACAACTGCACCATCTAGTGTCAGGAACGCAAATAAATGTTGGCTGTGCAACGTCCCTGGACTCTAATTTAAATAAAACAAAGCATTTTTCAAGTTGTTTTCATCATGCAATACTGGTAACATGTTGACTATTATTATGTTTGGAGCCCAGGAGAATTCTGAATGTTGCTTGATGAGCAAAACTTAAATCATTAATAGGCCACAAGAACACCAGAAACATTTGTATCATTGGTTTGTTTGAATATGTTATTCTGTCAACATCACAGCAAAACAGGCAACACTCTTTTAATGGTTATGAACTTGAAAACACATACATTGCTTATGTTTAATCTGTGAGTTAATATTCAGGCAATATCACCTTAATGAATAGATGGTTTAACGATTGGAGAATTTTTCTTAATATGAGTTTAAGACACCCGCACAGTTTGCATTAGGCAAGGCAAGGCAAGGCAAGTTTATTTATATAGCACCTTTCAACACAAGGCAATTCAAAGTGCTTTACAAAAAATGAAAGACATTAAGAAAATGGCATTTAAAATCAGTCATTAAAAAGGAAAGATAATAAAATAAACATTTAAAGAAAAAATACATGGATAAAAGTTACAGTGCAGTTTAAGATATGAATAGTTCAATTAAAAGCAGCGGCAAAAAGAAAAGTCTTCAGCCTGGATTTAAAAGTAGTAAGAGTTGTAGTGGACCTGCAGGTTTCTGGGAGTTTGTTCCAGATATTTGGAGCATAATAACTGAACGCTGCTTCTCCATGTTTAGTTCTGACTCTGGGGACAGAAAGCTGACCAGTCCCTGAAGACCTGAGAGTTCTGGATGGTTCATAATTTAGCAGTAGGTCAGACATGTATTTTGGGCCTAAACCATTCAAAGCTTTATAAACCAGCAGCAGTATTTTGAAATCTATTCTTTGACACACAGGAAGCCAGTGTAAGGACTTCAGAACTGGACTGATGTGATCCACTTTCTTAGTGTCAGTGAGGACTCGAGCAGCGGCGTTCTGAATCAGCTGCAGCTTTCTAATGGATTTTTTAGTGAGACCTGTGAAGACACCATTGCAGTAGTCGAGTCTACTGAAGATAAAAGCATGAACAAGTTTTCCAAATCCTGCTGTGACATAAGTCTTTTAATCCTAGATATATTCTTTAGGTGATAGTAGTCAGATTTAGTAACTGTTTTAATGTGACTGTTGAAACTCAGGTCAGAGTCCATGACTGCACCTAGATTTCTGGCTCTATCTGTTGTTTTGAACATTGCAGACTGAAGCTCAGCGCTAACTTTTATACGTTCTGCCTTGGCTCCAAAAACCATTACGCAAAACCTAATTTGGATGATCTCTGTTAAAACAGCAAAACTATGTGTACAACACTGTATAAAATAGCACAATTGTATTATTTTCAAACCTACCTGCATTTTGTAAACATATTTAAGGTTGCATCTGTGAATGAATGTTTGTGGAAATCACTGTAGTATTTCTTTCTTGGAAGTCTTTGTGGATGTGTATTACTATCTAAAGCCTGTAGACGTGTTGTGCATAACCAGAATCAGAATACCTTTATTCGTCCCACAGAGGGGACATTAACATTTGTTCCAGTGGAAAAAGAGCCAAAGACAGCTTAATGTTTAACAAGAAGTATGCATAAAAAACTGAAACAAATATTAAAGATACAAAATAAAAAGAATTACACAATTTACTAAATACAAAAATAAATGTGTTATAACTCTAATGCTACTGTGATGTTTATATAAGATACATTTATCTAAGCTGTACTTACTTTTTGACTATTGACTCATCACCACTGCTTTAGCAATAGTTCTTGGCTGGAATCTCATTTTCCTTTTTCAGGTATTTATTTGTACCTGAAGGACACCTGAGGTTAACTCTAGATAATCTGTAAATAATTTAAAATTTAATTATAAATGATCTCATAAGGTGATTATAATTACTTCATAATTTTGAGCAGAAGACCAAGATGTTTGGTCACATGTAACCAAGACAACCAGTGTTCACCTAAATCACTGTGGCTTGAATCACAGGAAAATGAAAGGTTGACATGTTTCATAAATATATCAGAACATCTTTATTTCTTGACAGATCCCCACTGTGCAAGTGGCCCTGACCGTACCATAGTGATAAGAACATACAAAAGCTGAATGTGAGGCGTTTAAAACCAGCTGTATTTAAAGGTGTCTCCCTTACTTAATATCTGAGAGGAGGATTCATACAAATACATGAGAAAAAGGTCAAATCAAATCAAAATAAAGGTAGCAGTAAAGTGTGGCTGTAATGTAATGTGAAGAGAGACCTCTCATGTCTCAATACAGACAATACAACAGTTCTACTGAGATCATGTGGGAGAGAAATTGTGCAACTAAAATCTGACGATTTGTGTCTCAGACAATCATTTTTCAATTATTATTTGTTGTCCAAGCACACTTGTAACACTCTTATTAAATCTACATTTAGTGCAGCACTGCTTAACTAGTTCATTCTTGTTTTCAGTCCAAATAATGATTTTATTATATGTTAAACCAACCACCAAACCAACCATCATCAATTGAGATGGAAATGTTTATTGATAAGTAAAGCATCTATCAGCCTTTTATCTCGTGAAGCAAAATAAATGTTTTACTGACAAACACATGCAGTATTCTCAGTCACTCAGCTGCTAAACAGCAACGATGCAAGCAGCAGCAAACCAGAGAGTTGTCAGACGGGGAAAAATTAGCATTGAGAACCAGCAAAACAAAAGTAAACACCAGCGACTGTGCGGGGACACAGAAACACCATGTGGCATGAAGTGAAACCCCAGGAGCTGAGGGCCAAACACCATCTGATGGAGGAGGTGACTGATCTCAAAGCTCTGGAGGCCCTGGACTTTGAGAAGGAGCTTCAGAAAATCTAAGCATCCAACCTCGCACAGCTGGGGCAGCAGAAGCTCAATGGAGAGATGATGGCTGCACTGAAAAGAGCAGAGGAGGAGAATGCCTCACTTAAGCAGATGCTGAAAAAAGAGGACAGGGATCAGAGAAGAAGGCAAGTCCACCGTACAGAAGCCATCGGATAAAAAGTCAAAAAAGAAGAGAGGCAGCTTGTTGGCTCCTGGAGCAATGACGGCAGATAACACCTGTCTCTTGACTTGATTCTGCCTGATGTGAAATAAAAAGCAAAAACAAATGTCAGTGACTCGTCATAACTTGACTTAAGAGAGAGGAAATTCTCTGTTTTCAACCAGGTTATTAGGCAGGATCTAAAATATCTTTAAAATCAAACACTTGATGGTAGGGAATCCTCTCTGAATATAGAGAGGGGATACATTTTGTGACAAATACAGTCAGAACAAATGTGTGACATGTACAACTTTTGCTACGAAAGGATTATTTAAATGTATATATTGTAAACGTTTATCATAATCTAAAATAATTTGGTGGTAGGGCTTTATGTGTGCAATGTTGTGTCATAACAATTTATAAAAAATGTAAGTTGCCCAAGTGTGTATAAATAATGTAGTATCACCACATATCCAACAGAGTGCACCAGAGTGCTCTTTATGATTTTTCCACAAACGCAAAAGGGCATAAAACATGAGAGCATAACACTTCAGATTTGATTTGGGGGGTTTCCAATCTTCCAGTATTAAAAGTACCTGCGGCTGATGTGCAGAGACTTTAAGAAAATGATTTGATTTAATTCAAACATTTCCATATAACAAAATGTCATGTTATTTCTACTCTGACATGTCCTCATATACCAAAACGACAGATATGACCTTTCTTTTTCACATTGTGAATCAATTGTAACACACATCTCAGAAGTGAATGAGTAAGTATTTGGACAGATCAGAAAAAAATTGTTATTTTATAATTTGGAAAGATTTGAAATACATTTTTTTAATTAAACTACTACTTGAGTGTTTTTTCACTAAGCAATATGCTCTTTATTTGACCTATTCCTGAGGCACTTGCCTTTAATGTGGTCAGGGCTTTTTTGACCAGGGTCATGCCAGGAAAAGGAGTAATGAATGACATTCATTGAATTTCACGCTGCATTTTAATGGGACAAGGTCGTCATTAATGTCATTTGCGCTTCCCCACATGTCAGAAAGCTGCCAGGAAAAAGGCCCATTTTCATGTTTGCTTAATAAGATCAAAATTGTGTAAGCATTAAGTCATTTAAAAACAATAATGATAAATAGAGCCCTGCTTCATTGTAGCTGTTCCCAAGTAGAGGACCTCCTATCCTCACTCTGCTTCTATACTCACCTGGCAGTTGTTTATGTAAAACAGTTCACACCTGCCAAGCTTGTAGCTGCTGTGTTTAAAACACCTGTCCACTTTTCACACAGCTCACTCAAACAGCTGCCACATTAGCTTCATACCTGTCTGCCTGGTTTCCTGCTCAGCTCAAAACTCATCTGTTACACCAATAACATTAAGCCGTTGTTTCTATCAGAGAAAGCAATCAGGAGATTAGGCTTGAAAACAGAACAATTACAAATAAAATGCAAAGTGGATTACATCCCTGCGATAAACCAGTAATATCGACGTCCCTCCAAAGGGTCTCATTGTCCCAGGTTGCAAGCAAAGGAGGAAGTTCCCCTTTTTGGCTGTTTCATTTAAATACGTATTAGAAGCATAACAGGGGGAATAATTAAATAATCAATGATACAAAAATATAATTCATACAGAATGGGGGTTTGAAACTCTACATACAAATTCAAATAAAAAACAGTTGTAAACTCTTTGGGTGTCAATAAATTGGCAATTCCATCAAGTCCAAAACACAGTGGTTCTGAACTATTATTTGTGGCGTGTTTACCTTCAGAACAATTTGTCTTCCAGACTATACTAACCTTTCCACACTGTCCGAGCTGATCCACGTTTTGTGCATGTGTGTACTTTGAAAAGAGCAGATTATTCATCCTGTCATATTTGGTTGACAATAACCATCTAGAATATCGGGCTGCCTTTTGTGGTTGTTTCCTGTACTTGAGTGCCGGTGTGACAGGATGTAATCTGTTGGACTTGTATTAGCATGTTGTTCAGTAAGATACGTCTCTACATGACAAACGAAGCTCTCACTGGGGCAGAGAGGAAACATATTACATGAAATACTTCTTTGTTTTTTGTCTGAGTGTTATGCTCACATTCAACAACATTCTGCATTCAGTATAAAAAAATATTCTTATAGGAGTAACCCATGTTGAAGCAAAGTGACTTTAAGTGAAATAAGATAGAAACACATTGTTTCATGCTTTTTGCCTTCACTACCTAAATTGCCCTGCACATGTCCTAACAGCAGCAGAGAATTCTTGCGAAGGAGGTATGCAAAAACTAATTTACTGAACTTCAGTCAGATTCATTTTTTTTGCTTGCTTTCTTGGTGCACATGTGGTTCATAATTCTTTTAAAATCTCGAATTACTGATAAGTAGACCTATAGTTTTCTTGATTTCTGACACGTATCCAAGTTACTTTTTCTACGCAGAGCTGATTATCTCCTCAAATTGTAACCTGTAAAGAAGGATACATCTAAAGTCAATATGCCTTCTTGGTGGGAAAACTGTAAACAAGTACACAAGAACAGAGGGTCATGTGTCAATGTAAGCAGGGCTGTACCAAATTGTTTAAAGGTTCAAAGCTTAATTCATAACGTTGATATTCAAATTCTAAATCAAAATTGGAATGCTCCTTTGCATGTGTATTCAGTATGTCTAAACCAGGTATTTCTGCACAGTTAGACTAAACAAATAATATTAGTGGCTCAAATAATATTAGTTGCTCCGTAGGATTGTTTCCAACTTGTGTGATTCCTATTTTTCAAATAACGCCAAAGTGTTGTAAATTCCAAATCAGAATATATTCAAATAAGATAAATATGTTAATTTCTAAAATGCACAACATGTTTTACATACACCGTTTACGACTCGTACATACAGTTGAAATGTAAAACATTACGTTCACTACAGCCAGAAAAACAAAGCACTTTACATGTTCATCGTTTTCTCCAAGTCATATAACTGGATAACGGCGTAGGTACAGAACATCGAAATGTAAAAGGGCTCACTTTGGAAAAAGACAGACCTCGCTGAGTTTAACTGCCATGTGTGTCGTTATCTGTTGTTGTCTGTGTTATTGTTGTTGTTTATATATTGTGTTCATGTACAGTGATGTGAAAATGAATTTCCCCCTGGGGACAATAAAACAAATCTATAGGACCTGTATAGCAGTGTAAAGTAAAAACTAAAACATTAGTTAATGTATGCAAGTGTATGGGTATCATTTTTCTGTTGAGCACAGCAAAGAGACAACAAAACTACAGAGTATTTCAGATATTTTGAAAAAAAAAGTTTATTAATTTAACAAGCATACAAAACAACAAATCATTTTTAAACTACCAATGCAGTTTCAGTGCAATTCCAAAATATACATTTTTCAGCAGGGCATGTTAATAAAAGTTTTTCACGTCAGAAACAGCAATTTAAATAATGTTTATATGATTATCATGACAATTGTCCTAGCCAGAGGAAGCTCACAAGTGATACCTTCTTGAGGTAAAACTGTACACACCCAACCTTTAAAACGTACAAAACAAAGCACTACACACAAATGAAATATGAAATACCTGAACCAAAACATAAGCACTGTAGCACATTACAAACCAATGCATTTGTAAACAAAGCTTGTAAACGAAAAAGGAAGTATGTGGTTATAGATTTTTGGTTTGTGGATTTAATAAATAAGGAGCTGATTAACGGTTTCCTATCAGTTTACCACATAAACAGTATTTGGTGTGCAAGTGTATCAGACGGTAAGTTATGACTTTAAAGTGAAAATCTGGACAATATTTCTTTGTATTTCTCCACAGCTAAAGGCTATCGCATAGATAAACACAGAGGCCAATTATAGTTAAAAAATACCTATATCCTTTTCCTTCAGGTAAGAAGTATAATTATATGTTTGCCCGCAATGCAGGCAAATCCTATTCACTCACAGAAGGACTGTTACTTTAAGACAGCATCATAGTATCAGCAGGGCACAGCAGTGAAACAATAACAAGAGCAGAAGGATGGCACTGCCAAAAAAGGACTGATTTGAGTAAAGTCCCTTGTGACTATGGGATGTTGAAGCTTGTGTCTTTCACAACAGACCGAGCTAGAGACGACAGACTCACTTACAGCATCAACCTCCACAGATTAACAAAGGTTCAGTGACAGCATCCAAGCATCAGTAAGGCCAATACAATATTTAGGGGTAACTTCACGACAGATTACTTAAAATGTTGAAATGCAATTCAATAAGCTGGCCAAAAATGACATTCCATTTTTTTTATAAAGGGGATGCAGTCTGTCGGTTCGATATGATATGTTCCATGATTCTTTGGGGATTTTCTCTGGTGCTACAATTATTCTGCTACATGAAATTGAATAGTAATGTTAAAAAAAACAGAGCATGGACACCAACATTCATTCAGAACTCAGAATTCAGAATGTTTTCATTTTGCTTATGATCCACATCCTGCATCTTCGTCAGCTCCCATTCCAGCTTTCCTACAGTATATCATTTATCTAGGAGTTTTTTAATTTTTTTATTTGAGCTCTTACCAAAAAAACTCAGCTTTAAAATGCAACTGCTCCAGGTCTATGTGGAAGCACACCCTATGCATACGTTAGTATGTTAGTATCAGATACTGCTACAGTCAGACTCGTACTGCTGCTGTCGATTGGGTTACAAACACTGTATTAGCATATCAAAATGTCACTGATAGAATGTCAGATCGTGAGGTAACCTAAATCAAATATATATACTGTATATATATATATATATCATTCAATCATTGTGCTATTTCTCCAATATCCAGGATTCCAAAAGCACCCCAGCTTTCAGACAGCACCCAGCCACACGGAGAGAATACAAGCCTTAAGACATAACTCTTATGGGAGTTTTTGCGTATCACAGCATCTTCAATGTACAGATTATAACTGCCATTAAACTGAAAGTAGGCGGAAGGAAAGTGTTCTTCTCATCAGAAAATTGGACTGAAAGCAAAAAAGCACAGCATTTGCTAAAAGGTTCCACTGCCCTATCAGAGAACAACCCCAACTTCTAATGAGTTTGATCAAAACCATGAGCTCAGGGGAGACTCTGTGATGAAAAGTAGAATGCACTAGATTAAGAAGTCTAGTTGTCTGTCATTTTCATTCTACTTCAGCCACATGTTTTATAGCAGCCCATGCAGATGTGCAGAGAAAAGGAAAGGAGAGAGCGTGTGTGACATTGTGTGCTGGTGTGCTTTTAACAGTGTAAAGTGATGGGGAAAGGAATGGTAAAGTGAAATTCAACACTAAATTACACTGGGCCAAAAGCTTCGGCTGTACTTTTCTCTATTGTTTCTAACTTTGGAGCAAGTTGTGTTTCTGTCCACATCCCTATCAGTGATGTCACAGCAGGTGTTTTCCATCAGGTAAAACACCTGCTGTGACATCACTGATTGGGGTGTGGCCAGATGTGCACCTTGGTTTGAGCATTTCATGAATTCAGAGCAGTGCAACAGCCCTTCTCTGCCCGATTTCATGAAGTATTAAATAACCCTTTGAAACATGAAATGTCTCTCTTATCTCAAGTATGGTTTGTACACTCTTAGCTCCACCTCAAATGTTGGCGTACCATGTCTCTCACATTGTTCATTTCCCTCTCTACCTAATACACTCCTCCTCTGATGGGCTTTCTGATTCTTCATTCTCACTGTCATCCAGTTCAGGAAGATCTCCCCACAGGAGCAGATTTAGACCTGCAGACACATTGGAAGGTGAAGAAGGCTAATTAAACACACTAAACAGGGAAGAAGAATTCCAGTTTTTTTTCAAGTAGAGCTTATATTAACCTGTCGCATCCAGTCTGTTGAGAGTAGATACAGCATCACTGTTGAACATCCAGAAATGGCCGTTGTTACAGGAGAGCAGGCAGGGTTTACAGGGAGCAACAACATGATATCCCACAACATTACCACTGGCAGAGGGAGGGAGGGAGGGAGAGAGAATAAAGAAGAACAAGTGTCAGCAATTTACTGTGGGCATTTCTGAAAAATGCTTACTCCACTAGCGGGTGTCTATTATCTAAGAGATGTTTGTTTTTGCCCTGTGTATAACAACAACAAAGGCTTTAGATACAAAAGAGCGAAAAACACCTCACTGTAGCACTAAACTGTACTTTAGAATGCCAAATGTCACCTTAACTACAGGTGTATGAAGCCGAAATGTTACCTCTTATTGTTGCATACAATGAAGCGATTACAGATTAAATTTCCCTTATTTAAACTTATATTAGAAATACATCTGCTCAATAAGAAAACAGTTGTTATGTCATCTACAGAAAATGATGGGCAACTATTTAATTTAGAGTCAAGTAGAAACACTAAATATTCTCTGGTTTAGGTCATCAACTATGAAAACATTTCTGCATTTTCAGTTTTACATCCTTGTAATTTAATAACTCTAAATGTAAGACTGTTGAGTAGTTGCAGTTCTACAGTACATGTGTATCATCTAAAAAAACTGCTACATGGGAAGAAGACCTTGTTTGCTGTGCTTCTTATCAACATTTTACATCAACAGATGGTCTTCTTAAAGCAAACACTGTAGGCTATTGAAAAGCTTTACATACCACTTGAGACATGCGATGTCTCTCAGTTTGCATTTGCAGCTTTCAGTAGAGTAGCAGCTGGCCACAAAATCAACAGTTCTGGGGGGAGGGTGCGTGTAATGAGAAACAAACATAGCCATAAAAGGTTAAAACACACATTAAATTAACATGTCCATGCAACAAACACAGTAAATCATAGTTTGGGTGTCAATGCTTTGTGCCCATTAACACCAAATGATCAGTTAGACATCAGTTTGTTACAGGTCGTTTCAAGTAACAACACAACAGACATAAACAAAGGCCAGCAGCTATGCTAGCTAGACTAGCACTTACCTATTGGGAGGAATATCAGTCGAAAAAAGCTCAACCTCAGTGTCTGCAAGAAGCACAGCTTTCATGCCTCTTGTGCAGAGCAGACTTTCACAGAATATGCAGTTCACCTGGGACACACACTTGTTTTTGAAATTAGCGTTGGATGTAGACATTGTTGTCCTGCCAAAATGGACGAATTCTCGCTCTTTCTGTCCCCCAGAAAGCAAATGCAGCCGAAAAAACAAGAACCGGAGAGTGCTGTTACTCACTATTCGTCGGGATATTAATACTCAATTTGACGTTAACTTCGCAGGCTTTAACCTAGCACTGACGTCCTTGTGCAAACGTTAGCCTTTTCCTAACGAGAAAACGGAAGGCAGCTAAAGTCAGGTTGTTTAGCAACGCGAGAAAATACATATACTCGCGAAACTTTATATCTTTAAAACAAAAGGGTTTGCTGTATTATTGTTAAATGCACGATATCGGCGAATAACCAGGCTGTTTTAAACGACTGGCTCAGCATCCATTTGGATGTAGAAGCAGCTAACCAAATAGCTGTCAGCTTTGTTTACAACTTCCTGGTATTAAGGGGACTTCCGGAAACTATCTTTAAAAGATCCTACATCTGACTCTGATTGGCTGAACTTCATAGTAACCGATGTCATTGGCCACCCTCATTAGAAAGTCTGAATATCATTGGTTATAAAACACAGTTGAAACGCCCACCTTCAAAAATGCTGAAAGCCGATTAGTATGCTTGCATGTCATTCAAATTAGTTACGCCAATCATGGTGTGGGAAGTACTGATGTCCTATAAACTGGGGCGGGGCTGTGTCGTAGATTTTCAAAAAGTTGATACTTACTTTCAGGAGGAGGGTTGCCTTTAAAATAGACTATTTAAATAACACTGTTTTATATGAGAAATGGTCGCTGTCGAAACACGAGACAAGGTTAATGCATTCCCGTTATGTCAAATTATATTATCAGTTGACATAGATATCCGCAAAGGTTAGGGAATTTCTTCTAACATTAGCTATACATTACTAACTATCTTATTTGCCGTTTTGTTTACGTAATACGGATTTAAATTCTGCAGAATGACACATGCAAGACACACGTTCTCCTCAGCCACCATAATGTTACTGAAACCATATATAAAGTGGCTATTAGACTTTTTTGCTCACTTTACACACCCAGGAATAGCCCACAATACCCCCAACTTGCAATTAGTGCTATTTATATATCGAATCACATTGTCAAACAAAACACATCCCAATGGGACTTGTTACATGCACTTAGGGGACTGCCTGCAACACATTTATTTTATGTAGCCGAATGAATAATATCCATGTGTGCATCCCTGCCTGTCCTGCGCACTGAGCAGCCAGCCCCTCCATCTCCCCTCGGTTCTTCCTCTCTCTCACTTCAGGAGGGGGGAGAGGAGAGCAGTTTAGTTTAGACAGGCGGACGGACAGCCACGAGACACATAATGGCAAATATATAAAACAAACTTTTTGAAGCGCTGACTGACATACTACCACTGTTTGTTTCTTAAGAAGGGGATGAATCTCCTTTCACTTGAAGTTGTTTGCACCACAACCGGTTTTTTGAGGAGGCGGCGAGGCGCGGCGGCGGATGGGAACACAGAGCAGCAGCAGCGCCAAACTCACAATGCGCCGGAGTGAACAGAGGCAGCAGGGAGACAATACAGATCCGCGGGTCCACTGAGGAGCTGCAATCTCTCATCTGTGCTTCCTTTTTCTCATCGAAACCTACCCGAGAGTGGCATTCCCCCCGTTAAAGGCTATTTTTTTTTTTGGACTGATTGAGACTAAATTGACTTCGCTACGAGGGGGCAAGCGGTTTGATCTCCAAACTCAGCCATGACGTCTCCGGCGAAATTCCGAAAGGAAAAGGAGATAGTGGCCGAATATGACACTCAAGTTAAAGGTAAACCTTTTTTAAAGCTTCCCACGTGATCATTTGTATCCCACGCTTAAGAAATATGCTGCTAAATATGTGTTTTCCTACTGAATGATGTGTTTTCCTTGACTTGGCTGATTGCATGGTTTTTCTGTACCCTCAACCTCTCATATCAGGCGTAAATCAGGGGTACGCTTGCTTTGTATTTCACCAACCATTTAAGGATACTAATGTCAATATGTGGACGTGGAAGATCAATAATACATCAACAATTCCGAACATAACTAGAACATCATGACCAGCGTGTCTTCAAGCGTGTGATCGCTCGCCTCACACAGATGGCCAACAAAGACACGAAAAAAAATCCCGCTCAGAAATCAGTGTTGTTGTCCAGATGTGGTCTCTATGTGGTCTCTAAAGAAAAGCGTATGTGAAGGTGGTATGTGTGTGTTTTGCACAGTACCCAAAGGGCTGGGGTTTCGACATGGAACAAGGCAGGGCGTTTTCTCTCCCCTCTGTCTCCTGCGTGTCTCTGCTGCTGGTGTGCACCGCCGACCGTTCATGCTGCAAATCTCTGTGTGTTGGTGTGTGTGTGTGCATGGTTTTTAAACACAGATTGCGATTACATGATCCATTTGTGCCGAGGCTTGTCCATTGATCACAGTTCATTGGTGTCGTCCCTGCCCACGACCAAGGACATGAGAGCAGCAGGGGTGGGAGAGCAGATTGTGGTGGTTAAAAGGGGCGTTCAGATGTTAACTGTTTACTGGTTGATCGGTGTGTGTGTGTGTTTCTGTCGTCAGGCAGGCACAATGTATTTAGCTAGGTAGTGTCAGCCAAATACTGGGATGGCTTATCGGATCTATACGTTCAGGTTAGTGGAGGGGGAAAGCACAGCGGTGGCAGGAAGGGGAGGGAGAGGGATGTGGAAGACAGGATATCACTCTCCTCATGGACAGCATGTTTCCACTGTTGCTGCAGTGCAAGATCACCAGCTACGATGGCCTTCCTAATCACAACCGCTTCTCCTTTTTAAAGCCTTGTTTTCAACATCCTACCTCACAGCCCTCCTTTGCTTCTGTAGAGCTGCTGCCACCTTCAACTTTGCTGGATAAAGCAGCAAACAAAGCGGTAGTGGAGTGTGTTATCTCAAATTGCTATGTTGGGAAACTGGAATTCCTAGTGCTTATAAACAGATGAGTGACACATTTAAAGAAAAACAAACGTTAAGTATGTTAGTAAAGTCTGTAGCCACTAAAACGTCAACACACTTCTGTAAATTGAGGGGTAAATGCAATTCTTCCAAAAGTAATTATGGGTCAAAGGATGCATCATATAATCTGTGTCAATGCCATACCTATCAAATCCAAAAATCCTATTGTGACATCTTGATTTGTTATATTTCACCACTCCATCCAAGTTTACCTTTTCATTTTGTCACTTGAAGCACATCCACACACCCAAATGTATGCAAACATATTTTTGATAAGGAAGCTTTCAGTCAGACATTAAGGCAATAACTTCTCTAATCAAAAGGGGGTATAGGCTACTCAAAGTGTTTAATTTGGTCTTAAAAGTAAACATGTCAGTTAAACTAAATAACATACTAATCCAGGGTAACTTGGCTCTGTGTTTACCACCTCTTGTTAGCCACTACCTGTTGTTTTACCTGCCTTACTGCAGACACCTTTAGCTGTCAGCGCAGTGGCATTAGCGCTGTTGTCCCGGTAGAGATCTGTTTATGCTTGGCAGCCCGTGTAAAGGCCTTCTGTCCGTGCTGCATTGTGAGGGCTGTCTGCTGTGTTTGTCAGCTTGTGGACTTAACGTTTGTCCATCGACCCTCTGCATCGATTCCCGCTGTCAGTTACTTCACTGCTCCCTGCTGAACAGCTGTGTTGAGCTACCTCTGTCCACCGTGTGTTTGTCCACATACTCGTCTCCCCCTATCTGGAATGAACAGATGAAAGGATAAACCTGTGCATCCTCATTATTGTTGTCGTGTGCTTTTCCATCTTTAGAGGCGTCTCCAGGGGCTGTGTGTGTCTGCTGGGACATTCCCAGCCACAGACAGTCTGTCATTACCCTGCAAACTGCTGTTAGATATTCTCTAATGAAGGGTATCAACCAGTAAAGCACCCACACGTCACATGTCTGTCTTCCAATATTTGCAAACACATGTCTGTCTTGTTTCCCAGATCTGCGAAAGGTCAGTTGTCAAAGGTGTAAAAACGGAGTCTCTAGACGAAGTAAAGGAGGCGCTATCAGGCTATTTGATGTTTTACTTTATGTGTATTATTCCTTTGATAATACAGCTTTCCTGAACTTTATTAGCCGTGTGATTATTCAGCAACAATTTCAGTGCAGCTTATTGGAAATCAAACCTTATGGCTCTGATCAGGCGACATTAATAGGCTTTTTCACACTGCAGCATCATGGGGGAAATTCATGTAAATCCTCCCTCGGCTTACATTGTACTCCTCTGCAGCAAGAGAGACATGCATGATGTATATCCACTCAATCTTGATGAATGCATTGATCTTCCTGATTCTTTTCATGACCTTCCCCTTTCCCTGGCATACCATAATTGAGCATTTTGTTTGGAGGATGCAGCTCCAGTTTGATTGAACATTGATTGGTGCAGCGCTTACATACATACCATCTAACTGCATTCATTTTTCGCGGTATGTACCTACATAAGCAACATGCCATTCATTCTACACACACTCAAACATTCCGGCGACATTCCTGGCATAAGTCGGCCTCCAATGAATCTCTTTGTTGTCAAGCAAACACTTTAAGTAGGCAGATGTCATTGACACTGTCATCTCACCTGTTGACATGTGCTCTGGAGAATATTGTACACACATACACACCTGCACGCACATGCACATAAATACTTGAACACCACCATCTTTTTCTCAGCCTGTTTTTCTCACACAGGCAGAGTGCTGATTCTCTAATATGGGATTCTGGCTGATGCAAGGAATGTTCCTACTTCTCAGGAAGAGGGTGTGTGTGAGAGAGGGTGTGTGTGAGAGAGAGAGACAGAGTGACTGTGATGCAGAAAGAGAGAGAAAAAGGATCCCGCATTGAAAAACAGGGATATAGAGAAAGTGGGTAAGACACATTTAAAGGGGGTTAGGAATGTTCTAACACAGATGAGAACAGTTAAACACCGCGCTGAAATGGAGTTAGAGAAAGAGCTTATCACCTACCGCTCGTCGTTCACAGAACACTTATTCAGAATTGAAACCAGAAAGCTACGTTGCTTTGTGAAAGACTTTGAGGTCTGTCTCTGTTACAGGGTCCAGTCAGCGCACATCTTCCAGCTATCACCATCCCTTGTTTACCCGTCAGCAAGCGCGCCATGATATTTAAATGGAAGGCTTTAAATCAGGCAATGGGAAACATTTTAGAGGGAAATTAGGGAGTGCAGCCGAGTCTTTAAAAACATTTGACAGATGTTTCATTTTTCAAGTACATTTTGGCTCGGTGCTTCAGCATCTGTCACAGCTTCACACATCTGGGAAGTGGCTGTCTTTGCAAATAACTTCCATGGTTGCCACGGATAAAACATTTTGTTTATTATATTATGTTTTTTTGGAGAGATACAGAGTGGCCAACTAATCTGATGATGTGGTAAATAACATTTATTGGTTTTTGTTGTCATTACTTGCACACAAACAGGCTGTATCTCCAAACAGATGTAGGCTTATATCATTTTCGACACTTTCTATTATGAGTGACGAGTGCATGTGTCCATTAACTGAAATAGTGTGTCTGCCTACGTGTAGGTTACTAAGCTGCCTGTTTGCAAGTCAGCCAGAGAAACATGATTTAGAATAAATTGCTGCTTTCTCTAGCACACAATAGGAAAGGTTGTGACGCAGCAAGATGTTTGTCAGCAGGCAGGATTGTGTGAATATTTCTGTTTGTTTGTACATGGTGGTTGATTTATGAGGAACAGGGATACTGCAGTGGGGTCATCTGACATACATTACAGTGTACCATTTATTAACGATGAAACAGTAAGAGGCGGCAAAGGCATAGATGAATGTCAAACAGAGGGAAGTACAGTTGTTATTGTAGCACTGACCACTTTGCTGCAGTTGTTCACATCAGCAAACGTCACATGAGGGTGGAAGGATGTGAGTAGACATCTTTAAGCTAATAGGCTAATCAATTAGTGGTTGTTTTAGAGCTCTGTGTGTGTTCTTCTTAACAACCCATTGTCAATTAGGGCTGCATTGAGTGAGTCCAGTGGTGCACTTACCAACCACAAGTCAATCACAGGACTGTGTGTGGGGGGGAAATGAAAAGGAGAAGGGGAGGGATTTTGGATCTGTGTGTTTGTATTTTTTTGAGTTGAATTAAAAATGTAAACAAGCTTAAAATACATCATGCAGGAAGGATGTTTGTGTGAGGTTCAGGATTAAAGCTCCAACACAAACAGCTTGTGCTGGGAGTGTGTGTGTGGAGCTTCCTGTTAGGGCTTTGTGGCTGGGCAAATGAAATCCACTGCCTTTCACATCACAGACAGACAGACAGACAGACAGACAGACAGACAGACAGACACTCAATGCTGCTGTGTTCGGGTTTGTAGTGAAAATCCTTTATTCCTTTTGATAAGTCAATAGAAAAATGTACTCCACACTGGGTGTCCCACCATCAATTTATTGTGTGTGTGTGGACGGTAGGAGGCTGTGGCTGAAAACACTCATTGATTTTCTGTTCCCTTCTACCTATCTCCTTCCTCAATTTTTAGTATTCGATGTGAAAATGTCCTACAAGCCCGATGCGGCACCTGCAAGAAAACACAGCGTTACATTTACCAACGCGGAGTGTTGAGTCGGCCTCCCTTGGTGTACACATACACATAAACAGAGATGCGTACAACTCAGCAAGTGTGTTATTGGATTAAGATGTCAAACCCATCCCTGCTGCAGGTGATAGCTGAGATAAGAGATGAATGTGTGATATCACCATAATAAGCAGATGAACCTGTACAGGTGTACAATAACACCCAGCGTGTCAAACAACAAACAACTCGTCAGTGTCAGTGACGAGAGATAAAGAATTTAATTGAGAGGGATGCAGAACAAATACAAAAATAGACAGCCGGTGAAATGTGTAAGGTCAGAGTTCAGCTGCTGTTCATTGGTGCCAGATGTTCCAGATGCTCTGATTGGGCAACAGATGCTTCGTCTGTCCTGATTAGCTAATCCTAACACCACCTTTCTTTCCAGCCTTCAGAACTGAGGCATGTTGGGGTTGGTTTAAAAATATCCCCTCCCTCTTTTCAGGTGTTGCTTGCTGCATGATGTAGAAAACACACACGCACGCATGCAAGCACACACAAACACGCACACACACCTTTTGCATAAAGTCAACTGTAGCATTCCACAAAGTTGGTTACTGTGACCTAATGTAGTTGAGCCATGAATGTGTGATTGTGTTTCAGTTTAGGGATGGGCAATACAGATAACGTCTCTTATTATAATATGTACTGTTGATTTTTTTATTATGTGATATTATACATTTTCTAACCATTTATTTCAGAGGCATTACGTTAAACAAGAAACAGATCGGACTGATATATCTTATGATGGTTCAATTGAGTATTTTAATGTCTTCAAAATGTGAAAATAAAATTGTCGGAAATATGCCATAAAAAAATAATATTCGTAATTTAACAAATTGTTCATCCAACATTTTGCCAATTAATTTCATAATTATTTCAGCAGTAAAGTATGTCCACATTCCCCAAGCCTATGTGTGAATGTGTGTGTGACCTGAAGCCATAGTTGATATAGGGGCCTTGACCCCTGTTCGGGTGCCTCATTCAAATGTATTCTTTATGTGACACACACGGCAACAGCAGAGCAACCGGTGAGAGCGTGTAAAAATGTAAAAAGCAGATCCGTGCTCTGGCCTTCCCCCTCACTCACACACTCTGTCTGTCAATCCCAAAGTGCCTCTCTCCCTCTTTTTCAATCTTTTTCTTTCTGTCAGCCTACATCCAATGAACAATCACACCATTGTGGAAAGAGCTGCCGGTCTTCAGCTCAAACTCTCTGTTTTTCTCACTCCTTATTTCTCCCCCCTCTCTTTTTCTGTCTCACTCCTTTCCTCTCATGATGTTTGTCAGTTGTGATGAAATGAGACACACACACACCTTCGACACACCTCCCATGGCAGCTTAAAGCAATAATCATCACTTTATGATTCCAGCATATGTGACACACACACATATTGTGTCTCATACCGGACACTGACTCACAACCAGAGGATGTGTGTGTGTGTGTGTGTGTGTTGGTGAGAACGTGTTAAAGAACAGAGGGATCTATATTTAAAGCGGAGCAGGGCAGAGACAAAGTCCACTCATATCCTCTGTAAAACAATCGATAGGAGAACAGACATCCAGCTGCAAATAAATAGGAGGCAGAGAGAAGGAGAGAAAACACAACAGTAGAAAGGTTGGAGAATGCTCCCGGGGGACGCCAGAGGAAACAGGTTGTGTTTGGTTTGAACAGCCCTCATACGTGGCCACAGAAGAAAAAGCCAGGAGCCTGACCAAGGAGGGGAAAGGGAGGAAAGGAGGAGGCGGAGGGAAATATGCAAGAGAAGGCCTGAATAAAAGAGAATTTCTGAGGTGTAATAGAAGAACTGCTACTAGACTGTTCAATATGTGTGCGAGTACAGTATGCACTTGTACTAGCCTTTTTTTTTTACTCCTCACACCCGTCTCTTTCTCCTTCCCCCCTCCATCAGCAGCTTCTCTCAGCACGTAGGCAGTGTTGGTTGCTAGGGTTACTGAATTGCCCCCATTTTTCTGGGTTTGTGAGGAGCAGAGGGAAAATGAGAAAGAATAATGTAGATTTGTCTCCCCTGTAGGGTCTGGCTAATCAGGTTACACGCACACACACACAAACACTTGGATTTTGAACCATGGTCTTTCCGTTTTTTTTTGTTTTCTTGCTTTTGCATTCCTGTCCTTTACTTGCTCTCTCCGCCTCCTTTATTTCGTCCTTTTCATCACTTTGTTTCTTCTCGTGGTGTCTGTGCTGTTTCCTCATCTCCCTCAGGCTCGGGGGGTCTCTGTGAGATGAAGGGTAGCGCAGTTTGATTAAAGGAAAATTCTAAATTGTTTTTGTTGTTTCTCTAAAATAATTCTGCTTGCCATTGATGCTTTAAGCTTGATATTTATGAAAGCCTTAGGTTGCATCTCAGACTTGCATCAACATCAAACACTGTAACTATTAAGTGCCGAGAGAGGGCGGGATTCACTATCAAGGAGAGCATTTCAGTATTTTGTGACATGTTTATGTGTGTGTGTGTTTGTTTGTGCGTGTCTGTTGGAACTGGGCAATCACTGCACGTTGGCATTCGGGTTCACACCTCTGCTAATGCCGTTTTAATGAAGCCATTCATCACTTCTTCTCGGCTGAATCTGCATCGCACACACACACACACACACACACACACACACACACACACACACACACACACACACACACACACACACACTCTCTCTTTACTCCTTTCTTCTGCCTGAATGCTGGTGAGGACACGGTGTTCTTCCTCCCCCTGGTTGCTATGTGGATGCACCAGTTATTTTTTAGTTCCCGGTGTCAAAACTGTGTTCTCTCCCGTTTTCTCACCCAATGTTTGTTTCCGCACATTCACAGGCTTAAAGAGAGGCTTGTTTAAAGTGCTGAGTCCTACCTTTCCTTTAAACCGGCTCTCAATGTGGGAATACTGTAGTCTTCTTTCCCACAGTCAACACACACATGCCTGATAGGAGCATCATCTGCTCTCTGATCTTGAACACAGGGAGTGTCAGCCCCTCACTCTCTGCTTCAGCCCCCCCCACTCACACTCATACCAGATGCACTACATCCACACACAACCCCACACACATCAGTTAAACAGCGTGGTGGCTGTGTAGGTGTAGCTCTGCTAATATGTTGACCCTAGCTTGAGGTTACATCGAGGGCACTGTTGGCTAATTATGTTGCAGCATGCAGGAAGTAGAGGAGATCAGACTTCCTCTTCCTTTTTTTTTTACCTCATCCATGTCGGACACCTCGTGATAGAGGGCCCCTGCTGTGTACAAACAAGGAACCAGTGCTGCATCTGTGTAGACTCATGCAGGTCACACAGCGGCATGAGGTAAACCTGCATCTGTGGTCGATCTGAACAGGTTTTTAGAAGGTCTCCAACAATAACAATCCACCCGGCCTAAGTTGAACATGTGTCCGGTACTGTTCACAAGTTCAAATTTGTATATGAATTACTCAACCAGTGTTACTTTCAATTGTTATGTATTGATTTATGATGTGAAGAAAATGGGGGCTGCGTTTAACAAAAGCGAAACTATATTAAAGCAAATACGTGTTTGCTTGAACCTTGATATTTAAAACATTCCCTCACAAACGGTCTCATTGATGGACGAGGGATTATTTTGCTGAAATGCATGTGTTTGGGAAGTAGTGAGCATACCACTGGCTAAGTGAGACTTGTGAGAGTTTGTAAACGGATGTTCTGATATAGTTTTACTTTTACCAAACGGAGCAAGAAGGAGAAATGAGAACAGTGTGGGAGTTTGTGGACAGAACTGAAACTGAAAGATATCTTTATGGGGTACTATTTAAATATGTATAATAGTTATGTGCAAGGAACCACATTTGCAGATTTGAGATACTGTGAGCAATAGGGATGTGCCGATCACCTTTTTTTGCTCCCGATCCGATTCCGATCATTTGATTTTGACAATCTGCCGATACCGATTTTTCCCGATCCGATCTTTATGCAATGCATTAAGAGAAAAAAAAGGAGAAAAGCATTCAAGTTGTCCCTTAAACCCCATGTTCTCCACCACAGATAACAGCTGGTCATCCAACGTGATGAATTCAGCTATCTTGGCTGTTATTTTTTTGGCCTTTTCACTGTTCTGGGGCAGTTTCTCTTTCCTTTTAAAAGTCTCTGAAAGTGTTGGTTGTTTCAGTGCCGTTACCTGAGTGGCCGCTGTGTACTCATTGTGTTGTTGTTGGTGTTTGTTTCTCAGGTGGCGTATTAGATTGGTCGTGTTGAACGTAGCTCTGTTCTTTCCACCACGCGGAACCTCCGCCTTGCAAACATTGCATCTGGCTGTTACACTGCCTTCGCTTTCAATTTTATAATACTTCCAAACTCCTGACATTTTCTCTGTCCCGAGTCACCAGCTGAACGTAGCCTCTCGTTAGCTTACTGCTACTATTAGACACTGCGCCCTGCCCACTCTGTTGCCAGATTTGAGAGAAATAAGCAACCAGGTCTATGAAAACAAGCCCAAAAGAAGCAACACATACATGATGTTGTGTAATTTTAAACCAAAACTAAGGCCTCAGGATGACTTTAAGACGTGAACATGGTCATTTTTGTTTTGTAACATTAAATAAAATAAGAAAAATATTTTATTAAAAAAAAAAAAAAAAAAAAAAAAAAAAAAAAAAATCCAATTCCCGATTTTTTTCTCCCGATTCCGATCTTTTGAAAATCACGTGATCGGCTCCGATCCCCGATCACGTGATCGGATCGGAACATCTCTAGTGAGCAATGCAAACTAGAAGTGAACCAGTGACAGCAATTTCATAAGAATGTGTTCAAATATGATTAAACGCCTGATCAGACGTGCATCATCTCCACGCTCATATCAGTACATGCTGCAGGGTGTGGTTGTATGAGTGTAATTGCGTGTATGTGTGTGTTGGAATGACATTTCAGTGCTGGTGCCATGCCTGGTGTGGATGAATCCACCCAGAAAATGTGGTTTACCTGCAGCAGACATAGTGCTTGAGCTATTTAGAGGCAGCAGCACATACCTCAGGCCTGATATTTATCTCTCTGGTTTTCAGGCGCCTGTTAGCAGACTCTTTCTCTTGTTCTGCCTCTCGCTGAGCGTGGCCAGGGGGCAACAGTGTGTGAGAAACATGCTGATATGTGCTCTTCACTCATGCATGTTTAAGCATGTCCTGAGGCTGTGGAATATTGTGTACTGTCGGATAGTCTCTCAACCTGTCATGTCCAAAAAAACAACAGATTTTTGTTCTGCATGATACATTTGATCCACTCTTCAACTGAACTTGGGTGTCAATTATGTGACATGATGGCTCTTGGGGAATACCAGTGAAGTCCTCAGGTTGACGCAGAGCCAGTGGTGTTGTTTTAAGCAGGTAGGTTGGAAGGAGATGCTCTCGTAAAACATCTAGAGATCCAATATTTGAATCCAGAGCAGAAAGCACATCAACAGATTGCAATGTGTCAAAAATGTTTTTAAAGGCTAACAAGCTGCAGTGATGTAAATGGTTAACTACTAGAGCCAAAACCAGAGTTGGATGGTGTTGCAAGATTACCAGAAAAACAAACATTCAGTGCTAAAAATGGTCATAGTCAAAGTATTTTAATTGAGCAAGACTTACCAAGCATCTAATGAAAACCCCAGCGGCATTCCCTCTTCACTGGAAACACATTGCAGTAATGTGTGCTGAGACATTTCTGGAATAACTACTAAATAAGTAGACCACAAACAACACTCAATATTTTCACACATGCACAGTGCTACAGCATACTGCATCTCGGTTTAAAACTGGCTATATAGCCTACTGTTGGAATGAACTTAATAACGGTACAATGTGCATTTCCAAGGCTGCAAAGATATATATTGGATTCGTCGGATATTTTTGATCAACACCTGTAGCAATGCTTCATTTAATGTCTTTATCTAAGGAGCATGAATCTGTACATTTTGATACCACTTTCCGGGCCCTGTAGTGTTTTTATTCAGGCCCGTGATTTTAAGTATTTCCTGTCAGTGTACCTCTCCCTGTGTGCCGGGCCCATAGTAGAGTAAAGACCATGTGCTGGCCTGCGCTGTGGGATACCCCTCTCAGATTACCGCCTTAGCCTCTCCCCTCACCCTCCCTCTGCTGCCTCCCTCCCCCCTTCACATTCCGACTCAGTCCATGTGCTTCAAACAGCGTGGAAATGGGAACATCCCTCTTCATACATGCACACACACATACTCATTCCTGTTGTGCAGTGGCCCATGTGGGACTGGGGCTGGTGTGGAGTTGATGGGTGCTTTCCATATACATTATACACACACTCGGTCACACTCTTTGTAGGGAAGTAGACCTGTGCCTAGACCTGTGTTGGATCTGGAAGTTGGGTAAGACCAAGTGGTTTTTCTTGGAAATAAACAGAGATGATTTCTGAGTATTGGGGTGATGAAGGGGTCAACAATAAAAAGAGAAGAATAAAGGGTAAAGAGGGGGATTCCCTTTAGCACAAAGATCCTTCTCATCAATCACTTCATCACATGTGTGGCATAGCCATCTGACACAAGCATGTTCTGGTGCCCCCCCATCACTCTTGTCCTCAAATCTTGCCTCTCACTGTGATTTCTTTCTGTCTGAGGGCAGCGTTGCATGCTAAAGGTTGCCGTCTGTGACATAAATGCACATACACACAGGCATTCTCTGTGTGTAAAGGTTGCAGTGGGAGGCAGCGGGCTAAGTGGCTGAGTGTGAGTCGGGCTCTTGTCATGTGCTCATGGTATTCCCTCAGAGAAATGTGGAGGAGAGTTTCCCAGTCTGTACTGGTGGAGTCCCACTGCTGGGTCAGTAACAATAGAAAACAACATTCTACCGTGTTGTGTACTGTTTTTATTTTGTTCCATGCTAAATGCTTGTAGCACTTCGGGATCTGAACTCAGATATGAAGTGCGTTATAAATTAAACCCATTATTATTATTATTATTATTATTATTATTATTATTATTATTATTATTATTATTATTATTATTATTATTATTATTATTATTATTATTAAGAATGTGATTGCATATAGTGTTTATTGTAAAAAGATTTCTAACCAAGAATAGCATTAAAAACAATGATTTGGCAGAATAATTATAACTTCAATACAACACCAGACCAAATGTATTAGTTTTGCGCAACTTTTTCTGGGCATGAGTATCCAATAACATGGCCATGCGTTACTTTTGCAACTAGCACTCAACTCCTGGTTCTCAGGGCATCCTTAATACGTTTATTTTGAAAGCTTAGTTAAATATACACAAACTGTAGTCAATGGGATTGCAAAAAACACACTGAATGCCAGTAAAACAACAACTTTCCACCCTGTTTTGGCATAACCATCCTCTATAAAAGCTGCTATTGTATCTCCACACACCACATTGACCCTTAATGCCCATTGTTTTCAGCCTCTTTGTTGCTGATAATGGCCAGGAAGGCTTACAGTATGTGTGAGTCAGGTCCCTGGCTGTATCCCTCCCCATTGTGTCCCGCTCTGACTGGCGATGACAATGATGGCCACTGTCCTCTGAGTGAAATACATCGCTGTCATAGCTCACATTCTACGTGCTCCATATGCACACGGCACAGCTGGCCTCACCACAGCATCGAGGCCATTTTGAATTCATGAATTATTTGGTTGTCTTTGGTACAACAGGGAGAACATGTGTGATTTCTAGCCAGCAGGAGAGGCAGGGAGAGTCTGTGATTTCCCCTTTTGCTGAAAAAGTGGAAGCATCGAATGAAAAACAGTGAGCTCTCTCCTTCAGTGAGTGTGTGTGTGAGAGAGCGAGAGAGAGAGATGTCTGGGAGCTGGAGAGTCGGAGCAGCAGGACTCTGTAGATCAAACGGGCTTCCTCTGCGGATAAGGAGAGCCAGCCAGGGAGTTAGGAAAACACGGGGAAGGGAAGGGATAAAGGAAAGCAAGGAGAGAGCTCTTTGTAGTCTGACAAGCTAGAGAGAATTGTGAAACACTAAATGGCACTAATGACTCTCTTACTTTACTTCTGCCTCCCGACAATCTGCCTATGTGAGTTCAGAACAGGTGTGAGCCACATGTCTCCCTCTGGTCTGCGGCGACCTTTGACCTCTTCTCTTCCTCGCCAGCCACAGACACTCAATTCTGCCGTCAAGAGGGATGATGGTCGCATATATTTGCCACAGCTCCACCACTCTGCATATGTGATCGTGCTTGTTTACGATGCAGAGATGACTCGGTTGTGTGAAAGTGCTCCCTCTTCTCGCCCTTCAACTGTGAGGCAGCATCAATAATTTAGCAACACATTGCAGAACACAATGCTACAGAAAGTGCTGCTTTTTCTCACCTCCCCTCCCTCTAGATTCCTCAGTATTTATCTGTCTCCTGTTAGACTGTTTTTATTCCCCCATTTTGTTTCTCCTACCCCCTCCCCCAGTCTCAGTTGTGCCCATTTCTCACTACTAAAGCTGAAAATCCGTCAAACCACTTCTTGCATTCATTAGTGTCTATTTTTGTTTTTCTTACTCTGGTTTTGTTTTTTGACACATCAGGGATTTCATTCCTGTGTCTCCACTCCCTTATCCTCGATGCCTTTTCTTTTTAAACCTTGTCAAGGCAGTTTTGAGGGGCCAGAGGGGAGCTATAGGAGGGAAAGGGTGTGGCCGCCCACACTGCAGCACTCCATTGTGTCGAGTCTGACCTGTCCCCTCTCTGACACACACACATCACACGCAAAATAAAACACACACGCTGTGAAAAGCAATGGACCCCGCGATTGCTCTCTTCTCTTCGTGAGGCGTATTCTCTTGGTATCAGCACTGTCCATTCCTGAGTACAGATAGCTTTGTTTTCCATTATGTGTCCGACGCCAGGCTCTCATGGTGTCAAAGGGCGAGAAGATCTGAGAGAGAAAGACTTGAACAGTAGGAATGAACTGGAGTGACTTCCAGAAGTTCGACCTTCCTCCTCATCGAGGTCAAAGCTCAGAGTGATCTCGAGAGAAGCAACTTTCTATCCAGCTTCTTCCGTTGGTACATTCCAATGGACGCTTGCTTGCTGTAAAAGGGTAGTTAAGCAGGATATCACATTACACACTCAATCATGTAGACTGTTAAAACCAACAGCACATCAAATGATAGCAATAGGCTGCGTGGGTGTTGGCGTGTTGTTGCAGGTACCGATGAAAAGATCAAATATGAACCAGGAAGTCCAGTTTAAATAATCCATGTAAGAGTTTGAAGGCTTGCAGATGCCAGAAAGGCACTACTCGGCAGGTTGTACTTCTTGTTGAGGCAGGATTTAACAGCTATAAATCAATCGGTCCCAATTTTCTTCTGTTTCTATGCGTAGGAGGTAAATGGTAAAGTTGGCACAAAACCACAACTTATTATAATTGCACTGCAGAGTCTGTAGCCTCACTGACGTTATGATTCTTCTCAATTTAAGTCAGGATCATAAAAAATAGACGACCTTGCATTTTGCTTGCTGCAGCTCTGTTCCACGACGCTCCCAATTTCACCAACGTGGTTTTCTAAACAATGCCAAACATGAGCAGCTCTTACGATAGCAGTGTCAGGTCAGGCTGCAGCGATAGTGCGTCCTAAAACGGACTGTGGGTATTTTCAGACCGATGATGCATGTTACAATCCATGAAATGCTGATCTATGAGCTGTATGGAAAACCATGTGGGTGGAATACAATGCTTGCTAAGTATGCAGTTATGTGTGAGAAAGCAAAACAAAAGTGTGTAGCCTATTTGTGTTTTTAGCAGCACAAAGGCTGTGTTCATTGTATCAGGATGTCCTCAGGCTGACCTCAGGTGTGCTTTCCTCTCCCTGCATTGGTTTACAAACGCATCCTCTTAAGCTGTTAGAATTCTGGGAAAAGACTGTTACTGTGATTCTGACTTTACCGTTGTCTCTCCAGTTTCAACTTTCCATGCACTGCAAAGACTTGCCTGAGGCTTTCTTTAGTGTTCTGCATTGCGGAATCATGCAGCCTGTTATGCTAAGGTATACATAGACAGAGTTTTAATTGGGCAGTGAGCTCAAACTGACCCTGATTCGCCCTGCGGGGGAGATTAATTGACTCTGATACACCCCCAAAACTAATTGAGTGTGCACTAAATCGCACACCTGCCTTACAGGAGGCTCTGTCACTCCAGTGATCTGCATAAACACACTTACAAATGAATACATCTAAGATCATTTTAAACAACTCGGAAAAGAAACAACCTAATCAAGTTGCACTGGTCGGGTTTTGTACCTTCTTGTGTGAGGAATTTGTCACGGTGCCTCTACACTGGTCAGGACTTGAAGCTTTGTTTTTAAATGATTTCAGGCTTCCGAGTCCATGGCTAATCTGCGTCTGTTAGTCTCGTAAAGTTTAATAGTGTCTCTGTGCTGCAGCTCATCCTGTTAGAGGAACACCGTAGTGCTCTAATTTTAAACCCCACTTCCCTCAGCCAGCTGCTGCATTAGAATCATTCTGCGCCTTTGAGAGTGAGTCTTAATTTGAAAAAACTATTTTATGGACCCATCGTTAACTTAGGTAAACATTTTATACTTTATATGCTATTTAATTGCAAAACAAAACACCCGAGTATGAGTTTGTCTATACTATTCAGACGCTGATTTATTATAATCTGTTTCTCTCATAATAAACCGCCTGCAATCAAAGACCGGCTCTTATGCATTTTCTATAAGCTAATTTTCTACTTTGTCTAGAAGCCTAATATATTCATCAAATGGCTAATCTTTAATATAAATAGTGTCCGAATAGAAAGTGGGCTTTAACCTATTAGTAGTGCAGTGAACTGAACAATGACCTTGGTCCTAATTTAGACCCCTTTTTACAACAGGAGTCAATTTGTATCTCATGTCGTTTATCTCCTGTCTCATGTATGATTATCCGTGTCACACGTGCAGGCACAGCATGTGGATCAGCGTGTGTACTTACTGTATAACTGTCTGTTATATGGAGCAACACCAACAGGCTACAACACTTCCTCAAGTCATCAATCTAGTCTGAGGATTACTGTGATCACATTCTGAGCGGCTAAATGGGATCTACACAGCTTAAGACCACTCTCACTACACGATGAAGTACACCGTCTTTGAAAGTAAAGGAAACTCGAGCCGAGTAATACAAAATGACCAACAAAATGTAAAGTCTTTTCTGTCTGTAAAAAGTTTCATTTGTAAGCCTCTGGTGATTGGATAATGCAACCCACTTCTCGTTATGGGACAACCCTTGTAAACGAATGCCTTGTGTGAAAAGCACTAAACCAAAAAAGATCATAGTAAGAATAACTTTGTTCGTCTTAGTTCTTGTTGGTTTTCCTCTAGAGAGCAGGGTTGTTTTGTTGTTATGAAACTAAATGTAAGACAGCTAAAGACCGAACAATGCTGCAGAGAAAAAGAGGGGGGAGTCTGTTTCTCAGCTCGAGTCCCTTGTGCAGCTCTTGTGATGAGAATTCTGCTGCGGTGGTTTGTTGTGCTGAGGTGTTGAGTTGTCTTCCTCCCTGGGAGCTTCTTCATGCAGATTGGCCCACTTTCTCCCTCTCTCTCTACCCCCCCCCCCATGTCTCTGCACCAGTAAGACCAATGTGGGAACGCAAGCGATGAAGAACTTGACTTGCTGGCTGAATATGATCATCCCGGTGGGAAAAGAAATCAATAAGTAAGAGGCATCGTAGCACTGAAAACATCTTTCTCTTGGCTCTATTAGCCCCCCGTTTCCCAGTGATGATGTTATATACCGCAATGCTACATTCTCCATGGGGTGAGACACAGGTAGGGTGGGGCGCTGATGTTCTCACACAGTCATCGTAGCTGTTCATCACTTACCCAGGCTTGGTGTCTGCGAGGGCTTCTTGTGACAGACTGCCGCCTGGTTGAAATGGTGGCCATATTTCATTGGCCAGCCTGTCACTGCCAGCTCTCTGAAGCCGTTGCCTCTGCAGGAGTCATTACACAGCGAGGCCACTTCTCCACAGTGTGCAAACACACACACGCACACACACACACACACACACACACACACACACACACACACATGCACACACACACACACACACACACACACACACACACACACACACACACATTAGCAGGCGTGAGAATGAGATATACATCAGGAGCGGCGGGTTGGTAGAGATGGGTGAAATGGACGCAGGAAAGGGAAGCAAGGAGGGGGGAGGTGTGATTGTACTTGCTGCATAGGCTGATCCTGATTCAGCTCTTTTTGCTTTCAGTGATGAAGGGATCAGAGCCAAACACTGCAGCTCTCCGACTCACACGCTGTTCTCTCATAATGATCTACAGCTTTTACCTTTGTACAACCTTAGCTTTCATAGCTTTATTGTACAACTTATACCAGCACAGGTGTTTGAAAATCAGTGTTGATGATACAGACAAGGGCTGCAACCAATAACTTGTTTCATTATCCATTCATCTCATAACTTTAGCTTTTTAGTTAATTCATGAAATGTTCAGCCTAGTCAGTTTCAGAAATATTGTTAATTGATGTGAGATGAAGTAAGAAAATGAGCTGAAGCCTCCAAATTGAGACGCCATTTTGACAATTTTCTGTATGTACAATTTAAGCAACAAATCTAAATGGTTGATTAATTTACAGATTATTCACCTAATTATAGAAGCAGGAAGGCAATAATGCTACAATTACCTTCTTCATGCCAATAGTGGCAGCATTTGATGAGAAATATACATTTGGGAGAAGATCAGGATTTACAAAACTAAAATGTACACAGATAGACTGTATATTAAATGGGACCTCTGCATGTGCCTGTCACTCCTTCCATGTTGTGTTTTATATATACAGTCTATGGCTGTGCCCCATAAAGCCCCTCTCTCCCCTCCTCTGCCTGGGGATGAAGGTTGTAGCTGCAGCTGGAGACAGTGACCATGTGACCTGAAGGTGGATGCGATGATAGTATCTCATGTTATCGACTGCTGTTCTCGGTCTCACCCCTTTGTCTGGTGGAACATTATTCCCCTGCTCTTTTCCCCCCAGCCTCGCTGCCTTCCACTGGCACTCAGATAAGGATCGGCAGCCATCAGCAGATACAGCCTTTAACTCTGCCCGCCCTCTCCACTCTCACTCTATCTCCATCTCTAACCATTTTTTTTTTTCCTACGGCCATTTTCCGGCATCCCACTGATGTCTCTAGGAATGCAGCGATAAGAGATTGCTGCATACACACGTGTCACGTACACATGTTTAGTATCATGCATCTTTTTCCCACTGGGGTATTTGAGTGTGTGTGTGCTACAGTTTGCAGTGTGACACGTGCTGACATGCACCACTATTAGGTGGCATAGGGAGGCTATTATTCACTGTTCAGCTTCATAGCACTGATGCTTTCCCCAGGGGGGCACTTTACATGCATGCGCACATGCACATAAAAGCTTCAAGGTCCCCATGAGTCATTGGTGCTGACTGGACTAAAACTGACAGCAAGTGGAAAAGAAAATAGAATAAATGACTGAACTATTAATCTAGAAGTAGGGAGTCGATACAAGCTGTCATTCATTCACTGGAATTATGACAAGTGTTAACCTGCTAATAAAGGGCAGAATAAACCTGATGATGGACCCACGCCATGATGTGTCTCCACATGAAAAAGGTCCCACACCCAGTCATCGCTGTTTATAGGAAGTGCTTTTGATGATTCTTGTAATGCTGGATGCTGAGAGAGATAGAGAGAGAGAGTGTGTCCAAGATTGTCGAGGTTGATTAAACTTACTACACACACTCTCAGGCAAACCTCGCGCAGACAGACACACACTCAGCGGGCTCCCTCCCATGCTTGTGTTGTGGATTAGTCAAATCCCCCGACTGGCTGCTAAGCTGATTAAGGGGGGTGTTCAGCGCTGGTCATTTGGAAACACTGGAAAGACATTGCACATGCACACACACATACACACACACACACACACACACACACACACACACACACACACACACACACACACACACACACACACACACACACACACACACACACACACACACACACACACACACACACACATACACATACTGCGACAGCTCAGCTTAATATTGTCTCTCCTGCTGGTCTGTTTTCTTTGTCTGATACCTAGTATCCATACCTCCTCAGACAGATGGTGTAGGTCACTGTACTGTCATGGTTTTCATCCCTATGGCGCAGCGTGTGTGTGTGTGAGAGAGAGAGTGAGTGAGATGTAGAGAGGGAGAGAGTCGGCAATGAAGGCTGTTGGAACAGACTGAGGCCCAGATGGCTGTGTCCAGCAGAGACAGGAAATAGAGGTGACACCAGGTGGATAGTACCCTTCTAGGATGAAACACACACACACACACACACACACACACACACACACATACACACACACACACACACACACACACACACACACGGAAATTAGCCTTGAGGCCTGTCTCACATCATGTGAATTGATGAATTGCAAGATGGTGGCTAACCTCATTTAGTTCTGAAGCGATTAGGAAACACTTTTGATAATCGGTTTATTGTCAACTAATTTGTAAAGCCTTCCATCTCAAGTTTGAGGTTTTGATGCTTCATTCCTTTATATTGGTGCAAAGTCACTATTTTATTGTGAAGACATCTGCTTGGTTTCTCTTTTTTAATGAAAAACTAGGAACTTCTACTTGATAACTCTCTTGTTCATTTTTGTCTTGTCAAATCTCAGAGAGAAGGCCCATATGTATTCTCCAAAGCCCAAACGATGTCTTCAAATTGCTTGCTTTCCGTCCAAGACATTCAGATTACTGTCACGCAATTCAAAGAAAGAGCAGCTAGTTCTAAGAATTAAGTAGCTGAATACAGGGAATGTGAAGCATTTTGTCTTGAAAATGACCCATTGTTTATCAAAACAGTTGCTGCTTCATCTACTTGTTATTCCAGCTCCTGACTAAACTACAAAACAATTCATCTTAACATATTTGACAGATCAATTGAAAACATATTATTTGTTGCAGCCCTAATATCATTTAAATCTCATTTATCCACAGGGAGACATACCCCCTCCCCCAACACACACACACACACACACACACACACACACTCTGTCATCGCCTTTCCAGACTGGGTTAGTAGAGCAGGCAGGGGCTGTGAATGGGTGAGAAGCTAGCTAACTTTTGATAAGCAGCCTTTTTCATTATGCATGGGGCTCCAATCCCTGATCCCTAACCATGCAACCCCTCTGCAATCACAGGAGAGGAATCAGAGCATGGGATGGTTGGAAAGGGCTTCTGGTGTTGCAATCAAAAGCCAGAATATTCTCCTGGAGAAAGATTGATCATATTAATGCCAACAGTGAAATAATTAATAGTCAGGCAGCAGGATTAGCTTGAACTACTTCAACATTAGATGAAATGTTAGATAGTTCTATTGTTGTAGGTGTTTTCCACCAGTTGCTTGACGTGGGAGACTGACTCCCTCCGGTAGCTTGGCGACCCCTGACCCCCGACCTGTGCTCCCAACTCCCAGAGTGCGAGGAACCCTGACGAGAGCCCACATGGCTCATGCTGTGGCCCACAGAGGAATTAACACACACACCTATCATCTTCCACAAGGTATCCTCTTGTCCTCTGTTGCCGTGTCTCCCCAGATGGAGATGAAGCATCTCACCAGCTAGTAAAGGGTTAATGACTTCAAGATTTGAGGAGAAGGCTAGAGGAATTTACCCCCGCTGAGTGCTACCCCATACAATAACTCCTCCACTCCCCCCTGTCACCCCTTTTCTTTCTGTTCCCTCACCATAAAGGGTGCAAAATGGACAACTAAAGGTGATTTCCACCAATACATCAATGCCACTCTAATAACTGTCGTAATGGAGACTACAGGAAGTCAGTTCACCAGCCAATACATATTCCAGCTCATAATCCTCCATAAAACCACACATTTGTGTTTTCACATTGGTTTCTGTAAGGATTATACAAATGTGTTAATTAGTGAGATTTAGGAGGTGTCGGTTGGCGGATTTTGTTACCCGGTTTGGAATAGCCAGGGGAAGCTGTTTCCTCGTTTCCAGTAATCTAACACCAAGTGCTCCTTTCAGGAGGCCTGTTCCTTATTCTTCAAACGTTGCTCATTCATTATTAACAGGAAGTTAACCAATGCTGCTGGGAAATATGCCCTGAATACTCAGATTTTGGCCATTTATTTCAGTGAGCTCTATTTTCATAACACATTTGTATATTTCCTGTGTCATCAGTAGTTAAATTGGTGCAGGCAAAGTGTGTGTGTGTGTGTGTGTATGGAAACTGAAAACTGAGAGGTCAGAGGCTTGCTTTCTTCTCTGGCTGGAAACATGATGTATTTTGTTCTCCATCATACAGTTGGACCGAGAAATGAAATGTACCAATGGACACCAATCACTTCTATCCTGAAATGTCCTGTTCTTGATTTATGCTCAAACACAGAGTAGCTCTTACATCTTTCTCCTCTCCTCTGACTCACTGTGCAGCTCTGCTATGGTTTGGCTTCAGCAGGGTTTTCCATGTCCTAAAGTCACTAAACTCGTCGTTAACTTGCCTCTTTGAGACGACACTGCTTTTCCTAAAAGTTTCAATCTCTGGGTGAGAGAGGAAATGCCTATATGAGTTTTAGTGTGTGTGTGTGTGTGTGTGTGTGTGTGTGTCCATGTGTGTTTGTTTTCAGAGGAAAGTCCAGACCCAAGGAAAAGACATTGGCTGGAATCTTTCCATTCCTGCAATAGTTTTCCCTCCAACACTTACTGTACTGTAATTCTATCTTTTCGTCTACTCCCCTGCTCACTAGTGTGTGTGTGTGTGTGTGTGTGTGTGTGTGTGTGTGTGTGTGTGTGTGTGTGTGTGTGTGTGTGTGTGTGTGTGTGTGTGTGTGTGTGTGTGTGTGTGTGTGTGGTGTGTGTGTGTGTGTGTGTGTGTGTGTGTGTGTGTGTGTGTGTGTGTGTGTGTGTGTGTGTGTGTGTGTGTGTGTGTGTGTGTGTGTGTGTGTGTGTGTGTGTGTGTGTGTGTGTGTGTGTGTGTGTGTGTGTGTGTGTGTGTGTGTGTGTGTGTGTGTGTGTGTGTGTGTGTGTGTGGCAGTATTAGGCAGGCATGTCTGGAACTAATAGATTCCCTGCTGAATCTTATTAGGAAATACTACCTGCAACGTGAGGCTTCAGACTACCTTCTCATTTCAACTGCATGAAAATCACGTCCCATAGCCCCGCTATCGATTCTGACACTCACACTCACACACACTCACACACACACTCAGACACACAAACCCCTGGCCCAGTTTTGCTGGCTCAGTCTCTCTCCCCTCTTTTCCTGCCTGGTTTCAGGTTCGGAGGTTTACGTGGACTCCGCAGCTGCCTGTTTTTCTTCAGGTCCTTTCATTTGAAGAAACAGACACACACACCTCAGTCCAACCCCCCATCCTGCTACACACACACACACACACACACACACACACACACACACACACACACACACACACACACACACACACACACACACACTCATGCTTCCTGTAGTTGTTTTAATACAACCCTCCCCTCCTGTGTGCTCCCTACTGGCAATGAACTGGTCCTACTGACTTCCTGTCTCCCTGTCCTCTCTTCCTGTGTGTACAGGGATGAATGGACATATTATTCACAGTGACGCAGTGCCCCCCCCCCCCCCCCCCCCCCCCTTTACTCACCCACTACACAGCTTTCTGTTCTTTCTCCTTTTCTTTCTGCTCCTTTCATTCTTCTGAGAACAATAGTATGAGCTCACAGTGGTACAACTCTAAACCATTACCACCACCCCTCCTGCTCCCCCTCCTCTCCCCCATCGCTCTGTGCTGCAGTATCAGCCCCCGGAGCAACAAAGATCAGGCCTTACTGCATAAACGCAGTTACACGCACACACACAAACACAATCAGAATGAGTGATACTCTACCTCGCTGGTAGCTATGTCTCCTTGGTTGGAACTAGTTAAGATTTGAATGTGTGTGGTTTTTACAGCTGTGCTCACTGATTACCTGGCACAGGTTGTTGGCAAACTAGTGCTGGCAGATAGGCTTGTGTTTAAATCATTATTCCCTTTTATTCAACTTGAGCCTCATATCACTGGTTTTGATATTAGTGTGTCCATTATAACAGCACTGGACTCACCGAAGTAATGCTCTAACCTGGGAACAAGACACATTTAATGTGTTTGCCATTAGTGTCATTCATCAGGTTGTCGTATTCAGCAAGGTATCATGGTTAGGATCTGCAAAAATGGAGTGGAAAATCATGGCTTAACTCGTGTGAACTAAGCATTACAAAATGATCCTAAAATGTCTGTTTGTCGTTCCTCTGTTTGTACCTCAAGCGCCCTTCCTCCCCATCCATTTCAAGCCTTGTCTCGAACACTCATCACGTCTGCTTGTTAATCTGTTGCCGTGTGTGTGTGAAAGTGTATATATGCGTGTGTGTGTGTCCTGTAATGGAGGAGGACAGATCTGGGGTGGGGCTTTCAAGAGCTGGCTGGAGAGCTGCCGTCAAAACAGCTCAGAGTGACAGCTTGGACTTGCTGTGTCACATCGCTGTCAGTGTGTGTATGTGTGTATGTGTGTGTGTGTGTGTATGTGTGTGTTTGCGTGTCAGTGCCCATAGCCCAGGGTGTTTTCAGGTATAATGAGTGCTAGCAGCAGTATGTGGGGCTCTTGTATCTAGGCCAGATCAAAGCAGCATCCAGGGTCGCCATCACTTCAACCAAACAGGCTACAGCTGCAAAACTTGTGCTATAAAAAATAAGGTTGCAGGGAAGACATGACTTCATATTGTGCTTGCCAAAATATGAATGGTTGCTTTGCCTTTTGGCAGGATCTTTATTTCCATTTATAGTTGTGTTCCCTTCTGGGGATCTATCCACACATTTGTATGCAGCAACATGTCTGCACACAACAGAATTAACAGCAGGCGTTGAGAGCGAGGGTAATGTCATCGTAGTGTGGTTACACTGTCTCCATCCATCATATCTATCCCATTTCATCTGCCTTTTTCTGGGTCAGAGAAAACAAACTGATCAATAATGGATGATGAGGAGAGGCAGATTTTGGAGGAATTGTTTTTAGAGAGATTTGGGCCATTTCATTCTCACATGTTACCTCATAGAGTCAGACATATGGAGGTGCACCTACACTGAGGGCCAAAACCTACCAACAGGTGGAAAAAATGAAAGACCTTGAAAAAAGGCCATGAGAATCAATAGAGATCCATATAACATACGATACGAGTTGTAGAAATACATTGTCTTACGTGACACATGTGAAAATGAATGTCTTTTATATGTGTCTCTACAGCGGGGAAGTAACATTACACTAAGCAAATATGCAATGGGCGGCGAATCCAGGTCTTATTTTAAAGCTTTCCCGGCTTGATCACTTTCTTTACACTGCAGATGTTGACTAGTATGGTTTGCCACCCAGAATGGAGTAACCATGGGAATGTTGGTGTACTGTGATTTTAGAGCATTAACACAGGTTGTACAAGGAAATGAAAGTCCTACAGAGAGGAAGAGGTGCTTCAAAGGTTCAGCCCGGTCTCCTTTTTGCAGAGTTTTGACTGTGATGTTGGGGGGACTGGTGAACAAAGTTAACGGACAATGCTCAGACAGAGCCACACAGCCCTCAGCGCTACAGACAGTGGAGGAGGAGGAAGAGTAGGAGGAGGAAGGAATGAAAAAAATAGAAAGGAAAGCATCAGTAAAGTAGAATCCCAGAGATGGTTACAAGACCTGCTCTCATCTGCCTGGAAAATGTGACTGGGCTGTCTGGAGGGGGGGGGAGGGAGGCCCACTTCTTACTGGATCAGGGGATGAAGACCCTTAAAGGAGGGATGAGGCCAAAAGACCCGCATCGATCTTATTCTGACGGCATCTCTCCCCTCTTAGCTGAGAGACGGGGAGCTTGGTACAGCAAACACTCCTCTCTTGTTTGACGATAACAGCGTCTAGATGGATAACGATTCCTTTTTAAGATCCCTCAGGGAAATTCAGTTGAACAGCCAGTATCAACAAGTTATGGTGTGGAGAGCTCAGGGCTAGCTTTGGGGTGAGCCATATATTTTATAAATGGAGCGTGCGGCCAGAACCACTCTTCATGCTAACGTGACTGTTCGGGGCCTTAGAGGGGCTTCAGGGCACAGTGCATGGCCTCCGTGTTTTCATCATTTTACCATTAAACATCGGGGTCACTTAAGTCATATTTCTTCTCCATTTCTCCCGTAACCCCTCAAGCTGACCCCCCATGGTTTCTTTCTGCTCATGGATAGGAGCACTTGTTTTTATTTTATACGTTTGTTCTCGTGGTGTGTTTTTTGTGCTGGGTTAATTACAAGGCCTCATTCTGAAGGTTTTTATGTCGCAGCCTTGAGAGGCGGGAAACACTGACTCAATTCCCATTATTGACAGCGCTGTGCAATGAGGAAATTACATACAAACACACACAGACCACGAGACAGTAACACATGTTGTTAAAGCAAATATCCACACCAGGTCATTAGCACAGACTGTGTATTTATTTGTTACGTCTACGAGTGTTTGCGTAGTGCCATAAGGCCACAAAACTCCTCTGTTGTGGCCTTTTAATCAGAAAAGAATGAGTGAGTGGACACAGCCGCTGGCTAGTGGCACAATGTTTAGGTCTGTGTTTATGAGAGAGAGGGAGGGAGAAGTGGGGAGACAGGGGGAGGAGCGGGGTGGTCACAGACACATTTAGATATCCCACTTCTCTTTGTGGTAATGAGAAACTGCTCTCTCAGCTGTTAAACACAAAGGCAGCATCAACAGTCACTGTCAGCCGGGCGGATGGACGGCTGACTGTCTGCCTGTCTATGGGTGTGTGTGTTTGAATTAGTGTGTATGCGAAAGGGGTCTATACTGCAGCGAAGACAGGATGGAAGCCAAAACTGTCCGCTTTCTCTACAGCCAGCGTTGTAAAGGTAGGACAGCTTTGACAGATCAGCCATAATACAGTTGCACAGGCTGGCGATTTTAATGTGTGTGTGTTTTCAACTCTTAAAAGGATGCCTGTGCAGCCTACTCAGCAATGGCAGGCAGCTATGAGAGCATAGCATTAATCTGTCAGCTGTCAGCACTGATCCAGCTTATCACCATCACGATGTGACTGTGTGTTTGTATGCACATGTTGCTGCGGACGCTTGGTGTCCCAGTCTATAACTGCAGCGGGCACGACTCACCAGAGGAGTTTTTTGCAGCCAGTGATTGAATAAACTTACCAAGTGTATCAGCACTGAGTGCACTCTATTCATTTGAGGCCAGACTGAAAGACCAGCATGGTGGAGGGAGGAAAATAAAAAGCGATAAGCTAGGATATATGCCTCTGGATAGCACACGCACACATACACACACGTGTAAATGATGATGTACACACATGCACAGCAGTCTATCCTTTAAGGAGGGGAGTGGATTTCCGCCAAGACTGCAGGCTGATGTGACAGGGCTCTGCCAGGTGTTACAGTGGAGCTGGGCTTTATCCACATCAGCTGTTAAGACTTTAAATTCTATCTTACACATTGTTATGACACGTATTAATGATAGCACTATGTTGTCAACAGTAATGTAAGCAGCCTGATCCCCAGCTGTATGGATAATTGCATGTAGTTTTCATTTTTTTGAGAAAAGAGGCCTTTGATTAAAAAACAAACATCTGTGTATGCCGTCCTTATTAGTGCCTGAATGTGTTGATTGTGGTTGGAATAATAAGGTTAACCAAGACATTTCAACTCACCTCTGTCTCTTTATCACCCCAACAGAGATCCGCGCCCAGCTGGTGGAGCAGCTCAAGTGTCTGGATCAGCAGTGTGAGCTGAGGGTGCAGCTGCTGCAGGACCTGCAGGACTTCTTCAGGAAGAAGGCTGAGATCGAGGTGGACTACAGCCGCAACCTGGAGAAGCTGGCCGAGCGGTTCCTCACCAAGACCCGCAGCACCAAGGACCATCTACTCAAGTAAGGGAAACTCACACACACATAGACCCGTCCCACTGGGAAGCATGTTGTGGTGAGGTTGCGAATTATTTTACTCTTAATTTCAAGAACCTTTGACCACTTACACCCATTCTAGGATTCCAAGTAAGATGAAAAGATTTAAAGAAAAGACAAACAACTTATTCAGTTATTTAGTTCAAGCGCCTTCAAGGTTAGTGACTCCCTTCCTGAGAAAAGAGAAGTAGAGATGGGTAACAAAACGAAACGGATGGAGAACGGAGGCCATATTGGAAAATACCTAATTGCATCACTCACTGCTTCCCAGTTTGATGTAATAAAAACACCATCTGATCTATATTGAGGTGTGTGTGTGTGTGTGTGTGTGTGTGTGTGTGTGTGTGTGTGTGTGTGTGTGTGTGTGTGTGTGTGTGTGTGTGTGTGTGTGTGTGTGTGTGTGTGTGTGTGTGTGTGTGTGTGTGTGTGTGTGTGTGTGTGTGTGTGTGTGTGTGTGTGTGTGTGTGTGTGTGTGTGTGTGTGTGTGTGTGTGTGTGTGTGTGTGTGTGTGTGTGTGTGTGGGGGTGTGGGGGTGTGTGGGTGGGTGGGCCGGCGGGCCAGGTGGCGATTTTGTGCTCTGACTATTTTGCAGTGTCTTGCTGTTTGTGTAACCTTGCCCAAACTGGGATTCTCTCCACACCTAAGAAGGTCTATCTCTCCTTTCCGTTTATCTCTCTAACTCTCTCTCTCTAACTCCCTGAAAACACACACTGCAGCTCATCAGCTTGAGCAGCATGGTGTGTTCTTGTATAATTTATCTGCCGGCTTTTGGTGGAAGGGAGCGGTCTGTTTCGCTGTGGGGCAGGACTCACTGACCTGCTAGCTAATCATAAACCACACACACCAATTGCATGGAGACAAACCATGGAGGCAGAGGATACTTTACATTTAGCTTGTTGCATTCTCCTCTCTCTTCCGTCTTTTAGCATGTGATGTAGAAATAGCTAATACTTCAAATGTAGAGGAGGTGCAAGTAAGAAAATACATGTGTAATCGCTACAGCAGTGTAAACAGACTGCAGTATCATTAATACTACATTAAAGCGTATACTGTGTATCTTTTTCAAACAATCCACTGCTAGCTGCACCAAATGTGTCGTGATTCGTACAACAGCTGTGCATTTAAAATTGTGGTTTTTGCCCTTTCAGTAGATACCATCCACACCCTTTCCTATAAACGAGGACACACATAGCTGTAGAAAGCTCTTATAGTGTTAGTGTCCAACTGTAGGTTGTTTTCTGCTTCTGTCGCTACAGCCATTATTGTGTGTTTTATAAAATTGTATTGTATAAAAAGACAAGTCAAAGCATTTTATCCGGCCAAAAACAACAATTATCATACAAATGTATTACTATTTGTCTAATGTACACAGCATTTAAAAACGTTTCATTTTGGTTGTTTGTTGCTAACAAGCCTTGATGTTAATTAATCCACCAATGAACACACATAGAAAATCAGCAATTGTGCAGCAGCAACATTGCGAAGGCACAGCATTGGTTTCATTGCTTTTTCATTAAAATAAATTACTCAATATGTTTCCACAGTTTGACAAAAGTTTTTTTCTTAATTTAGCATTTGATTTCACTTCTCACAGTGTAATAGCTTTTTTTAGTTGCTCTTTGCGGTAGAGGAAGCACTAGCAGAGCGTTCACTGCTCATCTTCTTTCTCTCTCTCTGGCTTCCTGTTCACCCTGACCTCCTCTACAGCCACCTTCCCCTTTTTCCCCCGCTCTTATGTCGTTCTCATTTCTCATGCATCGTGGACTTTTCCAGAAACATTAATATCTCTGCTGGGGGCAAACCCACATGCATGCTCTCTCACGCAGGCACAGACTGAAAGGGATCGATAGGGCCTCTAAACGAAACCCAATTCCAACTGAGATACCCCCCCAACACACACACACACACACACACACACACACACACACACACACACACACACACACACACACACACACACACACACACACACACACACACATTAACAACACACACACCCTCCAGCTCAGATCAATACTGAGACAGTTGCAGAGTGTGTGTGTGTCCCTCTGTTGCTTATTGGGGGAGGGAAATGGAGTAAAATAGAAGGGATGGCAAAGGACAGAGAATAATATATTTTGTTGATCAGGTCAACCAGTGTCAATGCTTTTATGTCTCAACCTGGAAATATGTCACAAGGAAATCAAAAATCGATGAATTGACTGACACGTGTTCAGTCATAACTTTTCATTTCTCTCCTTGCTTCGTCCCACTGTCTTTTTGCATTTCCCTACATCCAACATCTGTGTATTTAACAGTCTCCCTGCATCTGCTGCTGCTCAGTTCGAGTGCCACGCTGGAATTCCAGCTATTTTCCGGTTATGTGTGTGTGTGTGTGTTTTTGTGTGTCTGAATGTAGGTTTGTGTGTGCTTGAGCTGTTTCTCCGTACAGCAAGGCGTTGATGGTGCTCCAAGCAATGTGGGGTGTGAGGGTTGTGTGTGTGTGTGTGTGTTGATCCCGTGGAGACCCCTGGTATTCGGGCTATTTGGCCAACTGCGTAGAGCATTGGTGGGGGGTTACACGGTTAAACCGTATTGTGTGTTTTTGTGTGTGTCTGTTTATGTGTGCGTGTCTGTGTGTGTGTGCCCTGAGGCTGACAGACTGATTGGTCACATGGAGCAGCCCTCACAAGTCGCACACTGATTCAAAGCCTGTCCTTATGCTAAATATTAGGCCAGCTTCACCGTTAATACGCTGCAGCCCCATTCTGAACCCCCGGCTACAGCGACATATTACTTCAATGTGAGTTTTGCTTTTTGATTCTTAAGATCAAATGGTTGTATGGCCACACGTGGACTGCACATTCCTGTTATGCATCTGTTTTGTAAATATGCTCAGTACTAATGTAGCACAGCTTTTACTCCTGCAAAGAGGAAGAAGATACGATTTTGAATGCCCCAGAAAGAGCTAAGGCTAGTATTAAAAACTATGGAAACCAAATATCATAATATGTTTCACCAAATATCCACACCTATTGCAGGGTTGGCTAATGATATTTTTCACAATAAGATTACAAAAAGATGTAATTAATATTGTGGATATAATGACTGAAGTGAGTATGCAGAGTACAAATAAAAGTAAATGCATATAATAGAATAACTAAAACAGTCTCAAATCATGATATCAGTATAGTTATGATATTTGAATTCCATTTTGATCCCTTTTAACAACTTTTATATTTTTCCAGCTCTTACAAAAAAAAAGGTTTATTTCAGATTTTCAAGTCTTTTATTTCACAACAGTCACAGAAAAACATCTCCAATAAACAGTGCTCAAAAAGACAAACATTTAAAAAGAGGAAAATCTGATAGCATTTGTAATGGTACTGGTGACAGTTTCTTATGCAGCCGGACAAGTTCTTTTATGCAGCCTTTTGTCCCAAAAATCCTTAAAGTCTTGTTCAACTACCAAGTGTTTACACTGCCTCGACAGAGCAGTAATACCAAATCTTTACTTAACTGTAGACCAGCGTCAGTTGAAGAAAAAGCCCTCCAGCAGTGATGCCCTGTGCAATGCTAAGCCTTTTGATCTTGAACGTAGAAGACCATTTAGCATTTCCCTTCACTGTGAGTCCCCGGCAGCACCTGACCTGAGGATGGACTCTGTTCCCAAAATGTGATCACGTGACCTTCAGAGGGCCAGTGACATTTAAGTGTTTACCTTCTGACAGCGGGGGGTCACAGTGGGTGATATTTTACCTTGTTGCTGCAGTGCCATCACCATGGCAATCACTGGTGGGCCGAGGGTGACATGTCACATGGAGGTTCTTGAGTAAATAGAGGAACTGCGGCCCTGCTATTTGGGTGGAAAAAAGGTTGTGCAACTGGTGAGGACAGACAGACAGGAAAGGAAGCAGACAGCAGAGAGAAGTTGATGCAGAAATTGAGGCAAACACGCGTGTGTCCCCATGACTGTTGTTCAAAATTAGCATACGATTCAAGGAGAGTTCACTATTTGGGCTTTGTATTGTATAGGTGCCTTTTTCCCCCTATTGTTCTTGAACTAATTTTTATTATTACACTCAGTCATTTGACCATATGACCAGCGACAGCCAGTACCAGCGAATCACATCACTGTCATCATCAGGCCCTGCTTTCTCACACACACATACACACACCTCCCCACAGACAAAACCCCCACTCTATACCCCTCGGTCAAAGACTTTCTCTGTCTGTCTGACCTTGTGGATGCTTGGGTCACTTGTTCTACTTTTCCTGACCCCATCTGTGTGTGTGCGTGTGTGTGTGTGTGTGATCGAAATGCCTCGCAGCTTTTTGCTGTCTATCCCGTTAAAGCTGCTCTTAACGGCACAAAGACCTTCTTTCATCCACTTACACTCACTCATAATCCATTTTACCCACTAGATCATCCGTGGATCATCCATAACACATACTGTACACACACACACACACACACACACACACACACACACTCGAACACACACAAAGAGGTTGTGTTGTTGTGCAAGCTGGCTGTTGACAGGGTTGCATTTGTTCAATGGCTTTATGGCCACTTGAAGCCAGGACAATGCAACACTGTTGAGCTATTAGACAGTTAGTGGAATAATTAGTCTTTAAATCATTCTCTTTCATTTTGCTTCTTTTTCATCTTCTCTTTTTCCTTTCTGTGACAGCTGTGCTTGTGGGGGAGTCTAACCTCCTCCTGCTGAGCTTTGTACCCTGGCTGAATCCCCTCTTTGGGCTGTGTGTGTGTTTTATTCCTATGCCTTGTCCCCTCTTTAGAGTAAAGTGTGTGAAAAGTGTGCTAATGCACACCGTATTTGTGTCTCTACATATTACATACCGCCGGCCTGTGTGCACATCTATCAGCATGATGAAAGGGGGAAATTAGAAGATCTTAATGTTAGTCATTTATCTAAAAAAGATGCTCGGAGTGCTTTGAATGCATTTTAAGACTTCCTGTTTCCCTGTGTGTGTGTAGGAAGGAGCACAGCATCTTATCCCCTGTGAACTGCTGGAACCTGCTGCTGCTTCAGGTGAAGAGGGAGAGCCGCGACCACGCCACTCTGTCCGACCTCTACCTCAACAACATCATCCCCCGCTTCGCTCAGATCAGCGAGGACTCAGGACGCCTCTTTAAGAAGGTAACACACACACAAACACACACACACACACACACACAGTTGGACTCAAGCCCAATGTGCTGAATCCATGTCATGTTTTTTACCCTGTCCTTCTACATCTCCAGCATCTGTTTTCTGTCTCGTCTGATTTATTGACTGACGGAAACTCAGCTGAACCTCAGGCCAGGAGAGTTTATGTTGTTTGTGTTTCATACAGTAGCCTCATTCTTGTCTCCTCTGATCTTTGCCTGGATAGTCTGTGAGAAAGGAGATGAGGCAAGGTGATGGTGAGAAAAAAGGAGGTGAAGAGGAAGAACAGAACTAAGAGGGACCTCAGGGAAATGGACCATGGGGGGGGGGGTCAACATGAGAGGGGAAGATGGAGAACAGAAAGAGGGGAGAGAGAGATTTCTCTGGAGATCGGAGCTCACTGTGACCTTGTAGAGCAAATACTAAGGCTGAGTCTTCCCCAGGGAGACAGTTGTTCACCTCCAGGCTGAACACATTAGACCAGATTCACGGGTTAATGCCCCACACTGCAGAAATCAAGCGTGTATGTACAGTATGTGCTTTATACCCCTTATCTACTGTAGTTTTAACAGCAGGGTCTCAGAGCAAGTCTTATTTCAAATATGAATTCAGTTTAGTGTAAAGACTTAATTTTCTGGTTTTGATTTGTATGCATCCTTGTTGGTTCTGTGCGACATCTTTATAAGGTCAAGGTATTTTGGTTTATTCTCTTTTCAAAGGATCAGTGCTTAGAGCTGAAATGTAAGGATAAGCATTTCAGGCACACATCGATTTACTTCCTTCGAGACAGTAGGGAAACATGTGTAGAGCTGGCACGTTTCTCCGCACATACAAATTAAACAAATTGCATTAAACTTGTCTTTTTGTCGAGTTTAAATTAAGTGTGTTTTATGATGCCCCCTTGCTTAAACATCTTAATGAATAAATAAGATTTATGACTATTTGAAAAATGTCAAATGTACTAATTTAGGTTTAATATTAAGGGTTCATTTTAAGGTAAGGAGGACTGTGGATGGGGTGTAAGAAAAGACTGTAATCAGTTGCAGGCCTCACAAGTTCAGCAAGATTTGGATAGATAAGTATGTGTTTGTGTGAGAGGCAAAGTGAAGCAGTCTGTGCCTGGAATGTGCTGATGTTCAACCCGATAGGTTGTCTTTGAACTACAGTTACAGTGTGAGCGCAGGCCATGAGAAAATGCACACACAAACCTCCAGCCTCATCTAAAACACCAGAATCATTTTTTCTTGGTCGAGTCACGGGCATTGATTTCTATTTTGATTTCATTGTGCTTGTTCTTTGGCACGAAGGTTGCCTTCATCATGTCTGGGTCATAAACAGGCTGCACACATACACACAGAGAATGCTCTGATGGCTAATTAAGTGGATAATTAGTTCATTTATAACATTACCAGTCAGTGGCATGAATACCAGTAGTGCCAGAGGCCATGACACGCACAGCACACACAACTCATGGAGGCGAACCCCACCACCCGTGTTAGAGAAGTCATCACGTTCATCTCTGCCTGTGTGGAAAGCAGTGCAGAAAGATCCTGTTAACGCAGCAGGAGTGTTTACGAGAGTCAAACTGTATTAACGAGTACACGGGAACACAGACATCAGCGGCTAACGGAGCGTGCTAGCTGCTAGCTTCTGTCGCCATTCATGCCGAGACAGCCAGACAACCACAGGCAAGATGAGAAGTTGAAAGGTCGAGATCCACGGTTGATAGATAGGAGGGCTCATTGCTTTTTGACAGTCTGTAGTCTGGCTGTTTGTCACCTATGACCCTCCCACAGCACTTTAAAGAAGTGGGCGGGACAAGCTCTGTTATCCTGTTACCTCTTTCCTCTGCTGACCAACCCTAACATCTCATCCCTGCTGCTTTACCCTTCTGTTCCTCACATCCTGCTGTTCCTGCATTCTGTCATTCTCACAAATAGTTTAAATAATATAAATTACGTTTTCTTTTTATCCATAATCCTGCCTCTATATATAAATGCACTTGCATGTACTTATTACAGTATTCAATATCCAATCAACGGATGCACTACTTTGAAATAAAATCTCATGCATTTTCTAACCTTCTTTAATTGACCTCACCCATTTAAAGGTGGGGTAGGTAAGTTTGAGAAACCGGCTCGAGATCGCTAGAATTTGAAAATACACAACCGGAGAAAATCTGCCACTTCCTTACAGAGCCCCTCCTCCAACACACATGAACGCGCACATGACCAATGAGGGCACGAGATAAGTTTGTGCACAGATGGAAGGCTGACAGGCAGGTAGGCCATCCAGTTATTTTAGCCGGGCCGGCTAAAATGATTGGTCGTGCTTTTCACAGTACTACGGCTTCCACAGATGACATTTTTTTATGGATTTTTTGTCAAAGCACTTAAGATATTCATTGCTATCGGGATGTTAAGAGCATTCCATGGAATATAACAAAAAGTGTATCTCAAGCCGGTTTCTCAAACTTACCTACCCCACCTTTAATAGAGCAGTTTGGAAGATGGCCTTTAAACAATGTTCTTTAAACAATTCTTTCTAACGCTTCTTCCTTTCCGTTTTTTTCTTTTTCTTTTTCACATACATGTTCTTCTCCCTCCACTTTCCTACATTTTGCCAACCATATTTCATGAGACTCCTTTCACCTCACAACCATTCCCTTCTTCTTTACCGGCTCACCTCTGAACTCCCACTACACCGCCCTCCTGTGCCCTCTTCCAAGAGAAGACAGATGCTCAACATACACTACAGAAATCTGTTCTTGCTTTCATTCTGCATTCCTCTAAACCTTTTCTTTGGTGCATATTCTTTACTATCTTCCCCTTGTGTACCCCCATGCGTGTCCCCTGCTCTCTTACCCGTCTGCTTTCAAGTTAAAGCAACTACAAACAACTTTCCTTTTGTGTTTTTGCAGCTTTAATGTTTTCCATGAGCAGCACCACCTCATCTCATAAACCTAATCATATCTTGAAAATGGAACTTTGTAAGATGAATAACTGTAACTTGACAATTGTGAAACAAAGATGTAACTACATCTTATAATGTGTTGCATGAATAAAAACACACAGAATTGGTTTTCAATCCTTTCAAGTTACTGCCATTCTCATAATCTATTAAACGACCAAGGATGGCTCTTGTTTTTTCTCCCATGCTCTATCACTGTCATTTTCTTAGCCTTTTTTCTCTCTTTGCTGATCCTGGCCTAGTATCAGCCATATAAACGAAGTATATTGTAAAACAATTAAGCTTTCTAAGGGAAAACCTATTCTGGTTTCTTTTCATTTGCTTGCGTACTACTCATGACTTAACTTAGCCTGTTAAAACGTCGGAATAATCAATATTAAAATATGATTTTCATAAACAGTTATAACGTCTGTGCAGTCATTTTAAGTCAATTCTGTTTCAGTATTTGTGTGTGCAGATAAGTTTCTATTTTTACTAGTGTTTGCGTCATTGTAAAACCAAGTGTGAATATGTACGCTTGTGTAAGTGTATGGAGTCTTCTGATCTGTGGGTTGCTGGGAAGTCATCAGTCACTAGTGGCTCCCGGCAGTTATGTCTGGAGAATGGTAGTGCCTGAATTACTCCCTGTCCTCCTTGTTTTGTCTGGTTTTTAAAAAATCTTTTGCAACTTCGTCATCTTGCCCCTCTGTCTTTGGCTCCGTCGTCTTTTTGCCTTCTCTGTCTGGGACCTTTTCTCCTCCCTGCCAATGTGTAAAGATCAGTATCTTCCTCCTTAGAGTCCACATCCATCAAGTCCAGTACTGCCTTGCTCATCTATCTGGACTAGAGACTCCTCCGCTCTCATTTAGCCAGAAAATCTAGTCTTGATTGATGATGCGGCAATTGTTCGACCACATGACTGAGCGGGAGGGATGTCATTAGTTGGAGAGAGATGGCCGGGTAGAAGCAGATATTTTATTCTGTCTTTTTCTCTCTGTCCTTTCAGAGCAAAGAGGTCGGTGTACAGCTGCAAGAGGACCTGATGAAAGTTCTTAATGAGCTTTACACGGTAAGAAAAATCACTGACTTTGCAATCAAAATATGTAGATTTATATGAATGTTTTGTATTATCTTGCAACTCAATGGGGAGAGCGTTGCAGTTGTAGTGTTAGAGTTAGCAGTCTTTTACTTACAGGGATGTTTAAAGTTGTTTAAAGAGCACATTTAAAAAAACACAGGTACAACGTATAGCATAAGCTTACAGCAATAAACTCAAAGACTACACAAAGACACGATGTGGAGAAAAAGCAGACAACATCTTATAAAGATTTAGGATTTCTGGCTACACCAGCGACTTGGCCAGCTGAGAGCTGTTGTTTGTTTTGTCAACCACTTTAGTCAGGATTTAAATATCTCATAAAAAACTACTTGATGAACGTTTATCCCCAGAGGATGAAGCCAAATGATGTGGATTCCCTGACTTTTTCTTTAGCTGCACCACTAGTTCTACCAAACAATAGCGCACAGAAGGAAGCACGCATCTACACATTGACGTAAAATATCTATTTTTGAATTGTTTACGTTTTCAGTTGGTGCTGTCATTTGGTTTATGAGCTAACACCATTCCTGTTAGTCTCAGCTGTGGTCTGTGTTTTGGGCAAATGAACGTTAAGGTTTACGTAATGTTAGCATTCAAATTGGGGATTTATTTTGTGCTTAAAATGTAAATCAGGTGCCCAATGGGCCAAAAAGCTACAAAAGAGACTAATTGAGATTGTTTAAAAATAAATAAGTGCCCCACTTCTGCAAAGGTAAGGGCTTTGCCAAGTTTATACAATTAAATCAGTGAAGTTTGTATCTCAGTTAATTGGAAAATCAAGAATTTTGAAGAATGACGATTGATTAGCCTTGAATGTTTATCTATTTTATCTGTTAGATATTATCAAGGTATCTTTTGTGTGTGTGTGTGTGTGTGTGTGTGTGTGTGTGTGTGTGTGTGTGTGTGTGTGTGTGTGTGTGTGTGTGTGTGTGTGTGTGTGTGTGTGTGTGTGTGTGTGTGTGTGTGTGTGTGTGTGTGTGTGTGTGTGTGTGTGTGTGTGTGTGTGTGTGTGTGTGTGTGTGTGTGTGTGGTGTGTGTGTGTGTGTGTGTGTGTGGTGTGTGTGTGTGTGTGTGTGTGTGTGTGTGTGTGTGTGTGTGTGTGTGTGTGTGTGTGTGTGTGTGTGTGTGTGTGTGTGTGTGTGTGTGTGTGTGTGTGTGTAGAGTTTCCTCTCACAGCACATCAGTGTAGCCTGGCCCATAATAGCAGCTCTTGTGCTGTAATTATAGTAAGAGATAGAAATAGATCTGGTTTTAGTGACGCTCACATGCATACTCATAGTCTCATAGAGCTTTTGTCTGCAGTGTTGTGGTGGGGTTAGAGCATTTTAATGATGGCTCTGGTGGTGGTCGCATGAATAAGGCTGACACACACACACGCTTCATGTGTTTAAATCTCCAAGTCAAACTCTCGCCACCGTGTCGAAGCGTAGTTGTGATGTACATTAAACAAGGCTGCTTATGCAGCTGATTCGCTGTCATATTTATCAAATGAAAATGTTTGTGCAATAAGCCTCAATGCTTCACTATCCTCATTATGCGGATTGGTTCAGAGCCAAATACAGAAGTAAGGTACACACTGGGGAAAACACACACTTTCCTGTCCTTGCCAATCTCAACCCTTGTTCCTTCCCAGGTGATGAAGACGTACCACATGTACAACACTGACAGCATGAACGCAGAGTCCAAGCTGAAGGATGCAGAGAAGCAGGAGGAGAAGCAGATGGGACGCTCCGACCGACAGACACCGCGCTCCCCCGACACCTTGTCCAGCATCAAGACAGACGAGAAGCCTGTCAGGCGCTCCAGTGTCAAGAAAATCGAGAAAATGAAGGAGAAGGTGAGGGGAGTAGAGAGAGGAAATCTGTCTCCACCTGTTGTCACTCTGACTTACGACGAGTGTCTCATGAAAGATTTATGAGTGCATGACTGGCTTATTGCTAACCCTGTCCACTACAGCAGAGCCTGTCACAGCTACATGATTCTCCACTTCCTATTATCCAAAATCAATACAGAGGCGTTTCATTCAAACACCTATTATCCCTCTTCTTTCCTTAACTCTCTCTACCTATCAT
>NW_022987654.1:329789-692289 GCF_902827165.1 Trematomus bernacchii | reverse complement strand
ATACAATATGTTCATGTCTACGTAGGTCTGCAGCATGAGGGCATCTTCAGAGTGTCGGGCTCTCAGGTGGAAGTCAATGACATCAAGAATGCGTTTGAGAGAGGTAAGACTATCATCCATTAGGACACCTGAGCATTTAACAACAAACAGTGCTTTTATTATCTTTTCTCCCCCACTTCCTGCTCCCTCTGTCTTCTTGTCCGGATATAGGTGAGGACCCGCTGGCAGGGGACCAGAATGACCACGACATGGACTCCATCGCTGGCGTCCTGAAGCTCTACTTCAGAGGACTGGACCATGCCCTCTTCCCCAAGGAAGTCTTCCATGACATCATATCCTGTGTCTGTAAGTCTCTCCTCCTCTTCTCTGTGTGTGTGAGTGTGTGTTTATGTGCTTGATTGTGTGAGTAATCTCCTGGGTGTTGTGGTTGTGTTCTTTTCCAGCGATGGAGAGCCTCCAGGAGCGAGCAATCCACGTTAAGAAAGTTCTGAAATCTCTGCCGAACAAAACCCTCATCATCATGAGATACCTGTTCGCCTTCCTCAACCAGTGAGTAGCAGAACACACACACACACACATACACATACACATACACATACACATACACATACACATACACATACACATACACATACACACACACAGATACTAAATTCAAACAGACATTTATTCTAAGTTATTGCTGTAATATAATTGACCTCCAAAGGCAAAACAGTATACACGGTATCCCATCTGGTCCAGCTGTTTGGCTGGCCTTTAAAGCCTCCATTGCCTCTGACAACTTGTTTAATGTCAAGTGAGCTTCTTGTTAGGTCTTAAACTCTTCTGAGATCTGAGGAATATCAAGAAAACAAGCTTTGGCTTCCTTATTAAATGGATACTTGGAGCTGTACATCATTTAATAAAACATTTTGAAGCTATTGTTTATATTCACGGGATCTATAGCCATTTTTTATATAAAGATTTCAGAATATTCAGCACATTACCATACACAGACATTCATTAGTTTCATAAACAACTACAAAAGACCTTCATTTCGCTTTCTTGCACAAACATCTAAACATCCTTTTTACCTTTTTGGGTAAAGTACAGACCCTGATCAAATGTTCTGAGTGCAAAAAATTGTTCTGCTATTCATTACTCAAGGAATTTCCCTCAAGTGTATTTGTATATCCCAATACCACATTGCAGTCTCAATGGGCTCACAAAAGCCACAAACCCAGGCTCTCTAAAAGGACGAAAAGAAACTCTGTGAAAAAGCATCGGCCAATTAAAACAAAGACATTCTCGTCTGACATTCGTGGATTCAATAGGAGCTATGGAAGGGCTTGTGTCATAGTTAATATGTTCAGATGACTTCTGGGTAGTTTATTTCCTTTCAGAGTGTTCTAATTGTCTGATTTTCTTTCATTTTGTTTTTTTGAAAGGTGCTATATATAAAACGCTTATTGTAGTAGTACTCTGTTTGATGCAGAATGTTTTGAATGTTTGCCAAACAAACAAACAGAGACGTAAATTCCACACTATCAAATCCATCTTTGAAAAACAACAACGAAGCCTTTCAGTGGTAGGGAGGTAGCAGAGGGAGTGAAACACAAAAAGAAAGTTGATGTGGGAGATCTGAAATTCGAGACTCCTGAGTAAACCAAGCGGAGACAGACGGGGGGAGCTTCTTCTTTTCCACAAGTGATTTACAGTCACCACAATGCTCCTGCTTCTTCTCACACACTGAAACACACACACATCATCAGAGCCTCAAAATGAAGTGATATATTGAAGCAGGCTGAGGTACTGTTTACTGTTTGACCTTGTGCAATTCAACATGTTCACAGCTTATGCACAAGTAGGGGGCAGATGCAGGCTATAGATGACATGTCATGGTTGTTTGTGTGCATAGTGGGTTTTGTATATAGTATATGTTAAAGAAATAAAGGTGAGGTAATGACTCTTTCCCCCCTTTCCTCCCAGCCTGTCTCAGTACAGCGATGAAAACATGATGGACCCCTACAACCTGGCCATCTGCTTCGGCCCCACCCTGATGTCCGTCCCCGAGGGCAACGACCAGGTCTCCTGCCAAGCTCACGTCAACGAGCTCATCAAAACTATCATCATCCACCACGACACCATCTTCCCCGGGCCACAGGAAGTGCAGGGCGCCATCTACATCGTCCCTGGAGCTGGAGATGACTTCTGGTGAGGACAGGAAGTTGAATAGCTAAGACTTTAAGGACTTCAGGGAGTGTCCTTCGAGTGTTGTCTAACTACAGGGGGGTTGGAGATGATGAGGCGAGGAAAACAGTATATTAATTTAAAACAGATTATGGTAAAAACTAAAAGGGTAGAAGAAGGTGTGTCTAGTTTAAAAACTGAAATAGATAACCTAAATCAGGGATTAAAGGTGGGGTAGGTAAGTTTGAGAAACCGGCTCGAGATACACTTTTTGTTATATTCCATGGAATGCTCTTAACATCCCGATAGCAATGAATATCTTAAGTGCTTTGACAAAAAATCCATAAAAAAATGTCATCTGTGGAAGCCGTAATACTGTAAAAAGCACGACCAATCATTTTAGCCGGCCCGGCTAAAATAACTGGATGGCCTACCTGCCTGTCAGCCTTCCATCTGTGCACAAACTTATCTCGTGCCCTCATTGGTCATGTGCGCGTTCGTGTGTGTTGGAGGAGGGGCTCTGTAAGGAAGTGGCAGATTTTCTCCGGTTGTGTATTTTCAAATTCTAGCGATCTCGAGCCGGTTTCTTAAACTTACCTACCCCACCTTTAATATACAGCATACATAAAAAAATCGATAATATTGAATTTGGAAATTCAGTAGTTGAACAGCAACAGGGTAAGATTGAAAAACAGGACAGCACAGATTCACACAGATTAATAAAATTAGGATAAAATCAAAGTAACTTAAATAACTTTAAAATGAACATATATACATATTTGGTCATGTAGATGAATAGAGGCAACATTAAAGCTAGTCAAAAACCAATTTAGGGTAAATTCATCAAATGTAGAAAACAATTTAAACGGGTTGTATTGTAGAAATGTAGAAATATGTTCTGAGGCAAATCAAAAATATAAATGTAAAAGGTTAAAATAAAAAAAGGGAGGGGGGCAGGTGGTTGATTTAGGGACTGTCGTAGAGTGATGGAAGGGCTCAGCTTGTCTGCTCCACTTAGGGCTAGGGGGGGCCCCGGGGATCAGCTTACCCTCCATCACACAGCTTGCTTAGGAGCGCCTGACCACATCAGCATGCACACACACACACACACACACACACACACACCACACACCACAATGCATACGAGGGTCAATTTGACACTAATGACTAGCCTCTGCACCAGTTATTATGATCGCTGCCAGTCAGTGCGGTGGCTCAGGCTGTTAGTCATGCTGGAGGAGCAGCTCTCAGTCTGTACTGCAGAGAGTGTAGACAGGAAAACACTGTAACACTGGCAGGGCTTCATTGCACCATTGCTAGCATTTACTTCCTGTGATCAATACTGTACTTCTAGGCCATTTAGGCCATTTAGAGAAGGTCCACATTGACAAATGTAAAGGACATATAGTGGGTGTTTTTAATTTGTGGATTTCAGACTCAATATTGATTCATTAAAGCAGAATTTGTCAACATTCAAGCCAACAAGATAAATTAATAAAGCAAGTACAGTTATTCTAATAGAATTGCACTCATCGCGGTGTACAGTTATCTTTACAACAATAAAATGTATCCACAACCACATTTATTTTTGTACAGTACATTGATAACTCTAAATCCATGGCAGTGTGACTATATATAGAATTACAATTTACAGAAAATATTACAAAGCATATATATATTCACATATATTGGAAGACTTTATTTTTTTATGTTAAGTCAGCTTTCTGTGGGAGAATGAAGAGTGCCTTTAGCCTTAGACTCAGGACCTCAGTCAAATCCTGTCTTTGACCTTATTTTAAATCCAAGCAGAGAAAGAAGGCACATTTTAAATAAATAATGTTTTTCAGGGAGTGTAGAGGTTTGCAACCTGGCTATAATCTCGACACTAAGCAGTGGTGTGGTGCATGCCGTATGATGTTATGTGATTATAAAGAGTATGAGGTCAGACTGTGAGTCATCAACACATGTTGTCCAATCCGAGACTTCTGTATTTTCTAACTTGTCTGCTGTCTGTGTCCTCCTCAGTGATAGTCCACACTGTGAGCCCCCCCTTGTGGAAGAGCCTGCGCCTGAAACCGTCTCTGTCAGCCGCAACAGCGAGGATGGTGCGTGTAACACACACACACACACACAGGAATACGTGCAATACATGTCGTTTATATACTGTACATAATGTTACTTTTGCACCAGTTTATGAAATCTCATCCTGCTTTGCTTACCAGTTGTGGCTCTAACCGTTTAAACCAGCTCACATCTTTCTCCCAGCAACTCGTTTATTATTCTGCTTTGTAACTTTTAACATTTGTGCGGTCACTAAATACAGCTGCACTAATCTGCTATGCACTAATCTGGCTCCCGTTCTCGTCCACCTCTCTTTTCCTCTCTTCATTCGTTGCTGCCTCCTGCTTCTCTGTCCACGCCCTGTGTCTGTCCACCCCTCTCTGAATCTCAGGCTCCTTGGCCGTTTCAGAGTCGGACGCCTTCGAAGCCATCGCTCGGTTTGACTACTCCGGCCGGACTAGTCGGGAGCTGTCGTTCAAGAAGGGCGCGTCTCTGCTTCTCTACCAGCGAGCCTCTGACGACTGGTGGGAGGGGCGACATAACGGAGTGGTGGGCCTGGTGCCGCATCAGTACATCGTGGTGCAAGACATGTAAGATTTGTTCCAGTCCACCTTTTGTTTCACTTCTAGGGCTACAGGGTTTTAAAAGTGCGTACTTTTTTTGAATGCATGCAACAAAAAAGAATTACAAGTGTTTGACGGTAACATTTATTATATTTAGAAACAGAATCAGAATACCTTTATTCGTCCTACAGAGGGGACATTTGCATTTGTTACAGCACGAAAAGAGCAAAAGACAGCTTAATATTACCCAAGAAGCATGAATTAAAACATATTAAAGATACAAAATTAAAAGAAAAATTACACAATTTACAAAATACACATTCCTGTCAACGTTCATGGTTACCAAACGTAGAGGGAGTAAGTAAAAAGTCATCTAGATTAGCTTTTTAGACAACAATTATAGTGATTAATACACAGGATAACAAATATGCCTTTTCACTTTGGGTTACCATTGACTAGGTTACAAAAGAGTTTATTAGGATCAGTGTTCATTATTCATTTAGAACAGTTTTTGCAGAACAGTTTTGATCACTACTTGTGTTTCCTTACGACATTTTCCCGTGGTCTGTCTGGATACGAGTCATAAGTAAGTGATTATAAACTATTGTTTCAGGCCTGACGGGGGCAGGGGAAGTCCAAAGCCTGATATGGACAGCAAGGAGCTGCTGGAGGAGAGAGTTTCCACCAGAGTCAGCGCTGCCTCTCCTACTGGAGCTCATGTGGCCGACATCTACCTGGCCAACCTCAACAAGTGAGTCTCAGACTGTTCATAAATCATATGGAAGTAAGGACCATGAGATCTCTTATTTACCTCTTTCAGCTGTAGACCACCGAAGACCACCAAACTCTATAACTCCTCACCCTTCAGTAAAGGGAACTTCCACACCCCCACTATGTGCAATATAAATACCATTACGATCATTACAAAACACTCTGTGCTATATAACATGTGCAATATTATTAATAATGTGCAATTACGTATCTGCCACTACGTTTTTTTGCACTACTCAATACTGCTCGTCACTGTGAAGTTTTTTACATTAATTATTTGACCGTCTATGTTACTTGTAGTTATTTAATTGCTCTTTTTACTGCACTGAGAGTGTTCAGTATTATTATTATGCTGCTGTGTTTATTGTATCTTTGTAACTCTGGCACAACAATTTCCTTCGGGATAAATAAAGTCCTGTCTTATCTCTTATCTTAGATGACTTATGATTAAAGATTTTTGCTGTCGTTTTTGGACTTTCCACAGTGAACATCGTAAATACAAAAATATAACTAAAATATTTGTCTCATTCAGGTTGAGGAAACGTCCGGAGTCCGGCAGCATCCGTCGATCGTTCCGCGGCTCAGAGAGCGAAAGTCCAGGAAGTCCAGTAAGTCCAGGACCCAGCGGAGGGGGAGGAGGGGTGAGAACCGCTTCCCTCCCTGTTGGTGGGGCTCTGGTGAAAGAGAGCGGAGACAAACGACCTGTCAGCGCTCACAGCATCCTCAACTCAGTCACTCGCCACTCCTCTCTCAAGACCAAGGTACTGTTCCAGCTTTCCTTCAACACATTAAAGAAACACTTCATCTTAAAATGACTATTTGTATATCAATTACTCGCCCTGTGTTACTTTGAATTCTTAAAAAAAAGAACTTTGTTTTCCTCTCATGTCTTCACGGTAAACAAAGAATGGAGAAAACCTTGATGAATTAAAGTAAATGGGTGTCGACTTTAAACAACAACAAAACTATATCAAAAACATCAGTTTAAAAATAATCAACTTGTGCAGTATAACTCGATCTCATTTATCTATGTATATGCTCACTTCTTGCTAAAACCATTCTGCTTAAACGTAACTATTTAGTGCACCTGTGTATGCATGAAACTGTTTATATTACTATTTAAGTTTCAAGCGGTAAGATAAAAAATAAAAATAAATAACTAGTGTGTCAGGCCAGGTTTATAAAACCCTTATACCCCCTATATTTTTGACCATTGCATTTTTAGATGCGAACAGAGGAAGAAGACATTATACAGCCATTTAAAAACCTATAGTATAATCCCTTTCTGTCCACTGTCTGTGTCCTACTTTCCATATTGACACGTCTGTGCAGTAAAAAAGAGTGTGGACCTGCTAAACAAACCTATGCTGATGCTATGACTCCTATTACAATATGCCTTTTGAACGTTCATGACATAAACAGCAGAGACCAAACCAACAGCACCCCCCTGTGTGAAAAGCGACTCATTACATCACAGCGTTTATTGAATAATGTTTTGATCTTTTCCATTGAGTCAATAACTTGTAAACCATACGTGTTATTCGAATGTAATTGTTAGAGTGACTTCCTTTTATATTAAAAACTTTGACCTGAGTGAAAGGGATTCAGCAAAACTCCAGCATGTATTGGATATTTACAGATCTGTTGTTGAATCAGAATCAGAATACCTTTATTAGTCCCACAGAGGGGACATTTACATTGTTACAGCAGAAAAAGAGCCACAGACAGCTTAATGTTACATATGTTACATGCATTAAAAAGTATTAAAGTTTCAAAATGTCTTTAAAATCTTGGAGTGCCGCAAGATCATTAGTAGACAGCATAGGACTGATTAAATGACACCTGGATTAAAAATTGTGTGAGAGATATAAAATGATTTTTGATCCAGTTGTCTTTTGTTTCATCAATTATTTTCTCTGTCCCTTTAAGAACTCAAGGGAATGTCATTGTAGTGAATGTACTTTTTAATTTTGGCCAGCATTTAATTGTGGACATTATGAACATTTAGGTGGAGAGTCCACAGCTACGCAAGGCATCTTCAGCAGGCCGCTCCAAAAGCTTCAGCAACCACAGACCGCTGGACCCTGAGGTGTTCTCCCAGGTGGAGCACAGCTCACAGGTACCGCTTCAGATCACCTTCATCCACAGCTGCCACTTTGGGTGTTTGAATGCACAAGATAATAAGTATTTTCCTCTCTCTCTCTCTCTCTCTCAGGACATTGAGGCTACGATGACCTCTGCGCTGAGTGAGCTCAGTAAATTGGAGAGGCAGAGCACATCGAAACACACACACACCCCGGATGTGGTGCTGGACACACTGGAGCAGCTGAAAGGTGTGTGTGGAGGAGGAGGAGGAGGGGGAGGAGCCTCGGAGCCCTCCAGTCCTCTCCACTCCCGTCTGCTACGGGACAGCGAGGGGGCTTCCTCACATGCACACCCGCTTCAGCGCAGCGCCTCCTCGGCCAGCGACGTGCCCTCCTCCTTCCGCCCTGCCAAGAGCCAGCCGCGGAGCCCCCTGCCCTCCGCCACCTCCCCCTCTCTCTCCTCTTCCTCCCTCTCCTCATCTGTACCTTCCTTCAGAGAGCTGCGCCCCCCAGCAACGAGGCCCAAGCCGGTGGTGTTCCCAAAGAATGGGAGCGGCAGTCCAGCCATGGGTTCCCCGACCTCCACTGTGCCCCCTACTCCTCCTCCTCCACTTACAAGCCACTCGCTCCCTCACACCCCTCCTCCTCCACCCTCACCCCAGTCTAATGACAAATCCTGCCCAGTTTAGGACTTCCCAATCTGACCCACGATAATGATTCTCACAAACTCTTAGATTTCTTACAGCTCTTCTACAAGCAGATGCAGAAAGCACTTCATTTGATTGACACAAGACCTAACCCACTACTCATGTGTAGCATTCACTTCCTGGTGTCCAGGCGAGTTTCTAAGACGCCTTATTCCCTTTGGATGTCAAGAGTTTTTTCAGCCCTTTCCTGGCAGCTCTGCTTATTGCAGTTCAACTATCAGAGGGTGTTAATACTCTGCCATCGCAGAGATCCCAGGCATCACTGGATTTAAAACATTATTCACAAGGGAACAGGACTCAGGACGGACACCTACAGATTACATACACTAGTTTGTGATGTTTGAAAATTGTGTTTGAGTGGGCGTGCAGGAGTGTTACTTGCCTTTACACACAGATCAAGTGAGGAACAAAAAGCACTGTTTGATTTTTGTATAGTAGACATTTTTTTCTTTTCATTTTATTGACCCATGACTAGCGGACTGGAAGGGAACGTTTGATTCCCGAGAATAGACTGTGAAATGCTAAGCTCTCGCTCTGTGTAGAAATCAAACACACTGACCTGCTGCGTCAGGAGTGGAAGACTGGAGATGAAGGTGGTCTTTTGAAATGATGAAAGGAAAGAAAACTGGGCCAAATATCAGTGTAAGTCATGTGATCCAGGGCTTTATTTGATCTCTTCCTCAAGTGTTCGATATGTTGGTGATTTTTTTTTATTACTGTTCAGTACTCGTCACAACAGGAGCAGTGTTCTCCAAAGCCTAACATGGCCACTAGTAATTCTAAATACACATATAGCAATACAGATGATAAAAGCTGGTAGTTTGAGGCATTACGCTGCTTCTCTCCTGCAGCTCTATTATGTGTGTAGGGGACCACTGAAACACAGCATTTTTATAGATAATGTTGGACTGTACACATACACACACATTCCCTCCAAATGTGTGTGTGTTGGTGTTTTGTGGCAGCTAAAAAAAACCTTTCAGGTTTTCCTTGCATGCTGGGGCCATAGAGGGCAGCCACTATGGCGAGCTGGCAGCTTATATATCTGCAGTACCAGCCATGGGACGACTTCAAACACAGCTTGCTCCTTTAACTATATACTTAACAGTAAAAAGGGTTATATTATTCTAATGGTGTGTATGTATGTTTTAATTAATCATGATGATAACTGGAAGCATGGAGCTGAGGATCCTCTTGAGTGTGTTTTGAGATAGAAGCACAACCAACCACCTCATCCAATGGGCTCTTAAGCAAAAATGTTTTGTTATTACTTTTTGTTCCCAGTTGTTAATTAATGCTCAGAATCTGTAATGAAAAAAAAAATGTTGAATTGTGTATCTGTCTGGGTGTGTGCCTGTGTGAGCATGCGTGGATGTGTATTGGTATGTATGCACCTGACCTCACCCCCCACCCCTTGCCTCATGCATTACATATGGATGCCTCCCAACAGCATCTGTTTGAAAATGCCTCTCCCATATTATGGAGTACAAGCAGCCTTAGTCCTTAAAAAATAATCACTATGTACATGTGTTTAGAGAAAAATATGTTGTCTTGCCTGGAAGAATCAGGACAAGAACATCAGAATCCAAGAATGAAATCTTTTTTTTTTAAATAAATATATTATCTGCTAAAATGTACCCTTTGCCAAATTAGATCTGATGATGAATTAAAGAATACATGAATACTTTTGTAAACACTGACTTGGACAAATGGCTAAACATAAGACCTGTTTTTGACACAGTATTGAGCTCATTTTGCAGAGGCTTCCACATATTCCCCTCTAGCACACCCGTTCCCCCTCTACCAGGTAATGAATTATACTTGTTAAGGTTTATTTTTTATATCTGTATACTGTTCGTGTAATACCTGGTGTATTCGTGTTGCTCTTACCTCATCAGAACAACTGGAGGGACTGTGACTGTGTGTGTTTGCCCTACCAGCACACACACTCTCACACATACAGATATGCATGTGGTTGGTTGGTGTGTTTTGTCCTGGCTGTGCCGTTACGGGGAGCTGGGACCCTCTTCGATCTTAAATCAATCATGGTGCACTTGAACAACTTGGCTTGCGTGTGGATTAACTGTGTGGGGATGATTTGTCAGAATTGAATATTGTTAAATATGCATTTTTGTGTCCATTTGAAAACAGCAGAACTAAAAAAACGACTGTAATGTCAAATCTATTTATAGTTGTCTCTGTATTACTGGAGAATCCTGTGTTCAGATGTACTTTGTATATACAATGTTGTACATTACAGAGGTACACTCTTTTTTGGTACAATATTGTACAGTAATAGCAATAGTAGTTTAATCAAATAGGCCTTATATAATTATATGTGTAGTTCTTGTAGTAGATCTGTTTTTTAATAAACATTGCTTGCTATAAAGAGCTTTGAATTATTTGATGTCTGTAACAATAAAGAAAACCTATGACACGTTTCATTTCAGAAAATCTTCCATTAAAAACATTAATAAAGTAGCTGAACTTGGTGGAATTCCCCTCTAACAGAACAAACAGTCACATACTGTACAGTACTCAGGGGCGCCGCCAGGGATTTTGGGCCCCATGAAAATATATCACATTGGTTACTTAAACATTTTTTTCATAATGTTCTAAAATTGTTTGGGCCCCTGTCAGTCACGGGCCCTTAGAATCGTCCTAACTTTTTACCCCCTTATGGCGCCCCTGTACTGCAGTACCTGACAACACTGAACATGGAAAAGGTTGGTCATACACCAAACCAAATAACATTCATCTACATTGTTATTGTACTAACTGTAATTAACAATACTTCTTAAGTTGCCTTAATGTGTTTATCAAAGCTGATAAATGTGCAGCTAGTTTTAATGACTTCGTATACTGCAGGGTATTTTGAGAATGTACTCCAGGTGTAATTTAAGTCTTTAAGTGTTGATTATATTTCACATCATTAATCCCAATCTGTAAAGTAACTAAAGGTATTAAATAAATAGTGGAGTACATATACATGATTTACCTCTGAATTGTAGTAGAGTAGAATTACAAAGTAACTTAAATGGAAACACTCAAGTAAAGTGAGTATCTCAAAATTGTACTTAAGCACAGTAGGCTACTTGAGTAAATGTAGGCTACTTCCCACTTCTGCAGATAATTGGAAATAGCACGGTGGAAATTCCGATGTTTCCCTTTAACATGAATGTGTACAACATGAAGGGAGCTCCATGCTGCTCTGTCGTCTCTTTTTTCGGGAAAAAACATTGTCACAAGTTGAGGAAACAATTATTGTATACGCCTAATGTCCCACAGAGTGTTTTTTTAAAACATTTTACTCAATATAATCTCTCATTGACTGTCACAGACGGAAGGGTCAGCCATAGAGAGCGAAACTGTCAAGTCTGCAATGTATATCCGCCAGACCGCCACCATTTATGAATAGACATATCCGGTGTGAAGTCTAACAATTCCTAAATCAGTCACAAAGGCTGCCAGACTTTGAAGGATCTCATGAAATCTTTGGATCCACGTAAGAAGGAAACAACAGGAAACTCTCGTGCAGCTGCTCTAAACTACCTGCTCAGACAGACAGCAGCTGTGTCACATTACGGAAGAAGTTTCACATGAAGGCGTGTTTCGTTTGTCAAGCAAATTGGATTTACCGTACATTCACAAACCAGTTTGAGCTGATATTTACAAGACTGGCAATTATTTTGACGCTACATTTCACGGAAAGGGTTTGCTGGTAGATTAAATCAGCGACTCAGTTTTCACCGATTTCAGGTCGGATTGAAGCACAGCCAACTGCAGCTGTCCAGGTAAGCTAACAATGCTGCTAACTTTTATAAATTAACTTGCACAATAGTTTACTGAACTGCTTAATTCTTACCAGCATATACGTAATTCCCAAATAATGTTGTTATTACTGAATTGTTGTTAATACACAGACAACCAACGTAGGCTGGCTGTCGGTTAAATTAGCTAACAAAAGTCATCAGAGCATAATGTAACTAAATGAAGTAAACTGCAGCTGTGAAATGTACATACATGTATCAAAGTACTTTACTACAACTTTGAGGTACTTGTACTGTAGTTCAGTATTTATAAACAATATATAAACTTCTGCATTATTCAGTATGCTACTTTTTTAAACGTTGAGTGTATTCTGATGCTAATTCATGCTAAGTTAGTCTTTAAATGCTTGAAGTATGGTATTACTGAATACTTCCTCCCCCACTGGTTAACTTTTAACATTTCGTATACAATGAAGGCTCTCTGTTAAGTTTTAGATAGCAAAGATTAGATTGTAAAGTTTGGTGTTACCTGAATACTTCCTCCACCACTGGTTAGTTCATATCTATATAAGGTGAGGAATATGGATTTATTTGACAATGTATTGTTATGCTTACCCACTTAGCTTATTAACAGATAGTATGTGTATACTTAGTTCTGTATACTAATAACACATTTGTAAGGGTTTTTATCTCCCTAAGAATGCAAAGACAAGCAGGTCTTGTCTCTGTTAATATTTAAAAGACACTGTCTCTGTCTCATACCCCCAGCATGTCGGGGATGACGGCCAGTACACCAAACTACCTGTGGTCTTTACAGGATGTCCTTGGCCAAGGAGCTACTGCCAGTGTCTTCAAAGCACGCAACAAGGTAGCCACACGCTGTGAATGCTTTTTTATGATCCTAACCTACACTGTCAAGTTGTTTTCCCCCTGAGCAGCTCATTCACATCACTGCTGCCAATATCTCTGATGTTTCAGCCTACTTGTTGGCCTAGAAAGCATCACCAGGATGTGCGATAAGAAAAGGTTGTGGTTGCAGTGCTTTGCTGGTCTTTTATGGTGTTGTGACATATTAAACTGATGTTAACAGGACTGTGTGTGTGTGCAGAAATCAGGCGAGCTGGTGGCTGTCAAGGTGTTTAACATGGTGAGCTACAACCGTCCCCATGAGGTCCAGATGAGAGAGTTTGAGATGCTGAGGAAGCTCAACCACAGCAATATTGTCAGGCTATTTGCTGTGGAAGAGGTAAGGCTACTGTGTGGAGGAAAGACAAAAGAAAACACATCCAAGGCTTCAGTTTTGTTCCAAATTAAATTGGAACATGGGATAGGAAAGCATTTAGTACCTCTGGTAACTTAAGTTTTCCTAATATTTACAATCTTAAAGGAAAGCACTCTTCTCTCTCTGCGTCTCTCTGTCTATCTCTTTCTCCAGCTGCCCTCTACACAGAAGGTGCTGGTGATGGAGTATTGTTCAGGAGGAAGTCTGCTCAGCCTGCTCGAGGAGTCAGAAAACGCCTTTGGCCTGCCTGAAGCAGAGTTCCTCACAGTTTTGCAGTGTGTAGGTGGGTATATATCTTTGTATTTCCCAATAATTTCATACATTTAAGCTGAAGTATTCCTCCCTTTCCTTTCTGCAGTGCAGGGGATGAACCACCTGCGGGAAAAGGGGGTGGTACACCGAGACATTAAGCCGGGCAACATCATGCGGCAGGTTGCGGAGGACGGCAAGTCGATTTACAAGCTGACTGACTTTGGAGCAGCAAGAGACCTGGAAGATGATGAGAAGTTTGTGTCTATTTACGGGACTGAAGAGTATCTGGTAAGATGACAGTCACATTATAAACGTATTAATCCTATGTTAAGTGCTATCTGGTAATAATCATCATTACTTTGAAAGAGACTAGATGAGCTCATGCATTCGTCTATGCCGCACAATGCCTAGAATACAAAATGTTTGATTCACCCAAATATAAAATGTACAGATAGTAAAGATTAATTACAATGACGATATAAATAGTAGGTAAAAAGGTATTTTCAGAATGTGGGAAAATCGTTTGACCTAAATGTTGGCCTTTAAGTCTCAGATCAAGAAAACCAAAATTCTTTGAAGATTGTTTTTCCTACAGTATACCCTGAACAGCCCACAAGACATTTTCATAAACCTGTTTGATGTAGCAGTTCTGTTATGGAGATTTGTCTCCACCATGTGGTGTTCAGAGTTCCCTTATATCATTAGATTCACTCATATTTCACTACTTTTGCCTTTAAGAGTTGGGGGGACGTTATTAACAGAAATGTGTTTTACTGCCTCAGTGGAGGGGGGCGTTGCTGAGGAAGTTCATTCCTGCTCAGCTAAAGCCCTGGATAAAAAAGTGAATTGATCAAATGTGATGAAATAATAAATACTTTTGTATCAATGGGATAAGTCAGCTCGCTGCACTCTGTTATAGGTCAGTCACAAGAATATTGCATCTATCTATAGACTGTATTCATATAAATACATATATGTATGAAGATCAATCAGTGCAGTTTGGTTGCAGAAACGGCATCTCTTTTAACTGCTGTAGTAATAGCTTGTTATTGTGAAAAGACTGTATATAGTTAGTAATTCATTTTCAAAATCAAGGACGCAATCAATATTATAGTATATCACTGTTCCTTTTTTAAATTAAAGTCATATTACTTTTACTGCTAAAAAAGCCCCATTTCAAAGTGTTTTGTTACAATCTCCACCATTGCATTTAAATCCCCTCCTAGCTTGATGTGAAAATCACCCTGTGTCAATAAAATGTGATAGTGACTGTTTTATAATGATCTTAGAACTTGATACAACAAAAAACTTTTATTTTCAAGACTTGGTATCCCTCTAGTGGACAAATGGGTGTAAGGCCATTCATAAAAGCACTGATACACTTGTGCCTGCTACTAAATTGTGGATAGAATACATGTTAAGGCAGAACACTGCATTAACTTGACACTTAAATAAATCTAAAAATAAACTCATATCAACATATGACTTGCTTGTATCCTCTCTTCTTACCCTGCATGTGTGTGTGTTTGTGTGTGTGTGTGTAGCACCCAGACATGTATGAACGTGCTGTGCTGCGTAAGCCTCAACAGAAGTCCTATGGTGTGAGCGTAGACCTGTGGAGTATTGGTGTGACATTTTACCACGCTGCCACTGGGAGTCTTCCCTTCACACCGTACGGAGGACCCCGTAGGAACAAGCCCACCATGTGAGTTAATACATTAAATCACAGACCACACATTTCTGATGGAAACACTGAATTTCTAACTCTACTCTATATTTTAATTATATTGCCAGTTTTCTATTTTCTTTTTCTTTTTTTAATATGAGTGGGACATTATGTTGATAGTGAGTTAGGTCTTAAATATCTAAAGCTCCTTCTCATCCTACCAGTAACCTATATTTTCTCAGTCTGAATAAAACCCCACCATCCATTTGATTTGTTCCAAACGCTTAGATTGCTGCTTAGAAAAAAAGATTATCTGCATGGTGTTTCTTCAGGAATCCTGGAATATCTGCGAGAACATGAATATTTATCAATCACCAGCATTACATGTGTGTTTTATTTTGTAGGTTCAAAATAACTACAGAGAAGCCCACAGGAGCAATAGCTGGAGTACAGCGGATGGATGGCGGGCCTATAGAGTGGGGCTACCACCTCCCTCACAGCTGCCAACTCTCACAGTATGTCACCAAATAAAGAGCTTGTAATCATGCATCTCTGTCTTTAATGACAACACACTGCTTACTTTGTCTTGATTTAACCTCTTTCTGTCCCTCTCTGTGAGTAGGGGTCTGACGGCACAGCTGGTTCCAGTTCTAGCTGGTATAGTGGAGGCTGACCAGGACAGGTGTTGGGGTTTTGAGCAGTTCTTCAAAGCCACCACGGACATCCTGCAGCGGCAGCCAGTTCACCTCTTCTCTCTGCAACAGGCCATGGAACATTGTATCTACATACACCACTACAGCACGTAAGACTGCACAGGTGTATCACTATCTCCACACACATTCATCTGATAAAACACAGAGTAATCAGTCACGGGACTGTTTACTACATAGAATACTTCGATGCAAAGCTAATTTGCTAACTGTCAGATAAGAGTGAGTGATACCTGAAGTAAAGATAGCAAGGATGCCACAACTTTCGCACGTCATTTATTTGTTCAAAACTAAACTTGAGTTTTAAACTGCTGATTTGTGTCAATATTTTTTCCCAACTTTAATTTTGTAATTATGGTGGTAGTGTTATTGGTGCCACAGGTATTTATTTTCAAGACTGCCCAAAGATTATTGCTGCAGCGCTATGCAAATTATATATTTGAAATGTGCCTCACTGCTTATTTGGTGTTTTTGTTTACTTAGTAGGTCGGGTTTTAAGGATCGATATAGATGAGGTACTGCAATGTGGGATGATCAAAAATGTTGGTATTTTGGTCAAAAGTTACGGTTATTGTAATATATGATTCATCAGTTGATGATACCACCAACAAGCAAAACATGTGGATCAAATGCAGGATTATGAGTACACTATAATACATGAAAAACAATGCCCCCTCCCCCCTCGGTTCTCTCAGGGTGTCTGTATTCTTTGAGGAAGTGGCGGCTCAGACTGGTATCGCAGTTCAGCTGCAACACCTGCTTTACCTGGGTCACGACCTCCCTCTGGAAGGCAACATGAAGGTGGTCAACCTCCCACCTACCACACCTGCCCGGCCCCTCATCCTGCTCAGCTACGGGCATGAAGCAAACGCCAGCCTGCCCTTCAGAGAACGTGAGACAACAAACAATACGTTTCCTCAAGCCTCGGCTTTCTTTATTCTTTGATATCCCCCGAGGGAGATATGAAAGAGCTTTGATACGAGGTGTTTTTCCAGTATCACAGTGACTCAGACGACACACACACATCTTTGTGAATGAGCTTTTTTAAGCGAAATGTGTTTAGTAATATTTATGTGAATGCCAATCCCAGATAAAGGGACATTATATTTGAAAAGATGAATGTTGGTTAAAATGTCAAGTAATCACATTTAAAAATAACGTCTGCATGCCCAGGCACACTCATATATTACAGTGTGTCGTGTATTTTATATCTGGTGTGTTTTCATTCATTCTGTAGCAGAGACTCCAATCATCCCGTCCAGGTTTGACGTTGTGGCAGACTACAATTTCTCCAAGGTACTGCTGATTCATCGTTTTTATTTGCCATCCAAATGCCTTACTAATATTTGTATTTTATGTAATAAAAGCACCCAACACATTATTTATGATCTCCTCTACTCCCTCCCTTCTCTGTAGGTAATGGTGGGAGTGGTCCACCAGTATCTGAGGATAATAAAGTTGCTGCACACACACCAAGAGCTGCTGCTGCAAGGATACTACAGCTACATGTGAGACACACACACTCTTAAATGCACTGCTTGATGTGCCTCTGTGGTTATGTGCTGGCTGTAGGTAATGACCCTTATCAAACTCTTCTCACATCCATTGTTTCTCAGGATGAGGCTGCGAAGAGAGTGTGAAGAAGCGATGCACAGTATCGCCATGATCACCGTCAGACTGCAGTCTTGTCTCAATGTAGAACACAGGACTCACACACTGTGAGTTTATAAACACTTTTTGAGCAAATAAAATACATCTGAGATCTCTCACTTAGAGGGTTGAAATGTCCAACTGTGTGTTTAAATGACATGTATTATGATACAAAGCAGCAGAGGCAAATATAACTAGTCATTGAGATGTAGGTGTCTGACTACTCTGTTAATGTAACTGCTATCAATAGATGTTGTAGATTGACAAATCACATATTTGATATTTAACCTACAACCTCGTTCTTTTTTCTCCCACTCTCTCCCCATATCCATTGCGTCTTTGTTTTTCTAAGAGGCCATTATGATTCTGAAAACCAGGGTTCAGCTGATGGCAGGCAAAAGCTGCATCTGGTAAGTACTGTCAGATATTACAGCTTTACTGGCAGATGGACATTCTGTTGCCAATGGGTTTTTCCCCCTTATTTTTATGCCATTATTCCTTTTAATAATCAACGTGTAATGGAGAATTGCACATCATTTGTAGGGATAAATATCCTATTGAGTAGGACTGGGAAGACTGAGATGCAACATTACTGGACTCAAATCACTTTTTTTCGGAACGCTCCAAATGTAAACTCCAGTGTTTTGGATTGTATACCAATTGTGATTTGTTGTTATGTGGCTGCCGTCTCTCCAGGTCCGTGAGCACTTGCCTATTTACGCTGGCGGTATCCAAGAGTTTCAGAACCGACTGGACCATCTGCAGATCGAACAGGCCAAGTTAGCAGAGACGCTGGCCAGTGACAAGAGGTACTCCCTCCCTTCAGTAACTAATTGCTCTCCAACACAAATGGCTGTTTTAATTTTGCACTTCCTTTCAATGCCACGACTATTCTGTCACTTTTTTTTCCATTGTATTTTTAAAGCAAGATGTTAATGTACCTGTTTGATTGTTGCAGCAGTTAACCTTGATAAAAAGCAGAACTGTTTTTTATTTTTTGTAAATGTTACCATTAAATCATTTTTGTTAGCTTGGGGGAGCAAGCACAAAGCCTTACAGTGGCCTCATGAGTTTGTGGTGTTTGACCTCTGACCTCTTACCTCCCACAGCTGTCAGAAGATGGAGATGCTGCTGCAGAAGATAATGGCAATTCATCAGCATTACCGCAAAGACAGAATGACTGGCAGTATGTGTTTACCTTTTATGGTATATACTTTATTACTCTTTTTGTACATGTTCAAATTGACAATACCTTCCTGTTTTCTGTATCTCTCCACAGAGTTGGCGTACAATGACGAGCAAATCCACAAGTTTGAGAAGTGAGTATGTGATGTCCTGCTCACCCTGCCTGTGAAGGATGTCATTCTGAGCTCTCCTGTAATCTGCTTGTCACTCTTCCATCCCAGACTCCACCTGTCGGCCCACATTAAGCGAGTGAAATCTCTCCTTAAAGACGACTGCGTACAGAGATACAAAGAGCTTTTGGCCTCAACAAGGACATGGAGCAGGTCAGAGCCGCCTCTCGAGTCCTTTTCACACGTCAAACAATCTTCAGATTCACCTCAGCTCCCAACCACTACAACTATTTATTCACAATGAGATAACTGTTTGTTAGATGTTATGATGGAAGCTTATATGGAGATAAGCACAGGACTGTAGGGCATTGCTATTCATAATTTCGTCTCAAACTGAGTAAATTGGTAGTCTTCATTGTAAATCTTCACAATACACTTGTTTAGGAAGTGATATTAACATTATGAATGACTTTACGCTATCATTATTTAATTACTTTTTGATTTTGTTCGGATAAACCAATCCAAACTGACGTCCATAGAAAGGTTTGGTCTTATTTTGAACTGGAGCATCTGCAGATGATATGATACTCGTAATGTTACAAAGCTCTAAAGTAAGGTACGATATGTGATGAATAAAAGCACATTTCTGTTATCTTTGCTGCCACCTTGACTGTAAGGGACATGAAAGGAATGATTGAGGGACTTCCAACGCGTCTTTGTTTAGGGGAAGAGGGAGGGATGCACCACTGAGTGACCATTTCTAGTTTTTCTCCTTTGTTTCGAAATTATATTTGTATTTATTTTCCAGTTTATCTTCTACACATCACATTTCGACACTACAAAATACCTTCACATTGGATTTCTCTTCTGCTTTGGCCTTTAACCCGTTGCAAATATGTTGAGTTGACTAACTGAAGTGTGTCCCTTCTGTATTTGCAGTGTGTTGCTGGAAATGCAGACTCGACTCCAGGACTTCTGCTCTTTCTCCACTGGCTTGTTGGCAGACCTGGAGATGAGTGAGCAGCGGCAAAATAAGGTCAATATTTCGCCTTCTATGCAACTAATATCAAATATTGTAACATAACACAAAATGGTTACCTGATGTTTATCATTATCAGTTCAGTGGTCATGTTAGTGATTTAACTCATGTAGCATCTCGGTGATGATGTCTCATCTGTCCTCCGCAGGCTCTGGACAGAATCCTTTCCACTCTGCAGTCCACTGGAACAGGACCACAGCCTGAAATTGCACCTAGAGACAAGGACCAGATGGTTAATAGGTGTGTGCTTTTGTGAATGTGTGTGTGTTTGCAAGATTGAGACGCTTGTCCTAATAAAAATATCTTCCTTCTTTTTCTAGGATGCACCATCTAAAGCAGGACATGGAGATTTTGGTCAGGGAACTACATCATAACAACAGCATTATTGAGAGGTGAGTTGAGCAACATCCTGTCTCTATGGAAACTCACAGTCCCATATACCCCAAGTGAGAAAGGATGATGTTGATGGTTTGCATTTGTCTTCTCCTGTAGTCTGGCAGCAGGGAACCCTGCAGAGTCGAGCTTGGCCAGACCGTCTACACTGTGACAAAAGTGCCTCATCTTAACAAACACACACACACACACACTCTCTGGCAAGCACTGCATTTAAACGCCCACTCATCAGCAGTTATGGACAATGCATTGAATCTTCTTTCAAGGTCATTCTGTATGGAGAGGAAGCAGGCGAAGACAATCGATAAAATGTGAATCTCAATTTAGAGATAAGATGCACAGAATGGATGAGGAGGAAATGCCACTGATGGGTTTTTAGTGTGTGTGTGTGTGTGTGGTTGTGTTCATGTGTGTGTGTGTGGCTGGTGGCTGAGTACAGCAGCTCAATACAAACCTCATTAATGCCTTTAGTGTTATTGTATTTCTAATACGCTACCACAGCGATGGGCCATCAGGATAAAGCAAAGTGAATGCAAAGGCAGCTTAGTATTTTTCTAAGGCCATGTTTCATCTTTGTGTTAATATACCCAAACTGACACTATATCTCTCTGTCTCTGTACTTAGAAGGCTTGAGACGTTTTCTGTCTTTTTCCTAATGGTTGATCATTCAAATTGTTTCATGTGACCTATAATTACACCCTTGATGGCCAGCTTCTCCAAGCACTCAGCACTGTATTTTTGATGTGACATTTGTCTCTCTTTCTGTGGATGTTTCTTGTATCATAAGTTATTATTTTATATTTTATCGTAGGTTTCACTGCAAAAGAGAAGAAACAAAACCAGGGAAACTACACTCACCACATTGTGTCCTTTTTAACAGAAGTATACAAAGTCCAGTGATAGTACAGCATATTAAGTGTATGAAATGACATAAGCAGCGTGGGCAACACGATGGGGAAGTCCCAGGGTTTGTTATTTGTTTATAAAGGGGTCACAGGTACACAAATCGAGAAAATAAACTTTTACTGTACTTTTAAAACTCATGTTTGTTTTTTTGTATTCTGTATGTAGAAAGAATGTTATCTCACTTGATGAAGTAATGCAGGCTGAAAAGTGAAAGTAAAATATTTTCAAGTTCCCTCTTGTGAGCTTACAGTGGCAACGTAAACAATTAAATAAGGTCCCAAATGACTGTGTGATAACGGTCTCATATACAGTTCACAGTCAACTTACTTTCACAATACATTTGATGTGATTAGCTAAACCTGGAAAATATAAGGTCTCTAACAAAACAGAAAAGAAGTGAGCTGTTGTGACACTGCAAAGTACAATAATGAAATTGAAAGTTCTCCGCTCGGTCTGTGTGGGACGGATGTGGGTGTCCTCGTGCCTGGGGCTTTCTAGGTTGAGTTAAGGGGACTCATGCAGCTTTTGTGGTTTTATGCAGCTCTTGGCAGTTATCAAAGTGGAAACTTTGATAACTTTCCTGCTACTAGCCTACACAAACAAGTCTTACTTTGTGTTTTTATCACCTGACTTATCAACATCAAGGCAATACTAAAGACAAGCTGTAGGCCCCACCTAAAAATAAGTCCAGTTTTGAACCTACACATCAAATTAATTAAGTAGTTGTGTGAGCCCTCTATTCACCTCCAAAATAAATGATTGACTACATACAATAGCTGACTTTACTATTTCAAATGTAGTTGTCGTAAGACAATGCTCGCCCTGAGCCTGTTTTTCAGGTCTCAGGCTCGAAAATGACATTCCCAGAACAAATGACCATATCTTCCCTTATAAAAGGGGTAAATTTAATAATTTTTTTTCGCAAAGCAAGGTTACATCTGTGAGTTGGATGTAGAAGTGTCAGAATCAATATAGATGTTTTTATTTTAAAGTAAATTCAGATTGAACACAGTAAAAAAAATGTAAATTATAGTGTCCGTCCAAAAAAAGAAAATAGGCTAATTATAGTGAAAACCACCCTTGAATGATGGGATGGTAGACTAAAAGCTTTAGGAATCCAAACTATAACATAAGTACCCTGTATCAAGATTGATGCAAAACAAGTGAAATTTGACCTTTTTAGAGAGATTTTGCTAAATAAAAACACTTCTGGGGTCATTTGGGTGAATTTGACCTATCTCTGGCCCCCCTTGGTCGATTTTGATGTTTGACAGGGACGTGCACAGGTACGGGCTAATGTTGCCCGGGCAACGGCCCGTTTGGCCTTTCTGGCTGACCTGCCCCTCTGGAGAGAGCGAGAGTTTGTTTTTCTTTTTTCTGTTGTGGCCGAATCAACATAAGCCCAAAATTAGTATTGTAGGGTCTCGCTGCGGGAAACACACTTCGTCAGCGCTGTCATCTGCCGGTGCGTTAAGACCACCTCGGTGTCGGATTTTGGAAACTTGATTTTGAGTTGTCTCATGGCAGTTAGGGTATAAGGGACAAACCAGGGGACTTTACTTCCTCTTGATACTGTCGGTTATTTACAAAAAAACACCTAAATATAGCCTACTTGTTATTGTGCTTCTGTCTTTCTGTGTCTTTTCATCTGTAAACTCCCTCAACGGGGCCGCTCGCTCTCTTTTCTTGATCGCCCTTTCACGGGTGAACAGTTCACTGTCCCGCTTCATTGTAGGATTTCTGCCATGTCTCTACCACTTTAGTTTGACCATCTCTGTTATGAAGTTATCGAATACTAAATAAATAAGTAATTAGATACCGTACCGTTACTGCGCTCATAAAGAATGATAAGAATAATGCGTATTGAACTGGTTTCATTAATTAGTGAGTTTATTTAAGGTAATTAGTTAGAGGCCCTATTTTATCAGTATGTCTGCACAGCAGTTACAATGGTCAAACTACATTGAATTGTCCCCATTTTGTCTTTAATAGTTACTAACATTAGATATTTTAATGAGATATGGACCGCAAAACAAAAAATGTCCCTGGTTTTCATTTTTAAAATCAAGTCACCGAATGCAAGTAGTCGCCTTAGCTTATTTTGTTATGAGATGTGAATTACTGTTCAATTTAGTTGATGTAATAATCGTTTGGTTTTTTTTACATTAAAAACACGTTACAATTTTCAAAAGGTCTTATATTTTTTTTCGGGGGGAGGCCCTTTTTCCAGTTTAGAGCAATAGCCCCTCCAAATGTCTGTGCACGTCCCTGATGTTTGACATCTCTTTTTAACCACTAGTGCCAATGGAATCGAGGGGAGGTTCCACATACACACACGTTACCAAATAAGGAGTGAGAGTGACGCGTAGCCAAAACCGGAAGCTGCGATCAGTCTGGTGGCTACCATTAGCAGCTAATATTATTTCTCCGATTTTTACATAAAAATTGAATTATGGATTATCAATAATTTTTTCAAAGTGACACACACATTGGATTAACCTATGGATTAACCCTCAGCAGCGTTTTTATCGTTTAAATGCCATTGAACACGACTTTTGATCAGAATAACAGCTAAGGTGAGCCGATCTCCCGTGTTTGCTCCGTAATGCTACGTGTTGTGATGTCTGTGTTTGCTTCCCCTGTCGCGAGTTCTGATCGCTCAGTGATGATACTAATACCTATATAATCTGTGGAATCTCAGTTTAAATCGGTTATCTTGTATGTGCAGTTACGATAAGTAATAAGGGTATCTTTACCTTGTGTTCTGTGCCAAGTGCGTTAGCATTTTTTCGCTCAGGGGTCATTTAGATGCTTCTTATGAGACTTGTGTTGTGTTTTGGTAGAAATGGTTCGTATCTGAGTTTCTTCCCGTTAATCTGGTATGACACATTAATAGGTTTTTAAATATCAAGAAGCCCTGAGACACAGTTTCATGAAAAAACGACCCGCCAGACCCGGATTAGGGTCCTCTCGGGTTTAACAGGTTAAATATATTTCCCTAAAACTATATCAGCATTATTATAAGTGTTGTATGTCATACTTCCTAATTCAGTCTCTGGTATCACTCCACAAAGTCTTCATTTGTGGTTTTGGTTTCTTGATTATTCCATTCTATTTTCTGTCTTTAATACAGGTCACTCCATAAGATTTTAACATGATTAGGCTACATAGAGTAAATTCCTTGTGGCAATGTGGTTAAACGCTTAAATTAACAACGAGTCTTCAGGAAGTTAAGATAAGTATATCCATTAAATAACTGCTTAATAATTAATCTAGTAATGGTACATCAGACCTCCAGTGTGAACCAGGGATTAGTGCGCGCCCCCGGCGTTCAAAAAGGGAGCGCGCCCATGGCATTTAAAGCAGTCGGGTCCCTCGCGTCACTACTCCACGCTGTCGCGGGCGTGAGCTGAGTTTACATTCCGGGCACGGAGTGAAAACACGCTCAAAAACACACACACACACACCAAACAGCCAACACACAAGCATTACAGGGGACGGGATAATGGCGTCTATGAGTGTGGTGGGGCAGCACCCGGGTCCGCACAGGCTGGACTCGGAACCGCTGCTCTTCAAACTGGCCGGAGCCAGGAAGAAAATCACCCTGCCGAGGATATCTTCCTGGGAGAAGATGATGTTCAGGAGGAGCTCGGGCAGCGGCGGGGACTGCGGGGCGGCCACTACTGAAGGACAACCGGGAACTCATCCCCTTTCTCCGGGACCGGCTGGAACAACGGCGGTGAAAGGAGGACCGCTGCCCGGGGAGGGATGCGGAGCTCCTACCGGCTCTGCTGCGCCACGTAGCCCGGACCGGGACAGAGAGGAGGGCAGCATGGACAGCCGCACCGCAGCCGGGCTTCACGGAAGTCAAACCGGGAACATCAACAGTGACTGCAACAGCAACACCGACTGTTACACAAACCGTAACACAGGTAGCCGGAGGGGGTCTTCTCTCAAGAGGTCGGGCATCAATGTCATGGCAAACGGAGCGGACACGAACGGACACAAAGGCTTGCACCGGCACCGGGTTGCGGCAGACGGGAGGCGGGACAGTCGGAGCAGAGACAGCGGACAGCCGAGCGTCTCCCCCCCCGGGCCGGCACCGGGGCTCAGCGGCAGTCTCTCTCTGGAGCGGCTCACACAGGGCAGGACGGGGGTCGTCAAGCTGGCCCGCACCGAGGTTCCCCGCAGAGAGGCCTGGTCCATCTTCCCCCGGGGAGTGGACCCTCGGGTGAGGACCGAGAAAGGTGAAGGACACCGGTTCGAGTCCAAGCCCTGCACGCAGGACTGGTGTGACGCCTGTAGCCGCCAGATCACTGCGCAGGCACTCAAGTGTGAAAGTAAGTAGTAAGGAGTCAAATCATGTTTTCATCTCTCCTGTGAGTGTTTTTTCTGCATAACAATTGGAGTTACATGATAATAGTCATCCATTGCCATTGAGCACTAACTTTACCTCTTGAAAAAGCACACTGTTTTCAGTTTGTGTGATCAGTTCATTATATTCTCCCTGAATGAAACAGAAATACTTTTTTGGAGGTTTTGATTGTCTGGCCTGTATCTTGTTTCTGGTACAATATTGGATTATTCTATGAAGGGCACAAGTAGCCGAGTGGTACATTCTTCCAATACTGGTGGTTGTGTGAAAGGAAAATGTGTGAGTGTGCCTTTGTGACTGAACCAGTATAAAAAGGAAGGACATTTCCAAAATCCATAGAGCCAGCCAAAAATCTTCCATGGAAATCCCATTATCTTGTCCTTCCAGCTTCACCTCCCAGAGCTCTAACTCTGGGATTTGCAGCCTCAGCTCAAAGAGTGAGGGAAAGATAGTAGAATTAATAGTGGTGCATTGGGCTGGATCCAAAAATAAAAAAAGGAAATTTCTGGAAAAGCTTAATTGTAATCGGGATGAAATGATGTGTTTGACTAGAATGTGTTTATACCAGGAGGCTATTATGTTATAGGGACACTAGTAGCAGTTGAGTGTGTATGTAAGGACAAACCAAAATATTTTAAATGTATTGTACCTGTTATATCTACACATTCCTATACCTGACTGTATACTTTACTGTACTGCTGAGAGGAGAACACTCCTACCTGCACAGCTCTGGGACGCAGACAGTTTGGGCCAAGCCAATTTGACCTGGCAGATATACCGTATATTTAATCCGGATATAGTGTTCACTTTGACACACAAACACACCTGCTGAAAGTCTAACCTGGAGAGTTATTTGGTGTGTGTGTATGTGTTGGCTTTTCCTTACATACTGTACATGCATGCTGTCAATGGGTGTGTGAGTGTATGCGGCTGCTGACTTGGCATGTTGTCAGCAGCGCTTTGTCACTGTGAGGCTGCTGCTGCAGAACAGTGTGAGATAACGCAATTGAAGAAAGGGTTGAAAGAAGTGAAGGAAGAAAGGGATAGGGAAAGAATTACAAGTGGTTGGAAAAAGGGAAGTCAAAAATAGTGGAAATAGTCAGAGGAGAGGTGGAGGGAGGCCGGGTGATTGGAATGAGGAGAGACGCAGAGCCAGAACAGGAACGATGGGGAAGAAAAAGAGCCAATGTGAGTGAGGGATGGAGGAAAAGAGCGAGGGTTTGTCCAGCACTGCAGAGCTGTCTGATTTAGTGTGCTATCAGCAAGAGCTCAGTGGAGCGAGAGCAGATTACTGGAGCACTATTCACACACACATACCCTGAGAAACACACACATGCACAGTCATGAGTTTCTTAACAACCCGAGAACTTTTTGTCTCCACTAGTCTGTCTTTATGGATCAAGCTAATTAACTCTAGCTTTCTCCTGCCAGCAGCTGCACCCAAGATCAAACGGTCCTTTCTGCTCCCCGTTTTCTCGGAAAAACATCAGAGGTAAATGCGGTTTACAGTCACAGGGGGTCACCAGATCATTTATGACGTGCAATACAAATGTAGGAATTTCAGGGTATTTTTGTGCAACCAAAACTGCCAAAATAGAAACAACACACACACGCACGCACATGCAGCCATGCTCTGTTTGAACTACACCCAGCAAATGACAGGGAGTGAGAGACGGAGGCCTTGCGACCATAAACAACCATCATTCAGTCTCTTTGTCTTGTTGTATGCCTCGCTCCCTCTGTCTGTCTTCAATTTATCACCCTCCCTGTAGCTGTGCTGGCTTTGTTGCATATGCAGTTTATAGAAACAGTAATGCAGCTATTTCTCCCCCCCCCGGGACCGTCGAGTGCTTGTGGGATCGTTGTGATGTGGCCTTACCCCAAAGTGAAATCTGTCGATCCCGCCAGAGCTCCCAGTCTCATCGTGCTCAGATGTTTTGTGATCCTCTGAATTCATTCCTACTGCTATAGCTTTAGTCTGAGTTTGTGCTTTAAAAAAACAACTTGAATGCTTCTCATGGGAGTAAAATTGGAGGTTGATTTGTAGCATGTCTATGCTGTCCCGCAACCCCCCACACTATTTTATGCATAAATACACACAAAGATTAGAGCCATATGTGGCATCAGGCATTAATAGGGCAACAAATAATGATGCATATGACAAACATGTCTGATAAATGATGATCTAGACATATAAGCCACATATGTCGGCTTTACTAACACTAATCTGGTGTTTTTGGGGAACTCCATTTTCACTCTCTTTGTAACAAAAAACACTTTTGCTATGTGCACAGAGAAGCAAAGTGTATTGCACAAAAGAGAGTTACTATAAAAGGAAAAACTATTTTAAACATGTTTTAAAAAAAGATCAGATAAATCCAATGTGTACCATGTATATAAATCTGTACAGTAGATTAGGTGGTATGCTGTTAGTGGCTGATCTGTGTTATAGTGATTTGATTTGCCATTTGCTATGACGGGGATGGCAGGAAGGAAGCAGGGAGTGAGGGAGTTAGGGAGTGAGTGAGGGCAATGGCAATGGCAATGGCAGCCTCCTTAATCCTAGCTCTGGGTGTCTCCTGCCTGAGATTATGTCTCTGGAGAGATGGAGAGGTTGGGATTACAGACTGGCAGACAGTCAGACGTCAGATTAATATTTAATTAAAGCTTCCAGGGAACCATGCTGTTGTGGCACACTGGGGTTTGTCTGTCTTGAAAAAACACATGCTTACTCTATGTACACTTACATGCTTGTCATTCAAACCTAATTGGAGTAGCACAAGCAACATATGACCAATTGTTGCTTTATAACACAAGACAATATAGATGTAAGCAAATGTGAGGGCATTTTTGGTATTTGTAAATACAACACCTGAATGTGTTGTACATCATTTAAAGAGGGTAATGAATATCTATAAGGGTTGGTTCATGTGCAGTCCAATATGACTATATATTTAAAGCTATGTTATTCTTTGTTATTCAATTTATAACAGTCATAAATGCTCCATTGTAGGAGTAGTCATTGTAAACAAACACATTATAAACACCTCAACTGTTTTTGTGCAATTAATTCCCTATCATTTGACGGATTGCTGTGACTTTTACATTTTCACCCTAACTGTTTATTTATTCTGCAAGACAGCCTGTTATCTCTGCTCGTTGTGTCAGAGTACTGTAGGAAGAGGTGAATGCCCCAGAGATCAAAGCCCCTAAAAACTTGGATTTCACAACAACAACAAAAAACATTTGTGAAATACTTGTGATTGAATATTTGCAAGCAGAGTGGAGACTGTTGTTTTTACAGTGCATTTACACCAGCAGATGTGAGGTCATGTGCTGGCCACTGCAGAGACAACGAGGGATACTGCTTTTGACACATGGCTTCCAGAAAGCCCCCACATGATCACACACACACACACACACACACACACACACACACACACACACACACACACACACACACACACACACATTTCCCACAGACCTTAACAGTGACCCTCCCCAGTGCCTTCTCTGCCCAATGGCATTCCTCTAGAGGATGTACGTTTTCCTTAAACTCTATTTCATTCTTATTTTACCCCTTCCCAGGGTCTACACAATACAGAGCTTGTCTTAGGAACCCTTTTGGCTGTTTCTCATCAGTCCTCTCTGAGATCCATTCACAGTTGAGGAAGAAAACATAGGTTGTGTTAAATGGCTCGTAACCTTCTTGTCCCGGCATACCACTGCTGCCGCTTCACCAGACGTGTGATAGTTTTAACTTCAACCAAAATATTCATTCAGAGCTCATATGTCTCAAAAACAAACACAAGCTCAATACAAGGCTGCATTGACTCTCACTCTTATATCACATGATGTCAAACTGTTACATGAAACTTGTTTTACACTACACATTACATTCCGTTTTTTTAACCAAACGAGGAAAGAGTCAGGTCGCCCACCACTTAGCATTGTTTGACCTTGATAAAAATAGAGAAAGAGACAAGATGGGTTTTTGTTGTTGTTTGGGCAGATAGACCTGCATGGTGTTCTGTGCTCTCCTCACCGTGCATCGCTGCTAAGCAGTATGTATGACAGAACAGTGGGGATTTTCAACCAGGCTATATTTAGGTCGCCCTTGGTGGATAGTTATCGGAGAACTGCAGAGGAAGAGGGCAGAAAGGACAGGACAAGGACATTCTTAAGAGCGATTCTTGTGAGGGATTTTTTACAATAAAAGCATAACGTCATACTCAGTACTGCATTTAAAAAACTGTGGCATAAGATCAGAGCATAACCTTCATATGCCGATGCTCGTGATTATGTCATATGCTTTTGAGTGAAGCTGGGGAGCACATCATGTTCCTCACAAACTCTTTCTTTTTGAAAGTAGGGCATTTGAACTCCCAGTAGCTCTCTGTCTCTCTTTCTATTTCACAGTGCATATTAATAACCTCCGGACTGCGCATCACCTCAACCCACACTCACCAGCACCCATGCACACTCATTTGAGGTGATGCTTTCTTCCTGACAAGATATGTCACCGTTGAGGGGTTAGACAGGACGGCTGACTCACTTCTCCTCAACCAGTGCTGTAGGGTGTCACACCGAGGAGAGGGAGAAGAGAGGACGCAGCGTCAATAACTCCCTCTGCAGTGGTCTGTGACGCTTCTCCCCTTCTGTATGGAGATCCCACCCTGGTGTCCGCTACTCAACGGAGTTTGAACAATCCATCACTGAGGAATCGGAAAGGAAAAAGGCTCCTGTTGCTGGAAAGAGACGAGACGGGGGGAAAGAGAAGCTAGGATTGTGAGGGGGTCTCTGTCTCTTTAAGCTGGCTGTTTGTTGCTGCAGAGTGTGTGGGTGCTGCAGTAGAGAGAGGGAGAGAGAACGAGGGGAGAGAGGATGAGGGTGCATTGATAACAGAGAGATGATAGAGAGGAACAAGTGGTACAGCAGAGATTTAGGGCTCATATCCGCACGCTGAGGTGTGAGGGGGGTACAGACGAGAGAGGGGGGGAAAGTGTGAGGCAAGTTGAGAGCATTAGGGAGTGTGCGAGGAGTCCAGGTGGAGGGGTGGCAGAGCGGGTGGAGAGGGGGCTGTTTATACGGAGCGTGGCACCGGTGGCAGAGTGGCTGCGCTGGGATGGCAGAGGGGGGAACTGGGGGGGCTGGCGCTGGGGCTGGGGCAGTCCTCAGAGGGGCGGCCGGGCGCAGGACACGAGGACCACCGAGGGCTACGCGCACAGGTCGGTGCCTGCCGGATGGTGTCACCATGCGCCATCCATGGCACAGATAGCACCTCTCGTCCCGGGGCAGGAGGAGGAGGAGGAGGAGGAGGAAGGGGAGGGGGTCGGGTCAGAGGGAGGTGAAGGCGTCGGGGCGGGCAGAATGTTACTGGGCCAGGTGTCCCTGCGTCTGGATGAGGTCAGGGGCGATTCGGAGGGGGAAGTGGGAAGTGCCTGCTTTGGACAGGTGTCCCGCCGGCTGGGGCGGCTGCTGAAGAGGCTGCCCAAGTCCCGCTCCTGGAGCGACAGCCTGAGGATCCTCCGACGCTCCTCCTCTAACGGGTCCCTGCTCACCCCCTCAGGTACGGACCGGAGAGTGTGTCAAGAAACAGACATATTTTATTCATCCCATGAGAGAAAATTAGGAGGATTAATAAATGATGTATCCTTCATCTGTGGTACAAGTGGTTAAAACTGGGATTTCAAAGTTCTATATGAGGTCCAGAGGCTGCTGGTGATCGGGGTCAGTATTTTGAAAAAAAGGGAAACATGATGAGTAGGCAAGTTGAGCAGGGTTGGCCTCAGCGATCGGCTTTGTGCCAAAATATTTGGGTATGGTGTGCATCAGGCTGTCCCCCCCCCCCCCCCCCCCCCCCCTTTTTCTCTATCGGCTGATCTATTCCACTCGCTTTTGTGTAAAAACCCATGTGTGAGTAAGATTGTGTGTGATCAGTGAGGACACAGGCTGCAGATCGGGTTGTAAATGGCAGAATAGTCCAGTAAACAGGTCAAATTAAAGCATTATAGGATCTGCAGTTTACTCTTTGCTTCACACCAACACACACACAAACTGAAAAGACTTGCACAATTTCACAATCTGTCAAGAAGATCCTCTGTAAATGGATTAACATATTGACTTTCATATATGTAGCAGGAATTTGATATAAGGGTGAGCCTGCTGGAGGCTGCAATGTATCGATTTTTCCCATGTTTCCTCCAAATACAGAACCGGCTAATGCAGTTTTTTTAGAGGGCGATGAATACATAATGTAACATTAGCACACAATGTGGCATGGGTAAAAAGTGGTTGGGTAAAAAATGGCCGGATGCTGCAGAATTATTGATTCATTGTCAGCAAGAGACTGACAAAAGATGTTACTTCAGCTCTTTTTTGTATGTGCGTATGTTTCCTCCTGTGTAAGCCTGATAAGACCCTGACCCAACATGACTCAGCGAGATGCTCCTCAATGGGTCACCTGAGTGACGTTATGCTGCAGCCTCAAAAAGCTCCAGAAACAGCATCAACAGTACGATTACCGCAGACAGTATCATGGGTATTTTTAGATTGTGTTCCCTGTAGGGAAACCTAGTTATTAATCCTTAACTGGCCCAACCCAGATTCTTCAGTTCCTGTTTTTATGCTTCTTCTATCTATTATTATCGTCTGTCTACATCATAATCACGGATGATGCTGTCTGGACATTTCCAAATAATCTGAACAGCTACAAATACAGTAACATGTTGGGGAATTCAAATGTGCTAACATCATGATATTGTGTAATCGTTTTTACAAGGAAATACATAATGCTGGGGCACTCCACCGATTTGACACGTAAAGGTCAGTTTACTCATCACTCAGTCTTTGAAAACAGTTGTGTGATGTATTGTGTGCCTTTGGGGTAACTTTCTAGAGTCTGATCAACCTGATGATGCCAATCTCTGTGCTTGGTCTTAAAAACCTTTTTACAGAGAGTCTGTGTTTTCCAAATGGACCAGAACATTTGACTGTATCAGAGAAGAGGTAGGCCTATGTCTAAAGAAATCTAATTTGCAATAGAACTGTACCAGATATTTCCATACAACTACTGGTTAGTGTTCAATAGCACCCTAGACAATTCAGTAATGGTATATTTTTTAGGGATTTCTGTTTTTCTGATAAATGAGAGAAAAGTGATTGAGTCCTATGTTCCTATCACCAAAAGTACAATTTCCGTCTAAACTAAAGCTAAGTTTACAGGACTATAATTCAGTATTTCTTTAGTTAAAAAATGGTCTGACTATTTGGTGATGTAGAAGAGCCACCTGGTTCATACCTCAGCAAATCTGAAGAGGAAAAGAGTGATCATTCTCAAGTTATGGGCTTTTTTGTCACCTTTCCCATATTCGGCCTGGTCTAATTTGGCTCTTTTTCAGGGATTGGGGTAGTTCTAAAGAACAACCAAAAAAACATTTTTTCCCCCAAAATAAAACTTGACAACAATCAATTTCATTAATGGGAGACCCTAAAGATAAGAAAAATCATTGTTGTCATTTGTTCTACCTCGGGTAGGGGTATCTCAAAATCTGAGGGCCCTTCCTGCTAGACTAATTGTCCCGGAAATACGGCGATAAACTTTATCATTGCCATTTTAAGGCCATTTCATTCAAATTGATAAAAGCATAACAAAGCAGGTTCACTCTTTTAAAGAGCATTTCATTTGTTATTTACAATGAATCTTCAGACATTGGAAAAGAAATGTGAAAAATACATTACATAAAATATATGAAACATAAATCAAATGAAACCACGCAACCAAAACAATAAACAAACGTCTTATCATGGGATGGCAAACCGTGTTTCTTATTCTGGCATCGTGTTGGCTGGTGACATACTTTTGTACACACGACATGCATTTAAACACAAGGTCAATATTGAGGTCATGTCAATATATTGTACAATAAGTCAATAACGTAATTATAATTATTGACAGACCTAATTATAGCATCAAATCCCCCCAAACCCACACGCTAAGTAATGATATCAAATGAAACATTCATGGCTGTGTACATTTGCAGCTCACTGGACAGAATAAGCAGTGAATCTTCTCTTGTTTGTTTGATTCTGGGAGCGTCTGTGGCTCAACAGATGGAGGAATTAAAGGAAGGGAAGACAAAGATGCAGGGTTGATGAAGATAAAGAATGTCAGTCAAATCAAATGAAGTTACTGTTTGTGCACAAACACTCACAGATGTCAGAGAGGAACTGGGGCAGACTTTATTTAGGTTAATAGAGATTTGAACTGGTGGGTCAGCATATGGAGTGTGAGTCTCCTGGGAGCTCATTGAGTGTGTTATTTTGATATTTGTATAATGATGAGCAGTACTAGTACATGGTGTATGAGCCTCCCAGTAGGAGAACATGGATAACTGCTCCAAATGAGCTGTGATGGGATCAGACTGGCTAAAGCCCCCCAAAGCTGCTCTTAATTCCCGCCTAAGACCTGCAGAGCCCCCTTTAGGTTCATTACAGACCGTGTTAATATCATCGACACTGCCTTATAGCTAACTTACCCCTATTTATCCTCCCCCCCTCCCAATGTCTCTATCTGGAGCCGTACAGACATCCTCCATGACCTGAGAAACTCTGCTAATCTGCGTCTTTACCCTCCCATGTCTGTCCCACACCCCCTGTCTCCCACAAAAACAACAACCACCCATATCCCCTATCTTCTAAGACGTTAAAGGAGATGGTGCAGAAATGAGAATAATAGGAGTGGACAGACAACATCATAGATTCTAGGAGACAGAAAGAAAACAGTCGAAATATTTCCGCTCCGAATGTCCTCTTGTTTTAGAACAATATTGTCCTTTTAGGCTCTGCTATCGAGCTCCTCCTTTTCCTGGCTCCCTTCACACTTATCGACCCAAGAGCAGCAGTTGAAGTTAACACAGCCACAACATATAGATCTTTACATACTCCACATTAAAGCTCCTTCATCACTTTACACTGCACTGATGGAGTTTCCTAGCACTCTCTCTCTTTCCATCTCCATCCATTTGCATCATCGTCCAACTCTGTCTGGAGGCGTTGTCATTTTGAAAGCAATCAGACTGGAAAAGAGGGAGTCTGTGCACGATCCTCCTGATGAAGACGAGCAGCCGAGGCCGGTCTACCGTGGAGACACACAACACCACGGCCCTTCTTCTTGTTGAGACAACACAGACTGGAGACTCTGGTCTTTGTGCGGGAGGACCACATGCTAATGAGTGTTTATGGCTCAACTTCATTACAGTCATCCTTGGGGCAGCATGCAGGTGTTATTGCACGTTCATGATTAGTGTCTACTTTTTTTTAATAGCTCTATTTAACCAGGAAATACCTCGCTGTGATTAAGTATATTTTACTGGGGCGTCCTCGCTAACATAACAGCCACATGTAGAATTTACCAAACATATAGTTCATATAGTATAGTACTGACAGCTGGAATAGCTTGCCTTTAAATCATAAATACTCTTAAAAGAGTCTGTTGGAACAGGTTCTTGAAGTTAATGTGTAAAGCAATTTTCACTCAAAGGGAGCAGACTGCATGAAGGCTACTTTTCCTGGTTCAGTACAGACTTTAAAGAATCAAAGTAAAAAAGTACAAGGTACTTTCCAGTTCTATTTGAAAGAATGAAGTGTGTTTGAGTAACAGCTTAATATATGAAATACACCAAAACATTCCCTCATTATTTTCTGCTTTAATGTTGATTTGTGTGCGTATTGTTCTGGCGTTAGGATAGGAAGGAAGCAGGACTGGATGACTTCTTCTTGTGCAAAATCCAACGTCAGAGGTTCTTCTCTACAAAACCTTTAGTGGCATTCCTATCAGTTGACTTAAACACAACTTCTCCTAAAAATCGAAAAAAGCAGAACCGGCCTATCGCCATCTTTAAGTTAAAGCCACTTCCCCATTCAATAGTTGTGTACTTTCCATAGAAGAGCAACCAGGAAAACCCCTATAAGCACAAACATAGAGTCTAGCAGAGAAGTTGTGTGTCAGGAATTCAACCAACAAAGAAGGTCACATCAGAAAAATTGTACTTTTTGCTGACGCTCTTGCTTTCTCTTTTCACATTCGTCTCCTGATTCTCTGTGATTATGTTGGTGTCAGCAAGCCTGCATAACCTTCAGAGTCCTTCTGGGCCACTGGACTGCTGCTGCAGTTTTTAAAACCGCTCATTAGCGCTCACATAGGCAGCATCTTAAGGAGGTCCAGCATAATGCGAGCCTGTCAATGTCCACATCGTATGCATACAAGAAAAAGTCTGACCCACCTAATTTAGGTTGGTCCAAAACCTTGTAATAACTTTGATCAAAACTCTAGGGTTTTTTAAGGGTGTGGATCATATATTTTCACAAGGAAGTCAGCAAAAACTAACACTGCGCTATCACAAAATAATTACCACAAATTTCTGTTTATTTATGTGTATGTTTGTGGTTTTAGAATCAGGCAGGACTGGTTTCAAATGTCAATTTCTCGTGTGTAAATACAGTATATGTGTGTGAGTGAGAGACAGAGGCAGTTTGTCTTATCAGTGTGGGAATATTCAGGATCCTAGGTGGACCGTGACTTGCTGACAGTGGTGTATCTCACTGTGGGTGTGGAACGGGGTTCCGCCCATATTCCTTGCGATACGCCCAGCAGTAATTCCTGTCTTCTTAATCAATTATCAGGAGAGGGCTAAATGCTCTCTATGTAACCACCACTCAGTGTTGAGGATGACAACAAAGGGACTCTTTAATTAATCTTTGCAGTCCTTGGCCACTGGCCACTATTTTCCATTAGTTTCCATGTTTCTTTGTACCATGTATTATTTATGCACATGGTACAAAAATAAACCCATTATACCTTAACAAGTAACTCTGATGTAAACATTATTAACATAAAATGTTGCTTAAAGAAAACAGGGCATTTTTTAAGGTCAAGTTTGACATTTTGTGAAATAAGCATAATAACTCTTAATACAGAGTATCATTAGGGCAACAAAAAAAATTGACCTACAGTATGTGGCCAGCTTAGTTTATCAACGTACCAGCTCCTCTAAATGCCCATTTGTTATGAACTGTTTCATAGGCATCATGAATCTTGGCACTTTTGAATAAAGCCAGGCAAGCTCTGTCACAATGTTGCAGTATTTGTGATGATGGCAGCTTCAAACTATACAGATACGAGAGTAGTGTCAATATTCTCATCCAACTGCAACAAAGCAAGGATTATCTCCCATATATTATATTATTTCAATATATAGAAGTAGAGGCACAGTCTGTGATCCAGAGTGAGGTTGGATGGAGTAAATAAAGTAAGTAGGACAGGAAAGGAGTTTCTCTCTTCCCCTCCCCTGTGCTTCCTTTCTTCCTCTCTTTCTCTCTTTCTGCACTGACCTCTAAACTATCATGAGCAGAGCATCCCTTATCTGAACTCTACACTTTCCTCCTCACATCCCTCCTGTCAGCGAGGCGTTGCAGCCCTATCCTCTCACCCTCTGTCTCTCACTGCCAACCGGTCTCTGTCACACACACATACTTACGTCTGTCTCCCTCTCTCAACGCACTGACCTTCAAACTGTCAGGAGCAAAGCATCCTCTATCTGAACTTTCCTTTTTTTGCTACACAATTTCCTCCAGTCAGTACGCCCTGTCATGTCTCCCTTTACTCTATCCTCCTTGTTGCTGCTTCTATAATCAGCTCTACTACTTTACCTGCCATTACATAAAGCATTTCTTTCCCCCAAACAAGATATACTGAAAATACCTTAATCCCAGGCATAAAAGTGAATTGTTTTGCTAATACATAACAGAAAACCCTCTACACATGGCTGTTTACTGGGGCCCTTATGTAAGCTGAGCTCTTCCCTTTCTACAATGGTCATCAAGAAGCTTGTTGCCATGGCTACGGTGCTGATGCTGATGAACGTGCGAGACGCAGTGGTGTCCCTCTCTCAGCAGGACACAGACAGAGACGCTAATATCAGCAGACAGAAAAACAACCGGGCAGATCTCAGCTCTTTGACAGCAGCCATGGAGAGGCGCACCAGAAAACAATGTGTTGTTCTGAAGAAAATAATCAAGCTTCGGCTTCTAAAACTGAACATTGTTGAAATATTATAATGTTTTTATCAAATCTATATAGCCTGAGTTGAATTCACGGAACGTTCCTGCGTGAGGACCACAAAAAGGATCTGACTCACAGTTTAACCCCCCCTGTTCTCGCTCTCTGCTCATGTGGTTTTTAAAAAATGTCTCTTTCTTTAGCAAGGATTATCTCACCGACAGCGGAGAAGTCAGATGTGAGGCTATGCGTCTCAGTGGGAAAACCTCTGGCCGCAATAAAGTCTGCCAGACATAAACAAGCCGAGGCTGTCACATGTGGGACCAGCGACAGATTAACAGAGCAGTGGACTATTTCAGGAAACCTTGGGGGAAGCACCTAAATCTATTCTTTTCTTGCTTAGCAGTAAGATGGGAGTTGGCCGTTCAAAAGCTGCTCTATTGTTTGCATACAGTATGCCTATACTACTTTCTGTATTTGTTTACTTTATTTTCTTAGCTTGACTTTGTGCAGTATATCCATTATATATTGAGTATATACCAGAAGACTACTCCTGCCATCTGTTGAAGGTATAAAAGTGGATCTTAAAGGAGTTGTTATCATAAGGTTATTACTTTGCTAATGATACAAGTTATAACATTAAAGGTGGGGTAGGTAATTTTGGAGAAACCGGCTCGAGATCGCTCGAATTTGAAAATACACAATCGGAAAAAATCTGACACTTCCTTACAGAGCCCCTCCACCAACACACACGAACGCGCACATGACCAATGAGGGCACGAGATAAGTTTGTGCAAAGATGGAAGGCTGACAGGCAGGTAGGCCATCCAGTTATTTTAGCTGGGCTGGCTAAAATGATTGGTCGTGCTTTTTACAGTACTACGGCTTCCACAGATGACATTTTTTTATGGATTTTTTGTCAAAGCACTTAAGATATTCATTGCTATCGGGATGTTAAGAGCCGGTTTCTCAAACTTACCTACCCCACCTTTAAGTATTGTGTGTGCAGGTCTCACTCTACAAACAAAGGTGTATTTAGGTTTGTTTTGTTGATGCATTGTCGCTCTGCAGTCTGGTGCCTTGTATGTGTGAGTCTAGCATTGGCCACTAGATGGAGCAAATTCTCTGTAAAGGGAGAAGTTATATGACTGTACCTGTTTGATTAAAACTTCATTTTAAATTCACTTAAGTGACAATTGAGCACTACACTCTCCAACATGAATTTCCAGAGGCTTATTGATCACAGTGTTGGGTCAATGTTTAGTAATGTTTTATTCATTATTATTTGGTTCCTCCTACTGTGTGTGCTCTTTTCTCTGACAGCATGTTTCTCTGTTCCCCAGACTGTAGCTACACCTGTCACCTGGAGTGTGAGAGCCGGGTCCAGCTGGACTGCAACCGAAAGGACAGAGAAGAAGAAACTCCATCTCCCAGAAGACGCTGCTCCTCCGCTGCCCCTCAGTATAGGGTGAGCATTTCAAATTAAATAGAAAACATACTAGATAAGGCGGCCTATATGTGGCATTTTAAGAGGCACTCAGAAAGGCAAACACATTAATTTAAAATGTAGTGTGCTGAACTCTTCATGAGTCAACATTGAGTAATGGCAGAGTTCATACTGTAGCATCTCTCCAAGCCTACACTCTTACATAACCATCCTCCTCTTTCACAACATGCTGTCCCTTCTCCTCCCCGGTTGTCTACTTGTGAATTTATATATTCGCTAATTTCCTTTTTCGGTCACAGTATGTTCCCAGCACAGAATCTGCTCTGTCACATCTGATGTGCCTTCCTCCCCCCTTCACCTGCTCTCTCGCTCTCATAGTCTCCCTCCTTATCCTCCTCTGGGACTCCTCGGATCTCTCCTATTCTTTTAGAATGTGTTTGATTTGTTCAATCAGCTTCTCTAATAAGACCGCAAACTAATTAGGTTAATCACTGTTCTCCGCAGGGACCTCCAACATGGCATAGCTGTGTTTTGCTAAATCTATTCTCAGATGTTATGTATGTGGTAAATATTTAGTCATCCACTATTTATAGGTATAATATGTAACATTTCCAGTTCTTACATGTCTTAAAACGGTTACATGTATGTAATACATGTTGTTGAGTTGTGCTCTCGCATTATCATAAATGTTTCCAACAACGTTCAAACCTAGACAAATCCGTCATGCTTACGGTCGGTCATTTGTTCGCTTCTTTTAATGGCGTTGTTTTCCCTTTGCTTAGCATTGTAGTTGTTTGCTCGTTTTGAGATACACTTATAGTTAAAATAGTCTTAGTTATGTTAACTATATAATTTCACCAGATAAAAGGTATTAATCATTGGATGTCTGGATGTTAAGTTATCAGCTAAACAAGCTAAGCTAACGTTAGCAGTAGCTTGTCCATCAGCACCAAGGGACATAGTTGTCTTCTCAGCAGGGTTAAAAAATAAGTTTTAAGCAAAACTGCTTGATTCAGAATTGTATTACCATTTTTTACCAATCTTTTTTTTTTGGAGAGGAGGAAACCTCTGCAGATAATTCGGCTCCAGTTAAAAACCTCACAATGATGTTTTCCTAACCAGGAAGAGCAGACTGCACACTAATGATCCAAAGTTTCTTCATGACTCCCCAAACTCTGTCTCCTTCATGTTTTGATTGAGAGACCCCATTGCGACAGACAACTACATATTGTGCATTTAAACTAAAACTCTTTCATACTCTCATACCCTCTCATACAATACAAGCCACATGGTACAGTTATTATGTATTACAATGATGTAAGATTCATCATCAGAATAGGCTTTTTCCCACTCTTGTGTAAGCATATGAGTGTGTGTACAGGAACCTGAGAGAGTGGGAGCGTGCATGCTGCTCTTGGCATCCTATCCTCAGTCACCCACGCAATGAAGTTCATACACACACACACACACACACACACACACACACACACACACACATACACTCATAACATACACACTCATAACATACACACTCATAACATGCACGAGACAAGCTGGATAACCCCACAGGCCTTCAGCAGATTGTTGGCAGCCACTCTATGCCTAGGGGGCAGATAACACAAAATAAGACCCTGGTAGAGTGCCAGGTAGTACTCTGTGAACAAATACACGCAATAATTCTGCTCTGAAACACGTTGATGGAAATGGCAAGAACTGGAGCAAGCAAGCAGGCGGATAAATTGAGTACCAAATGTCTTTTACTGTCAGTAACTTTCTCATCTCAGGCCATTTATCCACAATTTGCCAATTTCTTACAATATTCCACATCTACTGCATCAAAACTATGGCATACACTTTCTGTATTTTATTTGTTAGCTTAACTGCCACTTGTTCTTTCCGAGTGTAATGACTGTGGTTAAATATAATGAGCTGAAAGTCAGATTTAAGTGAGCGTTGATGATTTGTGTCTCGGAGGTATGTGAACTCTGTGACTAAGGCCTCTCTCTCTCTGCACTTGTGTTGTGTTCCAGTACTGCAGACAAGAGGAGATATGACAGTTCATTTCCTGCAGTCCTCTTTCTCCTCTTTCTCTCCTCTTGCTCTGTTTTATAGCTGCAGCTCTATGTGTGTGTGTGGTTGTGTTTTATGTCCCTTCCATCTATACAGGCCCTTTTTGTGTGTGCATCAGCAGAAATTGATCCCCTTTTACCCCCTTATAAGCACATATACACTGTTACAGTCTGACCAGGCTTCATCGACCTGAAGCCAGTGTTGTTCAGTATGCATGTATGTATGTATGTATGTGTGTGTGTGTGTGTGTCCCATCCCCTGCATGCTGTCTGGTCCCTAAGTGATTACACTGATGGAAGGGAGGCGCAGAGCCGCAGGTAATCAGTCTTCGGCTGCCTCAAACCTGACAGAAAGACACCCGATGAAAGGGCGACACTCTGCCCCTCCATGCTGCAGCCCTCCACTAACATATAGGTTTACCTTTAATCATGCCTGAGTAGATTTTAAAATCATACAACAGCAGGTGCAGACAGTTGCGGCATCAATCTCGGCAATGACAGGGGGCTTTATCTGCTTTGTGACAAAAGGGTCAGTGCCAGAGTCAGAGGGCAGATTGCAGGGTCAGTGTGAGGTTAGAAGTCAACGCAATCTCTATCCTGAGGGCAATCATTCCTTATTTCCTTAATCTCACCTTGAGCCCTTCCCTCCACCAAGAAGCCATGCGGTGGAAGCTATGTTCTGTTCCCTGACAGCATCTGTCCCCTGTTTGGACAAGGTGTCATACAATTGCCCTAATTAAGTCTGTGTCCATCATAAAAGCCACATGCTTAGAGGGGTTGAGATGGCTTCTAATAAACCGTTGCATCCTGCTGCAGATTGTCACCAGAAAAGCAGCCATCTTCCCCATGCGGCCTCTCTGCTGCCTCCTGTCGCTGCTGCTCTAACGTATGCAAAACAGGAGCTGTGAGGCATCATATCTCTCACTCATCAGCATTTCCCTTTCTACATACCCATGCCTCTTTCTCTCTGTAAGAGGAAGTGGCTATGCTCTGCGGGGTGCAGTAGCTTGCAGGAAGAGAGAGAGAGAGAGAGTAGAGAGAGGAGGGGGAGGGTGCATGCTGGCTGATAACACTCGACCACAAATGGTTGAGCGAGGCTGCTAGAGTGAGGGAGCAACGGGAGCAAAGACGGGCAGAAAGAGTAAGGAGAGGAGAAGAGAGGAGAGGTAGGGAGCGAGAGAGGAAAAAAAGAGAGGATGAGTGGGAGGCATCTGCCTCTTTGGTAGTATTGCCAAAGCAACGTACGAGAAGAGGTAGCTCGGGTCTATGGACGTATTGTTGCTGCAGCCAAGAGATCTTCTGCGGCTGTTTACTTCGGACCGGGGACGGATGGATGCTCAAGCACATGAATGTCGGAGTTGAATTGAACCTCTCTTTGTTTCCTCACAGCCGGTGCTTTCAGAGACACAAGAGAGCAGGATGTGGTATTGCATGCATGCCTCTATTAGCGTCGGTTTGCTGGTATGACAGGGGCTTTCAGGTGAGCAGAACTTGAAACCAACCTGTAAGCTGACTCCATGACCCCAGCACACACCTAAATATGTGTGTGTGTTTCAGAGATGGTTACATACTCTGTATGAGTTTTAGCATGTTCAGCTGCAAATGACCAGGTGCATATACTCTATGGTCTGTTTGTGACACCGGCGTCAGAGCACACACAACCGCGTCAGGAGGAAGTGACAAGTCTCGCTCTCGGATTTCCTGGTCCCCTCTCTGGTAGCACGCAAAGCACCGAATCTGAGCCGAGTTCACCTGTCTCGCCCTCACAGGCGGGACTTAAACTCTCCTGGATGCATCAGCAGAGGAGCACTGACTTTTTCTGGATGTGTAGAGGCCAGTTGGAAGCGGGTGGACTCTGATCGTGGCTGAGTGTCACGTCACTGCTGTGTTTTTTCGAGATCAAAAAGGACTTCCTCAAGCTGTCAACGTGCTGTACCGGTGCCGGGGGCCATCTCTGGACCTCTCCATGACTGTCAATGCAGTGCTGACCCCCTCAATGACCAGCAGTAACAGCATGAGCAGCGGGTACTGCAGCCTGGATGACGAGAGTGAAGACTTCTCTTTCTTCACAGCCAAGACCTCGTTCTTCCGCAAGCCCAATCATGCACCTAAGGTACAGAATCAGGGCAGCACTCACTCTGATAGATCAAACTGTGTGAGTGAGACAAACTCAGATTACGGCTTTTTCAGATGTGCTGGGAACCAAACAGCCATTTATATCAAAAACATGCTACCAGAAAGCAGAAGTGTGTAGAGGAAGTTGTGATGTGTGTCACTCGTAAGCAGGCCTGTAGATGTGTGAGAGTGTAGGAAGGGGTTACTGTCAAACCTCTGTTGTGAACCATTGATCTGCCGGCCTTGTTCAGCAGCCTTGATGCCTTTAGGCAGCTCATTTATCATGTGAGGGGCTAAAGGATTTAGCATCAGTCACAGAAACAATATGTGTGCAGTGTTTTAACAGAGAAACTGAGATAATGACGTTAACCTACAGATTCCAGAGTCCTTATCTCTACATTGCGTGGGAAAGGTTTCCGTAGAAACAAAGCTGGCACCTTTGCACTAGATCTGTGAGTGTGTGTATTTGTGTGTGTTTGTGAGGGGCAACTACTTAACTGTAGAAAAACCATTTTCCTTGTTACCATAGCAACTCGTGGGTTTGTTGGCACACACTTCCTGATACTTGTGTTTGGTCTACTGTACATTGTGTTACCTCACACATTCTGTCAGATACTGTAACTCTGGGACAGACAGTGTTAATCACACTGCAGGGTCCCAGGATGCACAGCAGGTGAATATTTTGAAGGATAGAAAAGTGTGACAGATAGAGAAGTGTTCCTGGATGCAAGAACAACCCTGGAGATACAAATTCTTTAAACTACACAGACATTTGCATTAATGTAAAACACGCTCAGCCCTCTTCCTGCTGTCCTCGTCCTGGCGGTGCCTTTGGTGTCTGACTTGGAGAAGGTATAATCCCTGAATAATTGACCAGCTGTGTTGTCAGCATGAGGAGTTAGGGTTGCTGCCACGAGGGTATTGGGGTTAGCTTGTCTAGGCTGCCGGCACAGAAGCTGCCAGCTGATGGTGCCTGATTTCTACGGCAACACGCAACCAAAGACAAATGATTGGACATATTAGTAGCTATACCAGTACAGTAAGAGAAATAACATAGGAGGGGCTGGTTCTTGAATGCATCCACTGGTAGAGCATTCAAAGTAGACATGCAGCGAAAGTGTCATTTTTCTGTCTGAGTATGAAAGAGTGATGAAAATATCAGAGTGGAATAACATAATAGACATAATCATATATTTTGTTTTTAAATAATTCTAAATGTGTCACTGTGTTAAGTCGTCCTCCATGCATGCTCAGGGAGATCCTTACGTTCATCAAAACAGCGGAAGGGGAGCTCAGACCTTCTTTTCTTTATGAATTATTTCCAGAGCTGAGCCTTTTGCTCCAGTTTAGCCAGCCAGCTGTAATGTGTGTGTGTGTGTGTGTGTGTGTGTGTGTGTGTGTGTGTGTGTGTGTGTGTGTGTGTGTGTGTGTGTGTGTGTGTGTGTGTGTGTGTGTGTGTGTGTGTGTGTGTGTGTGTGTGTGTGTGTGTGTGTGTGTGTGTGTGTGTGTGTGTGTGTGTGGTGGAGTGATAAGCAGGGGGCCTGTTCAGTTTGTCCTTTTTAATGTAGTGAATGTGAATGAATGAGTTATATCACTGTTATATAAAAAGCAGATACACACACATACACATTTACATGTACACCTCTGCAGAATGTATTTTATTGCACACATCACGTGTAGAGTGTTGTTGCTACAACGACTCCTACACTCAACAACATTTCAGAGGGAAATTTTTTATGTTTTTAGATGTTAAACTTTTAAATATTTTTGCATAACTTCACATTACAATGCTTTGAAAAGTACTTGCATTAGCACCATAAGGACACGAAAAAGCATCAAAGGATTGCATGATATCATGTAACAATATCCCTGGCGATATATAATCAGGTACGAAGGTTCAGTTCTGCCTTCTTGCTGCTTTCAGAATTCTGCCTAGATACAACTAATTGCACCAATGAAAGAAAATGCTGCTTTCTACTGATGCTCAATTTCAACTTACAAAAAAAACTATAGCTGAGTGTAATGTAATAGTCTTTCACAATGTGTTAATAGCACAAGTTGACTTGCACAATGACGATTTAAAGAAACAATATGTTGTTTATATAATATATAGTGTATGGTACTATACTCGTTTTTAAATAAGCATAGTGTCAGAGCATTTTCACTTTTGCTGAAGTGTGTGTGTATATGTGAACATACATGTGTGTGTGTTGTATGTGAGTGTTTTCCATGTCCTCAATCTTGGCCAGTTGTAACAGATCCTAGAGTTTAGTCTTACCTGAAGATCATGATGTCAACCCTGCAGACACACACACTAACACACACTTGGAGGTTTTGCAGTCAAGAGTTTGGTCAGGTTAACAAAAAGCCTGCAGACACACAGCAGGGTTCAGCACACGGTTTAATGCTGACTATTTGCAGCGACATTTCAGCGAGTCATGACCTCTCTTGTCTGATCTCATCAGAGTGACAGCATCAACACTTACTCATGTCTTCCTGAGGGGTGTGTGTGTCTGCATGGCATGTGTATGTGTGTGTGTGGGAGTGTGTGTGACCCTTATGTAACAGTCCTAGATATCTTACACACTTAAGCTGCTTTGCATCTATCTATCTTAACATATATCATTAAACTGGATTAACTGGCCTGGTCCTGTGCTGTCACCTGTAATATTGTTATCATCAGATAATTACCGAATACTCAGTGGACACTTTACCAGAGGCTGATTTTTTGGGGGGTAAAACGAACATTTTGTTTTCCTATTCTTTCAGTTAAGAGAAAACATTTGACTACTGTCATTAAAAATTGTTTGCCAAGTCAAGTCAACAAGTCAACTCCTCTATATCCCCTCGGATTATTATTTTCAGCCTCGATTTTACCACCAGAGTTGTGTGGGTTTTTATTATTTGTATTTATATATTCATGATGCAGAGATACAAAACCAGTGTTAACTGGTCAGAGTGTAAATTCTTATATGCATTTTGATGTGTTTGTGTCCGAACTGATACCGGTTGTAATCTTTGCATTTGTGACATGCTGTGAGCATAATAGCTCTGTTGTTTCATCGCAACACGGACAATTACTATGATAGAAGGACCATGATGACAGAGGAGAGGCTGATAATAATGTGTAAGAGATAACAGCAGCAACAAAAATCTATGTTCTCACTGTTCCTATTCACACACACACACACACACACACACACACACACACACACACACACACACACACACACACACACACACACACACACACACACACACACACACACACGTTACATTTCTTTCACCTCTTATGCTGAATGTCTGCAAGGATGAGCTCAGTTACACTCGTGTTGTTTGTGTGTTATTTATTACCACAAGGTGTGCACTCACAGAGACACACTCATGCACTTACACACTGTATCTGTGTTGAAGGAAACAGTGACTTCATCACAACCCGAGGACTCCCCTACAGATTGCTGCCCTGCATTCTCTCTCTCAAACACACTCTGTCTCTCACTCTCTCTGGCCCAGAAAATGCAAACGTACAAGAGAAGGGAAAAAAAGTACAATTATGAGATAGAGGATGCATCCCTCTGTACTATAAATAACCCAGTCAAACTCTGTGTTGCTAAGGCTGGCTCAGTAGCCGCTCTTTCATCAGTCCTCACCCCTTTCTTTCTCTGCCTGCTGGGAGGGTGCTCCCATCTTTCATAGCTTCTTTCCTCCCTCCCTTTCTGTCTTTCGCTCTCCTTTTTTCATTCCTAGTCACAGGGAAATGAGTAAGGGGGATGCTGTGCTCTCAATATTCTCCTGCTGTGATGCTGAATGCGAGATGTGCTCCATTCACATTTCCTGTCCCCATGGAGAGCTGCAGAGTTGTGCAACCACACTGAGGAGGAAGAGATAGTGTCACCCATCAGCGTCAGTCACAGAAGCAGCTGATAAAGATGGAGGACATGAGAAGGAGGTGTTTTCCCACAAGTAGTGCAGGAACAGGGCTAGATTTGGTTTATTCAACAACATATGACACATTTTCTGCCTGAAAGGCTTGTAGGATGGGATGGTTTCTCTTGATTCTGGTGTTTTCCAATATGTATTCATCAACTTGAGCAAGGCTAGATGGAGAATGTGTTCATAGACTTGTTAATGAAGCAGCACCATCTGCTGGTTTAAAGAAATAAGAACGAATCAATATTTGTATATTGACATTTCTCTCTTTGCCTCACAGCAGAAGGAAGCAAAGGAGGAAGAGACGAGAGGAACAAAGGACCTATCAGAAGAGGAGGTGTCGAAAAGGATAAAGGAGTATAATGCTCAAGTCTCTGAAAATGGCATGAATCTGGTAAGTTCTCAGCACTTGTTGTAGATGGTGAATGCACCGTACTGTATAAGGTCAAACTAACAATGAAACTAGATTATTATAACTTCCTCTCTTTCATCTGATGAATAGAAACAGGAAACTGAGCTGGGCCATAATGTTATTCAAGCGTAAGGGAAACTTTTAAACACAAGAGGAGATACATCTAAATGCTGTGTGAATTCTATGAGAAAATAAAGCTTTTACTTGATTTATTAACCGTATAAACATTGTGAACGTAACTTTATGTAGTTAATCACTAGTTTTGAGTCTTCTTTACTACAGCATGGTGTCCATTTTGTAAATTGTTGGCCCATTTCGATTAAAATACACTAAAAAAGCAGGGATAACTTGTGATTGACAGGGCCCAACAATGACATATTGATTTCAGTTCACAAAAGATGATTATTGTATTGTTTTAGTGGCCTAATAATGTTAAGCTTTGGTGTATTTAGCTCCACCCTCTAGTGTCACATCTGTTTCCAAATAACCAAGATAGCAATGGCCAAAATACCAAACCCAATGCTTCAAAACTATATTCCTCAAACCAACAGGTGATGTCACGTTGTCTTCATACATAGAGTGTATGGTACATTTGCTTATTTGCCAAGAGTGAGAGGAGAAGACTCGTGCTTAATTATCCCACCAGCCCCTCAAAACTCATGAGTCAACACCATATATCATATTTGTAAAATGTGTTGGATTAAACGGATCCAGATTAGCTTTCTTCCTCCAGCCCAGTCTTTATGTTAAACTAGTACAGGCATGAGATCGGTTTAGACCTTAAAAAAACGAATAACTGTATTTCCCAAAATGTTTAAAAGAACCACATACAATTGTTTCCAGTCTTGATTATCAGTGCACATTTCAACACTAAATTGTGCCTCCACTCTCTCATGTCTTCCTCTTCCTCTCTGTGCGTTGCAGGCTTCAGACGGATCCTACACAGGCTTCATTAAGGTCAACCTGAGGCTCAGTCGACCGGTCACAGTCCCCGCTGTAGAGGCGGGGGACTCGGAGGGGGCGTCCAGGCAGGCGGGGGGCCGCACTCAACCGTCAGAGGGCCAGGATGTGTCGGACTGTGGGCAGAGCGAAAAGAGAACATCCTTCTACCTACCGAGCGACTGTGTGAAGCAGATCCACATCTGCTCTCTGACCACCGTCAGCGAGGTCATCCAGGGCCTGCTGAAGAAGTTCATGGTGCTGGATAATCCCCGCAAGTTTGCACTGTACAGGCAGACGCACCGCGACGGACAGGGTGAGGAGAGAACACTGGTGGATGCTAACTCATTACAGTGATGGGGATTACATCTCTGTGAATGGAGCTGTTTTTTTATGGCTCTGTTCTTTTCCGAGAGCGGTTCATCATTCTTTATTCAGTGGGCGGGAGATGCTATGTCATTCTGCAAAAGAATCACAGGAATTACACTTGGATCTAATTATAATTCAATCAATATAGTTTCATTTGGGTGAAAGGTTAAACAACTTTAATTTACTGGTAATGATAACAAATCTGAATATTAAAGGTGGGGTAGGTAAGTTTGAGAAACCGGCTCGAGATCGCTAGAATTTGAAAATACACAACCGGAGAAAATCTGCCACTTCCTTACAGAGCCCCTCCTCCAACACACACGAACGCGCACATGACCAATGAGGGCACGAGATAAGTTTGTGACCAGATGGAAGGCTGACAGGCAGGTAGGCCATCCAGTTATTTTAGCCGGGCCGGCTAAAATGATTGGTCGTGCTTTTTACAGTATTACGGCTTCCACAGATGACATTTTTTTATGGATTTTTTGTCAAAGCACTTAAGATATTCATTGCTATCGGGATGTTAAGAGCATTCCATGGAATATAACAAAAAGTGTATCTCGAGCCGGTTTCTCAAACTTACCTACCCCACCTTTAACATTACACAAGGTGGCGCCATATCCCTTTACTTTTTCTGTAAATGTAATATTTCGAACATACTGTACCCTCTGAATGAAATGTGTTTGTAAATAGAGTACCTTTAGCCTTGAAGACAGTTAATGCACCTAATGCATTTAACACTTAATATCAGGCATGATACAATTATAATGTGCAAAAAGATGGATACAAAAATATCTGGAAAACACTTCACATAAGAACATTTTAAAGAATTATAATACTTGGAGCAAAAGGTCCATACTATTTCATACACATTTTAAGTTTTAGAATAAAAAAGGGGAAATATGACACATATACAAGTAAAAGGGGTGTTGGTCCATGATCGGAAGTGTAATTTTTGTACAAACATAAAAAGAGCTTCGTAAGAATTACATTGTTCGTATACAAAGCTTCAATTTCTCATTTGCAGGAAACACGTGTAAATGACAACAATAAATGATATGTTTCTGTCCCGTTCAGATCTGCTCCAGAAGCTTCCTCTGTATGAGCGTCCTCTTCTCCTGAGGCTGATAACAGGACCCGACCCAGAGCAGCTCAGCTTTGTCCTTAAAGAAAATGAGACTGGAGAGGTGGAGGTGAGAAAAAACACACACACACAAGATAACATCAGTGGGATACACACAGTATACATACAAACATACATCTGAACATACCTACACAAATATACAAGAAAAGAAATGGACCCTTAAGGGCTGAATCCTTCCCTTTCGTTCAATTATGATCCTCAAAATAATACATTTATTTCACTGCTCCAAATAAGTGGTACATACACACACTCTTGGTCTCGAGGCAGACACTTCTGCGCTTTGTATTGTTTCTCACAATTGTTTTATTTTGTAACATTAAGGGGAATTATAGAGGGAATACATTTTACTTTTTGATTGAGAATCATAGAAGGCTATGAGTAAAAACGTGCTGCCATGGTGTATTAATCTGTTTCTGTTATTCTCTGACAGTGGTATGCGTTCTCTGTCCCTGAGCTTCAAAACTTCCTGGTGATCCTGGGGAACGAGGAGGCGGAGCGCGTCCGGACAGTGGAGCAAAAATACACCGCTTACCGACAGAAACTACAACGAGCCCTACAACAACATGACCCCTGACCCCTTCACCTGCTACCTTACGACCTCAATCCAGGGAGAGACTGACCCTCTGAACCCCCCCCCCCCCCCTCAAGACCCCTGATCTATTCCCAGACTGGAGCCGGAGCTGAACTTGTCCTCACCCTCCAACCCATGCACCCAAACATACAGTACATCCACAAACTGATGCATACCCTTTCTCAGGACGCATTCAAGCCCCCCCACCACCTACACATCATGGGTGGAAAGCAAAGTGCAAGGCAACAGGTTGTGTGGTCCATTTTCTGATTGGACAAGCAGTGTTGCCAAGGACACACACATAGAAAGATCCCATCAACTCAACATCTAAAACTCTAGCTTGAGACCTCATTTGGGGCGTATTATGAATCAGTGGTGTTTTTAAAAGGTTCCCTCTTGTTCTGCTACTGCTGCTGCTGCTGCTGCTACTGCAAGTGTTACTTATGCATGAGTCTCTCTCAGCTCATCCCCCTGCACACAGAAGGCATGTTTCTTTTGATGGAAGGACAATCATACTGTGTCTTCTTTTTATTGAATTGGAATTGATGTATAGGGTTATCATCAGGTGTATATTTTTGTGCTGGAGTACAAGACGTGTGAGGGAGTTGTTTGGTATAAGAGTTTGGATGCGAGAACAAGAAGGAATAGAACGTTATAAGAAGGCGAGATCATTCTTTGATTTTTCTCAGGGAGCATGCGTTGAGCAAAGAGAAAACCTTAAGACGGAAAGAAACAGAATTCAACCCTATAACATCACACTTTATCCCACTTTGTCCAAATCTCATTATTAAAATGATCTTTGATCAGTTTATTTGTACTTCTTAAACAGAATCAGAAATTAATCCAACCTAGTTAGCAATCCCCTCCTCACGCACAAGCCCCAACTCTTCCCAGATGATAACTGTGATATCATTTTCCCTTTCTAAATCCTGACCCCTGCATGAACGCTGAGCGAGGAAATCCACAAACCGTTACAGATTTTACACTTTATTGTAAAAGTGATTTTAGACTGTTCATTTATGGGTTGCATTTGAATGAGAGAGGATTTATTTTACACCAAAGTTTAGAGGGAGACATGTATCGAGAGGATGTTAAAGGGAAGAGAGACATTCAGAAGTGTATTTAATTTAAAGGTGGTGTATGTAAAAAGATTAAACCAGCTTCTGTTTTTGCACATTTAGATGCAGTCACTGAAGAGCTCATGACTCTAGGGCTGGGCATGCATTTCTGCTTCTCTTTTCTTTTTACCCCCCTAACATCTACTCAAAAAAGGAAACAAAAAATAAGTAGAGTTCAAGATAAAGGCTATGATGTACCAATGACGTGTTTGCAATGCATATGTATAATGTAGACACTGGAAAAAGAGTGAGAAGGTTTAACTTTGTTGCTATTACGGTAAATATTGATATTCTTTTGGTATCATTCCTACTGGTGTGTGTGTGTGTGTGTGTGTGTGTGTGTGTGTGTGTGTGTGTGTGTGTGTGTGTGTGTGTGTGTGTGTGTGTGTGTGTGTGTGTGTGTGTGTGTGTGTGTGTGTGTGTGTGTGTGTGTGTGTGTGTGTGTGTGTGTGTGTGTGTGTGTGTGTGTGTGTGTGTGTGTGTGTGTGTGTGTGTGTGTGTGTTCATCTTGGGCAGTGAGGATAATGTGAATTATGTCTTATAATGAGTGTCTTTGTGTCACCATTGCTTCCTCATTGGGCCTCACTTATCAAGTACACATGTGATGTAAAAATGATACAAATATTTGGCGTGCATGTATCATAAATTGAATACATTAAACCAAAGCTTATTTACTATAAACATTTCACAGACAAACATTTTTGTTATTTAATACCATAAAATCATTGATAAATGAGGCTCGTTGTCCATAAGCACATGTTTCTCAGTAGACCTGTCTTCTTTTTTTTTAAAGCCACCACCCAAAGCCCAAGCTGTTCCTGCTGGCAGTGCCTTTTGTTTCACGTGCCCCCTGTGGATCTATGTAAGGTGTGTTTCAGCACACAGGTGCCTGTGTTTGTGTGGGTGCTTTTGCATGTGTGCAAATCTGTTTCTTGGGTGGTGTATCACATTTATTTTCTTTCCCTTCCCTTAACACATTTGTCTTTCCAACCAAAACCCTCTGTGTGGCGCGAGTTATTTATTTCATGGTCCACCTCATCCATATGATATTGTGTCAAGGGATGTTGAGACTTAATGCTTTTTTTGCAATTTATTTTTGTTTTATTTGAAGAAGTGTGTTTAAATATAGCAGTAGAACTGTACAGAATATCACAATGAAATAAAAAGGTCATCCCTTTATGGAAATGTTCTCATATCCTAATTTCTCTGGCTTCCGTGTGGTTTCACTGAAGGACATGCAAAGTTTAAAACATACTCTTTTGCATGTTAAGTCTGTCTCTACATCATGAGGCCCAAAATGGTTTCCTGTGAATGGGTCTTCAACCCTTACTTGAAGAAAAATCGAATAATGTATACCTTTATCACATCACGTAAAAACATTTGGAAAAGTGTTGAACTACAGGGTGTAATTCTAGAATGAATCCAGGAGAGTTACAACTTAGTTTTTTGAATTGCAAATGCATTTCTCATAGTTCTTAAGTACAGGGTTGGGTTACAACAAAAACAAAGAGAACTCCCACTTTGTCCCCTTTTTCAAGCTGATCTGTTTCAATGAGATACATATAACTGAATTCCGACCAACCAATGGAGTGAAAGTTCTAGAAAAGGGATCAAGAATTTGATGTTTTTTCTTAAATCATGTGCATATCATGTTCATATTGTAGACAGCATATTTAATAAATAAGTGCCTGAGGATTGTATATACTGATTGATTTCACATCTCATAAGAGGGACACTAAATACATTGTGAGGTGGTTCATCTCTTTTAGCCAAATGTGATGTCCAGACATGCCCCAAGTAGAAAGTGCTGAGCTTTTCATCTAGTTTTCTTCACCCGAAGCCAGCTGTATTGCGTTGTAATCACCAACAGGTGGCAGTACCTCCTCTACACTGCAGGTACTATCTTAACATGCAAAATGTAAACTGTCAGGCAGTGTGTATAAAGTGTGATCTGGTTTGCATGTGTTATGATATGCTTGATATGATAAAACCTTCAGGTGTTCTTGTGACACTTTTAAACAATACTTTCCCTGATATGGTCTGTTTTCATTCAAAGGGCATTCAAAAGGTGTTAGACCAATAAACCTGCAGGTGTCAGTGTCTGTCACAGGCTCTGAGACCAAATACAGCCACCCACAACCCCCACAAGGACCTATAGGTAGCTTTGCACCTGGTCCCATCTCTTGCTGGGGTTGTAAATTCACCAGCTGTGATTAGAGTGCCTCTTCATTTACAAACTTACACCTTGAACCCTTTAAGAGGAAAGTGCAATAAGCAGATCAATTTATAGGCATTGTCACCCTACTCTCTTATACACCACCGTCCAAGAATAATCAGCACGGCCAAGCTGGCCTTAAGGGTTGGCTGCTGCCCAGAGGGCCACCTAAAACTGTGTCAGTATGCTTATTTATGGCAGCAAATATAGACAGACCCCTCTTCTCACCTCTGAGAAAGAGCTAAGATTAGCATCACCCTCTGCCAAACATGTATCACTGTCTGAATTTAGCCTGTTCCCCTTCTCATGCCGGCCCAGTCTCACTCCGTCTGTCCTCTGCCCTGCCTCTTGCTATATCGAGCTCTGTATGGATCTCCATGACTTCTCCAGTTTCAGTCCATGGTTCAGCTTTCCATGGCCAGATGCACTGTGGACCTGAGGAAAGGTCTTCAGAGCCCTTGGTCTGCAACTACTGGTTTGTCAATGCAATGCATCTGTTCATTGTTTATCAACATGTTATTTGGATAATAAAATACCCATCACAGTGGCCAAGCTGACGTCTTACAATTCCCTATGTTGTCTGACCGAGACTCCATAGAGCATCAGTCACTTCCCTAATGTCATAAGTTCCAGAACCTACTTTTCTTTTGATAGAAGATTGATGAAAAGAGCAACTCTACTCTACTCGCCCCTGACTGTCAAACATGCATCTGTAAAAACTTCTGGTACATTTTAATTCATACAAAAGGTCACACTTTGTAGAGGGTTAATTAATAAGTTTACTAAACATTTGCTAATGGTTTAAAAAGCAGTTATTAGCCATTATCAAGCACAACCTTTTATATTCTATTTGTGTTTTTAGGTTTATCTTTCATGTATTATTTGACCTCTGACCTTTTGTGAAAGTGATATTCAGGTTGGACCAAAATTAGTGTCTAAACAAATTATTAAGGTTTACACACACTTCTTTGAATATGTTTATAAATAATAATGACTTTTTAAGATTTATAACTGATTTATGACTTTATCCTTTATTCACTATACATTTATCAACGTTAAAGATGTTTTATTAATGCATTGATGTTTTGACTTGGATAACTACTATATCAATTAACCCATTGTTCTCGGTTGCAGTTCTAGGTCAATTTGTACTGGGGGGGGGGCAATGCTGGGGCCAGTTATTTTATGAGAGAGGCATAGTTAATGTGGGACGAAATAGACATTTATAGTTCAGCTTAAAAATGAAAGTGCACATAAAAACCCATGCAAACACATGATTGGTATTTTTTTCAGTTACAGCATTTGTGTTCATAACTTGGTTTAATTTTTTATTAAATTGCAATTTAAAAACAAAACACTTCTTAGCTCAAGTTACAGAGCACAACCATCAGTGCAACACTAATCCCAAATGGTTTAACATAGACACATTTTTCCTATTCTTCCCCACTCCAGAACCGCCCATGTTTGTACCACCGAGTGGACAGTATTTTAAAAGAGCAAATGTACAGTAACACAGTATTTCTGAAACACTCTCGCATTGGGCGGTGTGCAGAGCACCAGGAGTCCGCTGCGGGGCGCCCTCCTGCCGGCTGTGGGGCTCACTAAGCCCCGCCCCGCTCCTCCCTCTGTCTGCCTGCTGACTCCGGGCGCACTGAAGACGCCCTTAGCAACAACACACAGCTGCGTCGAATAAGATACTCCTACCGCGGAGAAGAAGGATTAAACATCGCTGCTTTATTGCACTGAGTACAGGTGATTCTGCGAAGGTGATGCTCCGGGTGTGTTTGCGGTTAACATGGGGCTTAGAGTACAGCTAGCCTACTCTGGCTAGCCATCCCTAGAAGACGAGCGGCCCCAAGCTGTCCCGAAGGAGGACAAAATCGTGGGGGTTCACCGAGTGGTAGCTCCGCAGCTAGCTCACTACAAAGTCAGCTAACCGGGAATAAGCACGGGAATGGTGCTCTGTATTGACTCCTTGTACCGACAGAGAAAGGCGAGGGGCACACGGGTCAGACCACCGAGCTGCAATATTTGGACTCAAAACTATTTTTACCAGAGGGAGCGGTTCTCCGGCGGACGAGTGTTTTTGTAGCAGTGCGAGCTAGCGGGCTAGCTAGCTGAAGGAAAACGACCCCCACCGCCTGCTTAGGTTTTTCCAACTGTAGCTAATGTTAGCCAGCACGCTGAAGACAAAACTCTGTGGTTTAATCAAACAATGATAAATTACATTTAGAGCCAAGAAAACAGCTAGCTAATCCCAAAGAAAAGAATAACTTGAGTTGGTTCTGATAAGGTGCTAGCAAACACTCCAGTGAAGCAGAGTAACACTCGCTGTTAGAAAAGTTTGCTTCGTGAATCTTTGTTTTTCTCTTTTTTTATTCGGAATTTTTTCTTCGCTTCGGATGCTGGCATCACATTTTAATTGCAATCATGATGATAATAAGCAGGAAACCAGAGGGTCCAATAGCAACAGGTAACTACAACAAACAGATTGCAGTACTTAAAATGTGTTTTGTTTCTTAATTGTTGTTTAATGCAGATTCGGCGTTAATGTGGAACAAAGACTAGCTGCCAGCATGGCGTGGCGACACTTTCTAAAGTAACTATTTACAATAATGTAATGTTCCTGAAATGGCTTTAATTCACTTTTGAAAAAAACCTTTGACTGGGTTTAAATGGCACGTCGTGTCTGGGTGTGCAGAGAACGGACAGATGTTGAGGGCCTTTCACAAGTCTTCGGTTGTAAACATGTTTTCTTTTGCTTTGATATCGATAACGAGACTTCTGTCTGTGAATGTTTTGGAAGACAGCCCAGGAAGCTCCGCGTTGTTTTTACACCTTGTTCGTAAGCCATTTATTTTGTTATCAGTGTTTGATAAGCCTTGATACTTTTAAACAACTGTTTCGGAATTTGTTCCATGGCCGTCATAGTTGTTATTGTTTAATATGTAGACTTATGGGCACTTGCCTAATCTTTCTGTGGTGTGTTTAGGCTTTTGGCAATGTTTAAGTTAGCAATCTAGAAAAAGTTAGAACACTTTGTGACATTGCTTTCCAGATAGTGTACATTGGACGCATTGTCTGCAAAGAGACACTTTGTCCAGGACACAAGGAAGAGGAGGAGACAAAAAGCTATGACTTAACCCCTCCACACCACGTTATATGACACATGATCTGCAGTAGGTCTCTTTGCTCGAACCTTGTTCTCTAGCCTTTGCTGTGCAGAGGGTTTATTTCACAATGTGTAGAGCCAGCTGCAGTAGTAGACTAGATGTTAGGGGTTATAGACGTTTGGGCTCTGTGTGTGTGCCCCCCCCCCTGAGAAAGTTTAGTTGGAAAACAAAGTCAGATGCTTTACAGAAAGTGCAGACCCCCACTGGGTAATAAGCAGTAGGCAAAGGGCTAATGAGGCCTGTTCTTGCCTTATATTGTGCGTGGAGCCCTAATGCCCCTGTTTACTGTGCTGTGCAGGTCTAATGCGTCTGTTTCCAGGCAGCAGGTATAAACTGTCCTGTTTGTGAGCTCACGCAAGGGACACAGGCTTTGACGCACCTGCACATGGTTACAACACTCTCAAGGGCTAGAGAAATATTCAAATCCGCAACAGTTTCGGTCTGTTTGTTAATGAGCTAACCAAACACAATAGCTCTATAATTGGCTTAGGCTAACAGGCTGCTTATCCTTATTTCAAGCCATTAGAGGTTGTTATGTCTTTTGCAGTGTGGACTACAGGACTGTTGAGATGATGAACAGCCGGCTGGTGGAGGTTTGTCATTTGAGTACCTGGCTTCCTCCTACAGTCCTCACCCCCCTCCTCCATCTACTCTGTCATCTCACATAAAGGTGTTTGGCTCAGTGCCACAGAGGTGAGCGAACACACTATTGAATGACAAGCACCAGCATCCATCCATAGGGCTCTATTTCTGAGCACACCTGGTGTGTGCAATACATGACTTGGTCTGAATGGACAGATGGACAGACGGAAAGATGCTGTCGTCACAGAGGCATCTGTTACTGCCATTAGGCCAATAATACCACTTGCAGCGCTAGCGATCTCGGACCATAAGCCCTATCTAAGCTGGTCAGGTCGGAGCTCTGGCTTTGGATACAATGTATTTGACACAATAGATACAATGGATGTATTTGCGAATAATGGCCGCTTATCACCGAAAATGTGGGTTTAGTTTTTGTGGCAGACAATGTGCTCCGCTGGTCTGCAGAGAGGAGCAGTGTGGGGCTCTCCTGCTGAGTAGTTCACTGGATTTGTTACAAAATCAATTGTTTCAGGCTCAAAGTAGTCAGTACTGGTAGGTTGCTTAAACCAATCAATGGGACTTTGCTTGGTTTAAACAAGCAAGGGAGATTAGATGGTTTTCCATAGACATCGCCTCTGAACGTCAGCCTTTATCCCTGAGTGCATCTCTGTCGCAGATCTGATGATTCCGCATTATCACGCTGACTTATTTGTTCCGCTCTGTTCCTTCAGCACGCCATGGGGATGGTCTCTATGACTCGTACATGAGGACAGACCACATCCTTAAAGACGACGCAGATACAAACAGTCCGTCTGGGCTGCCCCCCATGCCCAAACACACAGTAAGTGCACACACCCAAACACACATACGTATATGCACAAATCTGTATTTCCTGTGCCGGAGCACACTCTGTCTCCAGACATCCTGTTCCTCTGAGATGTATTCCCCATTCATCACATTTACAACCCTCCTCCTTCTCCCTTTAGTCTTGATTTGCAGGCTTATCGCTGGTCTTATCTGCTACCTCCAACCTGTGTAATTCAGTCACGTGTTAATAGCCTTCAAGAGAGTAACGTGTGATCAATATTGATTCACTGCCCGAGGGGAAAAGTGATGTTACAGAGTACAATTTTTGCATGACCGTGTCAGATCAGTTGAAGTGAAGAGGCCATTTTGTGTCTCTAGCCAAAGTTAATGTGACCAACAGCAGTTACCAGTCTTGGGAACTTTTGTAGTTTTAATGTGCATTTTACAGTTCATTGGAAGTACATTTACCAAAGCACAGAGCATACTGTATGTCCCCATTTGCATAAGCTAAGAGAAAAGTCTTTCTAAAAAAGAATGTGTAATGCAGTGTAGCTGTGCATATTCAGAGTTATATCAGTCCCTTTTTATTGATAGAATGTAGGTCATAGATTTCCATAGACTTTACATGTAGTTAAATATAAATGACTTTTTATTGCTGATAAGTAAATATATGTTTGTTCATTTTTTTGGTTGACTTCTTTGAGTACATTTAGTGGTCAGACAACACCAGTCCTTAGGACATTAAGTAATGCATTTTCCCTAATTGTCCTGGTGGGGTATCTGTAAGCTTTGTTTGCCTCTGAAAAGCCCCTTTGGCAGAAAATGCACACACACAAACAATGATACTTCACCGCCCCCCACACCAGCAGAGGGGGGAAAAAAGGCTGGTGTGATATATTGTTAAGATTTATTGGGCTTGAAAATGTGACCCACAAACAAAATCAACAATCCACATTCTCCCCCCTCCCTCCCCTTTCACTATCTCATGTAATCCTCCCATCAGTGTTGCTTGTGCATAGGTTAGTCCTAGTTTTCTCTTTAGCCTTGTCCTTCTTCCTTTGTATTTTCTGTCAAACTCTCCGAGGTAATATTCAGTTCAGCGTTTTGTACAGCCCAGTTGCCTCATGCTCTATTAAAGTCAACTGATGTACTCCCGCTTCTTTGTAAGAGTAAGGCAAGAATGATTACAATACATTGTAGTAGTGCTTAGTTCTGGGTCATAATGCAACATTAATCAGTTTTGTTATGTCTATGACCCATATCTCCGCTTGACCACGATTTGCTGATGTGTCGAGTTGTTGCAACGCTCAGACTGTGTGCTTGAGAGGAGGAAAGCGTACTTGGGTGTTTCTCTGACAGAAAAAGAGATTAGCCCTTCTCCATCTGTTGCAGCGTGCAGATTTGCACAAAGAACACTCGGTATTCATTAGTGTTGGAGAAGATTTTCGCTCCCGGAGTGCTTGTCATTTTCATAACTTAAAAAAAACAAATTTTTTCTAATGCGCCCCTTGCCCATTCCAATCAATAATCCATCACAGATAGTGCTCCACATGCTGAAAGCTTTGATTTTTAAGGCCAGTGTTTGTGGCGGGGTGAGTGGGCTCAATCGATGACATTCACTATGTTCATAGTACAGCTTTGGGACAACAGCTGCACCGGACCCTGGGTCAGCAGCAGGGCTGTTGTAATGAGTTAAGACTATATGGTTACATGTATGCAAACCCCTCCTGCATACCACCTCTATTTTAGGACTCAATCATACAACACAAACACACTCCGAGGCTGAGTCCTCTTTCAGTGGAACATGTCAACACTTTTAATGTACATTTCCTTGTTGTGTTAATCGGGGGACACTGTTTCAGCCATAGCCAACCTGCTCAGCTGTGTGTGTGTATAAGCCGCAGCCAGAAGCTCCACAGGGGAGCAAAGTTATTTAATCACAGAAGAGAAGACATCATGTCCAAAGATCTAGTTTCCCTCAAATGGGTGAAACGGCACTGACATTAAATACAGGAGCTCGTGAAAGAGAGACAGCTAGACACACTCAGTAAATGTGTCTGTATATAGGAAGGCCACGCTGGGTTTATGTTGGCGTGTCTTATTAACATCCTCACTGCTTCTACAGTTTAAGAGTATAATCTAACTTTAATGACTGTCATTTCCCTTGAGCTCCATAATCTTGTGGAGGGCTCTTTCCGCTGGTAAGAGAGAGAGAAGGGAGGGAGACGCAGAGAGAGGAGGAATGAATTCCTGGGGTTGCTGAAACCTAAAGCAAGGGCAGGACACTCGAGCGTTCCTGAAACTCTTCTGACCTTACAGTTGTATTAGGCAATGGTGGATTCGTCACTTTGAAAAGTTTGTCTGCACATTTGTCCAAAAATAGATTACAGTGTTTGTGATTGTTTAGACCAGAGGACAATTCAGTCCCTGTCACTCAAATTGGATGTCTGTGCGTTGTGCAGTCGTATTGAGCCCAAACAAATTAAAAGATCATTAAAATACGCAGCTAAACAATAGCAATACCCTTTACCCAACAGCTTGCAAACAAATCAAATGGGAACCATGTTGGTCATTTTGCATGGGTTGGGGTGGGCCTGCGTTTGAATTTGTTGCCAAACTGGATCTAAATCCAGTTGCGCTGGTTCACCTGCTGCCTTCTGTATCTCTGCTAGTGACTCTCTGCTCTGTGGTTAGCTGTTGATATTAAGGCTCTTATCAAACGAAACCTGTGATAGATCTGCTCACTAGCTAATTCCGCTTTGTTAGTTTTACATTCTTTTATTTAAAACATGCAACATATAAGTCAAACAGTAAACGTATAGCAAACTCTAAGTAACATAATGCACGTTTTCTTAAACAATATTATAACAAAGACTGTAAATATTAAATGTGTGGAAAGGAGTAGGAAAAAGTTAACACTTATAACTTAAACACTTATAACATTAAACTTATTAAATAAATAAATATCAAATACAACACACATACAACTATCCCAATGCTATTTTTAGTCACCCTACTGTTCTGGCAAAACTAGTTTGACAGATTAGTTCACTCTATATATTAATAAATAGTAACGTGATTCAGGTCAACAAAGAAATATTGTGACCCTGACTATGTTCAGTTGTCTCTGTTTCCCTTAAGCCCCTGACACACAACCCGATTTTGGGGGGCATTCGCGGCGCCCTACTCAAGTTGGTGTGTCCCGCACCGTCGTCTCTTTACAGCACATTTTCACACATGTTGAATCGGCCGCGGGAGGCCAAAGAAAGTCGGGACAAAGAAATCACTCTGATTGGCTGTTCAGCTTAGCGAGTCAGTGCATGAGAAGCAAAGCGGAAGTGAGGGACCAAAACAAACGATTAAGAAGGCACACGCAGACGGTTCATCTTTTCATTTTCATCTCACCCGGACGCAAGAGTTTCTTTTTTATGTTTACATGTTTTCGATCGACGAGAGAGAGTGAAAATGGAACCCAGACGCTATTTGTTGTTTGTTTATATCACGCAGCCTGTTCTTCTTCTCTCGGTGTATAGTCTGTCTTCCGGTTGTTGCCTCTTTTGAATGACGAATACACACTACCGCTGCCTGCTGGTAAGGACAGTTATTGCCACTCGTCAACTGAAGTCTTTGCGTTGTGTTCGTAGGCGGGCGGCGTAGCAGACGTAAAAGTCGGGACACCTTCGGTACGCGTTCTTTGGTCTCAGGTTGGTGTGTAGCGGCCTTTACAGGCTAGTAGTCTCTCTAGTCTGACAAAAACAGAGTGGTCCTCTATTGAACACATTCATACAACGCAATGATCAAAACGTCTTTGACAAAATGAATCGTGTTCACCCTGCTCGTGGCCTTTTTGTCAGTGGTTTGTCTCTTCTTCCTCTCACAGGTTGTCAGTAACAAGACTGTAATGAGGGAACCGGTGAGTGTGCGAGGTGGCCAGCTGAAGGTCAAGTACCTGTATGAAGACACCACCAACAATCGAAAGGTCAACGCCATAACAACGGCCGCCCCTCTGAACAGTGGGACCACGGGACAGTCGCCCAGTAAACCCGCCGCGGTCTCCAGCCTGTCGAAGGAGCCCAGTGTAGACAGGTAAGAAACAAACACACAAGGACACGCCACTATAACTTAAAAACATCCTAGTAAAGTATTCTAAAGTTGCCAAAAACACATTCACAAGCAGGAGGAACCCCCCTTCACAGCATGTTTCTGTCATGCTTGCTTGCCGCAGCACTGAATCCAGTAAGGGCTCCAGTGAATCCTCCGGCACGCTGGGCGTTGGAAGTGGGGGGAACAGCGGGAAGCTGTGCGGCCCCCTCACCCCCGACCAGGCTCTGAGGCTGTACCGATCTCAGCTGACCACCCTGGAGCAGACGGAGATCCACTCCTACCCAGACATCTACTTCGTGGGACCCAATGCCAAGAAGAGGCCTGCCGTCGCCGGCGGCAACAACAACTGTGGCTACGACGATGAGCAGGGCGGATACATTAATGTCGCCCATGACCACCTGGCTTACCGCTACGAGTTCCTCAAGGTATTGAAATCTTCCTGGCTACAGATGATCATTTATGATAACTCTCATTGTGTAAATATTTGGTGAAAGCATCAATGTTAAAGCCTACAATATTGTCATGAAACTGATATCCTGTTATTTGTTACAAAAATATTGTGAGATTTGATTTTCTTCAGTGTGTCAAGTGTTTGGGCTATCACAATGACACCGTAGAACTACTATAGTCTCTCTCTGATGTGAAGCTAACTCAGTCTTTTCTCGGGCTCTCCTCAGATCATTGGTAAGGGCAGCTTTGGCCAGGTGGCGAAGGTGTACGACCACAAGCTGCAGCAGCACCTGGCTCTGAAGATGGTGCGCAACGAGAAGCGTTTCCACCGGCAGGCGCAGGAGGAGATCCGCATCCTGGAGCACCTGCGCAAGCAGGATCGCAACGGCACCATGAACGTGGTGCACATGCTCGAAAACTTCACCTTCCGCAACCACATCTGCATGACCTTCGAGCTTCTGAGCATGAACCTGTATGAGCTTATCAAGCGCAACAAATTCCAGGGCTTCAGTCTGCCTCTGGTCAGGAAGTTTGCACACTCCATTCTGCAGTGCCTGGAGGCCCTGAGCCGGCACAGAATCATTCACTGTGACCTCAAGCCGGAGAACATCCTGCTGAAGCAGCAGGGCCGCAGCGGCATCAAGGTGAGACCCCTGGCACGTTCACCTGTGGCCCCTGCAGAGCGATAAGTGGTTTCCTACATTGACTCTCTCCTCTCTTGTCTCCACCAGGTTATTGACTTTGGTTCCAGCTGTTTTGAACACCAGCGGGTGTACACCTACATCCAGTCTCGTTTCTACCGAGCTCCAGAGGTGATCCTAGGTTCCCGCTACGGCCTTCCGATCGACATGTGGAGCTTCGGCTGCATCCTGGCCGAGCTGCTGACCGGTTACCCGCTGTTCCCCGGCGAGGACGAGGGCGACCAGCTGGCCTGTGTCATGGAGCTGCTGGGCATGCCCCCCCAGAAGGTGGTGGAGCAGGCCAAACGCGCAAAGAACTTTATCAACTCCAAGGGCCACCCTCGTTACTGCGGGGCCAACACCCTGCCCACAGGGGCCACCGTGCTGACAGGGTCTCGCTCTCGCCGCGGCAAGATGAGAGGCCCCCCAGGTAGCAAGGAGTGGAGTGCCGCGCTCAAGGGCTGCGAGGACCCCACCTTTACTGACTTCATAAAGAAGTGTTTGGACTGGGACCCCTCGTCACGTCTCACCCCTAGTCAGGCCCTCAGACACCCTTGGCTGTATCGCCGCCTACCCAAGCCCCTACCAGGGACCGAGAAGAGCCAAGGGGCCACAATGAAACGGCTCCCCGAGCCCCACAGCACCTCTTTCCCTTCCATCCTGGCCAAAGGGGGGCCTGGCTTAGGCACCACAGCTGCCAACAACAAACTGCGGGGCCACATGATGGGAGACTCAGGAGAGACCTTACCTCTTCGCACGGTCCTACCCAAACTTGTCTCTTAGAGAGAGTGCTGTCATCTCCTCTCTTCTCCACCTCTGCACTCCTCAGGAGGAGTCGGAGCACAGGAGAACATGGAGACTAGGTTTTGAAACTCGTTTGGTTGTTCTTTTATTTGTTTTCTACTGAGAGGTGTCGACACCACCAGTTCCTGGTTTTTAATATTAGCTGAGCAGAGCAAGAGACAATAAATGAAACACTCAAAAAAGATGTTTTTATACAGAGGATTTTCTTGAGCGGCTGTGGAATTTCTCTATACAGCCACTGATGAGGTTTGATTTTTAGATAATGCTTTTTAAAAACGTCCTCGTATGAGTGGACGGCTTCGTAAATGAGCAAATGTTTTTAACCTGCGTGTGTTCTCGCGTCATGGTGTGTTTTTAGTCAAAACACACTCAAGCACACCTGCACTGTCACTTGCCTCACTTCACACTCTTTCTTAACTCGCAGAGGACGCCATCCCTTTCCTGGGAGAGTGTTCATATGAGTGAAACTTGAAAAGGGCTACAGAGATTACTCTTATCACACGAGTTATTAGCAAGCAAAGATTTGTCTGATCCAACGTGATTTAATAGAAGAAAATAATCATGCGCTAATGTTCGAGCCCCTGCACACAAATGTCCCCTTGAATACACAATAAATGCCTTTCCACAGGTAAAGAGGGACTGGCATTATATGGTGAAGAATGAGGAATACATTTTTTAGCAATAAGTCTTCACTTCTTTGTCTGTTCTAATTGTGCTCTTTTTCTACTTTTCCCGGTCCCTGGTGCTTGCATGTCAGCTCAAAATGTGACGTTAGTATGTGTGTGTGCTTTAGCCCTGTGGTGCTACTGTGGGAGTTGTCGAGAGGCTGTCGGACAACCTATTTACAGCCCCCCCCCCCCCCCCCCCCTCCGCCTCCCAACTCCCCCATTTTAGTGTAAAGAGTGGGGGGGTTGGGAGGACAGTAGCTCCACTCAAACTGTCACAAAGGTGTCACCATCACACTTCACAAACTGAGCCTGCAATGTGAGGCTGGCTCCCATAAACCAGTATATATATATATATATGAGAGAGAAGGGGAGATGCAAGTCACTGCACACATACACCTGCGGGGTGTAAAGTTGGCTGTGGAAAGTTAAAAGTTGTTTGAATGTCACAAGCCCTTGCCCCCTTATCGGCTGCTGGGATCATTGGCAGCGGTGCACTAATCCTAATGGAACAATAGGTGCGTTCAATTGTAGGAAAAAAGGAAGAGGGTATGTAAAACAATGAGCCACATTTGTTTTATTTCAGGATGAGGTGTAGATGGGTTGATAGGACGGGCCAGTGACGGGGGGTTTTTATGGTACTGAAGAAAGAAGTGTTTCTCAGGGAGACATACTTGATACATCCCTTAATCTTATATTAACTGTGTTCCACTTACAGTCCTCTGTCCCGACTGTTGATGAACATGCATGTAGTTTTGTCCGCAGAGAGCGAGAGAATGCGTACATGAGTGTGTCTGCAAAGGGGGTCTGCATGCTCCACAATCTGACCTAGATACTCTCCTCCCCCCACCGACTCTTTCTCTCCCACTCTTGTCTCATGTAGGGCAGGGAACCTCTTAAACTCACACACAGACAGTGAACCATGGTGCTCTCCAAAACACACAATCGTCAGGTGCAGGTTGTATGGACCACACCGCTCAGAGTCCCTTCTCTTGTCCCTCGTTTCCTCAGTGAATCTGTCAGGGATTTCTACTCTGTCTCAGTTTTTTTCTTTTTTTATAGAAGTGAATTCTATTTGCTATTCAGTCCAGAATATCACAGGATTTAAAATGTGGAAAAAGAGGAAAGTATACTGTCATGTTGTAACTAGTGGTGTGCGTTAGTAGGAGGGTGTTTGGTGTTCCAGCATGAAATCACAAACTGTTATCAGAATGAGTGACTATGAGAAGAGAAACTGTACAGTAACCAAATGAAGTTGTGATAGTTTCTTTTTCTAAAGAAAATAAAAAATGATTATTAACTGAAATGTGCTACTCTGGGGTGATTTCTAGTATGAGAAAAATGCATATTTTGATATTATAAAAACGACCTAGATTCCACGAAGGGTGACACAAACATTCCCTTTTTAAGTTTGGCCAAGTCCAGTTTGAGAAGTTCAGTGTCGGATAAGATTGCCACAGAAAATGAAAGATTTCAAAACATCCTAAAGCTCAGTTCTGAGGAAACCTTGGAGTCAAGATAGTGTGACAATAAATGAAACAAAACGTCAATCAATTCCTCATTTGTCGCCTAAGCTGACGCTTTTGTAACCAGCAGTTACGGTGTTATTCTTTGCTATGTGACACCTGGGGCCCGTGTTGTGAAACAAGTGTCTCCAGACGTCCCCCGGTTCACTCTGTACGGTGAATCACCATAAAGTGAGCTGGATTTCTGTCTGTGATTAGATTACAGATCCAGTGAACACTGGGGACTCTGATGAGTCAGCAGCCTGTGACACAACTTAGAGGCAGCGTATGATACTGACACCCACTTGTTATTATACACTACCGTGAAAGTCATGAAGATCACAGAATAAGTAGAACAAAGCGTGATATATATATATATATATACATATACGAGTGAAGACTGTGTCTAGGCTAAGTCAAAGGCTGCATTTGCTTTCTAATAATGTAACGCATCTAAATGTTGATTAATAGGGTATGACAAAACATCAGATTGTGGTTGAAGCGAGGTGTCGGAGCCGGGTAGACACAGCTGCAGCTAATAAAATGTATGACATGCACAGGTTTGTTTACAGGGAGATAATGAGCTTGTGTGGAAAATAATTGGTATTATTGTTCATTTATAGCTGCAGCTGCTTCTTCCCTGCTGTGACGCATGAAAGGAATCTGTCATGATTAGTCAACAGAAAATTAATTGTCAACTTTTTTGATAATCCATTTACCTTTTGAAGTAATGTAAACATTTTAAAAAGGCCATTTTTAAGACTGTAAATTGAGATTATTTTGTTTTTCTTTGCTTTTTTATATCATATTAAACTGTACATGTGGGTTTTAGACTAACAATACAAGACAAAAAGAAAAAATGGTATGGACATTTTTCAAAATCACATAGTTTAGCCATGTTTACCTGTTCCAAGATTATTTTGTATCTATATGTGAAACTGTAACACCTCCTCATAATGTGCCTCTGCTTTGCTCCTGCCTCTCATACCACCCAGTGTGTCATGTGTCCCATCTGTAGGGTTAACAGAACAGATGCACAACACCATCACAAGTTCTCCTGTGAAGACAAGAGTGGGAAAAGATTGACGACTATTTGATGATGACGGTAAACTGATCGTCGGAGACGCTGATGATTCATGTGTGTTTACACTCACAGCCTGGTGCCCTGAGGTAGGAAAAAGTCAGGTACACACGTAACAGGAGGAGGAACTGGTTGAGCAACATCGCCTACTGAATAATACGTGCACGAGTTGGTGTTTGGTGAGAGGGTGGCTGAGTATGTTTAGGAGAATTTTGAGCCAATGCCAGCTGATCTTCAACAGGAGCGAAGTTGCTTCAGGCTAAAATGACGTGGGTATCGTTACCGTCTTGGCGTGGCTCATTCTGTCCAACAGGAAGGTGTTGTGTTTTGATGCTTAAATATGTATTCTTCACATCATCAAGCCAAGTGCATAACATAACAGTGAGTTTGATCTAAATAGTTGTTTCTCTCTTTCTCTCTTCTCTTTCTATTAATGTAAAAGCAGATTAGATCAATCCCATTAGACTCCAATCCCGTCAGCTTCTGAGCATATGTTCTAAAGCTCACATCCTTACATCCCCTTGGCACACTGACTTCTATTCTGTGATCCACACACGTTAGATGGTGTCTTCCCTCTCTCCTCTCTGTGAGGATGAGCCTTCAGACCATGTGGAGCGGCAGCAGGAGTTCGTGTGGACGGGGACTGTTGACAGCTCTGTGATTACCACCAAGGTTAAGAAATCCTGACCTACTTGTTGCATCATGTTTGGCTCAAAGTGTAAACATCTCTCTATCCTCTTTATGTCCTCGTTGGTGTCATGTGTATTCCTGTGATCAAATGGAATCAATCTATTCCGTTCCGGCAGTCGGTTGTTGTCAATACACTTTGAGACGAATCAAAGGCTTGAATCTTTATGTTTAGTTTGAGGGGCAATCTTTATTCTCACATACTTGCTAACTACGCAGATTTGCTTTGGTGTTATCCATCCTGTTTTGAAATATGCCTCTAGCCCATTCAAATATAGTTGCATAGAGTCAAGCAAGGCAAATGTGAAAATAGATTTTTGTTATTACTGCGAGCCAACCTTTTAATTCAATGTTTTTAGTGTTTGACATAAACTGCCGGCTGTAAATGTAGTTATTGGGAGTTTAAAATTGGTCCAAAAACATGAAAACTAGAGGGATTACACCAGTTGAAAACTCCAAATTGTGCTAATATACTGTATAGTGGGGAGGCCAGTGTCCCCTTCCCTGTTTCCTACCCCCCCTGCTTGCTTGAACAAAACCCATCTTCAGACTGAATAATTTCTGAAAAGCACACCTGTACGGTTTTGCGAATGCATGTTGATATGCTATCAAAGTGACAAACAGACAAATGATATGATTAAAATTCAAACACACACACACAGGCGCACAGACCAGTGTGTAAACAAGCCGGACAGTGACGCAGCTGGTAACTAACTGATCATTTTTTTCAAAGCACGTCTACTTGTTATGTTTTGTGCAAGCTTATTTAATGGACGGTGGAACCAAAAGCAAACCGAAGCTTTCATCATCAATTTGCAGGGTTGTTACCTATATAGTTTTGATGATGTTATCGTATATTTTTGCTGCTACCATAAAGGCTCTGAACTTTACATTTGCACTTCCCTTTGTACTTCCCTTTGTTCTTCCAGTAGATTTATTGTGACCGGACACCCAACCTGTATTTAGCGAAATGGCAGAATGACCAAACCTTGAAGGATTCCCCTGAGGGCTGCCACCGCCTATTATTATATGGTGTTCTGTTTGTTCACATATTTGCACATTATAAAACATTCTTTATGTGAGCTCTGTCGTGATCCACCAGAGGAACTCGTGCTGTCTGGACCCAAACTTCAACCAGAATGACTCACCGCTCCACAGCGCTCCAACGCAGGTTCCTCTTTACTTCACTCCTCCATTTATACAATACTTGTTCTTGCTTGATATTGGAAGGGACAAAAAAAGTCTCTCACACAGAACTATAAACACACACAGTCCTGGGTCACAGAGTGCAGACACACACCAGAGCTATGTGTGTCGCCTGGCTTTGCGATGGCAGCAGCAGGAGAATTCCACATTACTCCCCCCCCCCACCCTGCAAACCCACCCCAACACACACAGAAAGAGAGACAACACATGTCCCCACATGCACAAAGGCAGAATCCAGCCTACTGTTCCTTGCTCATACACACACACAATGACACACTCACAGCTGAGAGCACACTAGTCGTATACACACAAATGCACAGCTGAGCACATGTCCACACAGGCTGAACAGATGCAGATCGTTGGGATAGGTGGGGTTGTGCTCCAGGAACAAATGCCCACCCAACCCACCAATCTACATTCCACACAGACTGCAGCGTAGAGGATCTGTGAGCATGCGCTGCCTCGGGTTTTTTGTTGCATTCTGTTGGGACCTTTAACTTCATCTTACTGGTGGAAACCTAATCTGCTCATCAGTGGTTACTGTATTTGTCACTTGCATATGCAAGACTCCATATTTAGGTTTTCAGTCTTGTTTACATGATCTGGCTGGGTCACAGTTGGGCCTGGAATAGAAGATGAGTCATCCCCTGTCTACAGAGATGAATCTCACTGTCTGCTTCTCTATATGTCCGAGTGTTTGTATGTGATAAGGTTTCATCTGTTTTTATGGTTATGTCTCCCCAACTCTCTTATAGCCTGAAGGTAGCATGTCTGCTTAACAACACTCTGGGAAGAAGCTCCAAGGACACATCAAAGCTTTCATTCCACAATATCTGATAGCCCACCTACTTAAAATCTCTGCGGAGGTTATTTTCCACAGTCTGCTCTTCTTTCACTGTATAAAATAAGGAGGTGGATGAATAGATTTATCATAAAACATGCAGTTCAGAGGTATTATTGTGATTTTTTCTTCACAATAACCAATGACTTGAACTGCATTATTGCATGCGTTAAAATCCTACTATACTGTACAAAGATAACCAGCCATTTGGACCGTTTTTAATTATTTTTGAAACATAATAAAACGATTATATATTTGTGCAGCACTTAAAAATAAGGTTTATAAAATGCTTAACATACAGTAAAACACAACAGCAGCAACGATAATAAATAAGCAATGTAAACAGATGAAACTGAACACACCAGCTATCAGTTACAATTGACAACAGATCAAAACTGGATGCAGAAAAAAACAAAAACATTGGAGTAAAGGGCGTTATAAAGGGACAGTTCACTCAGTTCATGATGATCTTAACCCTACATGTTATTCCCCGCATACGTCTACCCTCACAACTACCAAGAGATGTTCTGATGAGCAGAGTGACCCAAGGCTTCCAAGATGTCACTGTGATGCGACAGCAAGCTCTCCGGCTGCGATTCACATTGTGTTTATGTTCTGTGGATGCAACTAAAACAATGTAGGTTATCTGTGATGAAGCTGTTGGCTCCTATTTTCTGGTCAGGGACCTGCTATCTGTTGTCACAACCTCTCTGTTGCTGTGAAGTAAATGGGATATTTATGGTTAGTTTCAGGGTTCACAGAGAAAACAGGATAACATTTAGCGGGGATTTTTTGGAGTTTGGAGAGACACTCATCTGCTGGTGTGAACCTTGGCCTTGTTGCTAAGATACCTCAGTGTACCTCTCCTGCCTCAGGGCCCAGGTCCATACTGACATTCAGGAACCTTGAAGCATAATTGACTCGGGGCATTTTTAAACCCGGGGAAATGTTTGAAGCAGAAATGGACAAGCTAAAGAATACCCTTATGTCTGATACTTTTATGACCTCAACGTTTGTTGTGTGTGTGTGTGTGTGTGTGTGTGTGTGTGTATATGACACAAGCTCACGGATGCATGGGGAAATACAGCATCATCAGTTTCTGTCACATGCTTTGTCTTGTTTATACTTTTACTGCAACTGTTTTCCAAGTACAACATGCAATATGTGTGTTATTCAAAGTGAAGAACGAATTCTGTGAAATGTCCATGCTGTGCTTTACAAGAACAACAATTTAGTGTGCTTTAGTAAGGTCATCTGTTATTTGAATACTTTGAATGCTTTCATAAGAGCCAGTAATTCTTCACCAAGGGATACTTGTAAGTCAATTTAACGCCGATTACAGTTAATCGAGTTTGACAGACACACTGCATTACTTTGTCACAAGGAGACAGAACCAGGACCAACCACCAGTGTAACAAGCAGTTATCTATATATATTTATCTATCTGGAATATAGTTTGTGTGTGTGGGGGGTGGAGAGGTGGCCTCATTCTCTTAAATGCCCTCTTTCTCTCATCCATCGCTCTTTCTCCTTTAGAGCAGCTGCTGGGTGAATTGTCGTCCTAAGAGCTTTTTCCATAGTGTGGAGAGCCATTTTCCGTCTGCTTCTGACAGAAAACACTTTGACCAGCAGAGAAGAGAGGACATTTTCCCTGGGAAGACAAAGCCCAATCTGCATGGTGGATTCTCCTTTTCCTTTATCCGTCCTTTTCCTCCAAGAGAGACCGAGGAAATGTTTGAACACAGCCCATCAGCTGGCCATCAATAATTCAGTCATTCTGCACTGCGTTAATGTTTATGTTTCACTACTGGCTGAACACAGGAACTCTGTGCTATATTAAGAGCTGGAGCTTGGTGTTGAGAGGGAAACAATATTAATGAGAAGGTTTCATGCAGAAACATTTTGAAACTGCTGTTACAATAACTGATGCAAAGCTTTTTATGTACAGGCCTCCAGAGATAAGGCAGTAGTTTGAAATATCCTTGTTTACTTGGTAGTTGTATAGTACGATGAAAAGATTGATTCCACTCTCGTTTGTGTCCAGTCAATACTAGGCTACAGCCAGCTGATCAACATAGTTTGGAACAGCCTGAAAAACAGGGAAACAGCTAGCCTGCCTCTGATCAAATTAACACGTTCTATCTTCTTTGTTAAATCCCCACTCAAAACTTAACCAAAGCCACACGATAACACTAACTAACCAACCGACTGAGGCATCGATAGTCAAGCAACTTTGTAAACTGTGAGGTAAAATGACTGTTTTTGTCAGTGGAGTCTGGTGGCATTGAAGAGAGCATACCTTAATTTCCCTGACAGAAAGGGCTATGGTATGCCTGCAAGGTAAAGTGGGAAAAATGTTTCGGTATACAGCCTTCTCTTAAACTAACATTCATTTTTTTTAAGTTGGGTCTTTCTTTTAGGTGGCTAAAATACATTTTGCTGCTTCCCCCGTCCTCAGCAATACATTTGCTTTGCTTCTGTGACAGGATTTCAGTCGGTTTCTCCAAACTTTGGGTGTGTAATACACTGACTATTATTATGTAATTTGTACAACCCTATTTCCAAACATTTTAACTATAACTTTAACTCCCCTCATTGGCCCACGTGTGCCTGGGTATCATGGATGTGTACACATGGATTAGAAGGGTGAAACTGGCTCATGGGGGTTGCATGGTGCACACAAGTCAAGGTCAGAGTCAAAACACTGTTTAAACTTAAACATACACAGATGAACAAAAAATCAAACAGTGGGAGTCCATCCTCTGTTAAGTCCAGAGGTCAAGGGTTCAGGGCTTAAAGTTACTAATCCAGTCAATTGGTGTAATGTACACTTAAAAACGTGAGGCAGGCAGCGCAGTATTATGCCTCTGTACAGCCAGTACAGACTGAGGGGGCATAATGACATGTATTTATGTCACTTATGTGAAAATGGCACAGGTTCACGTCTTATAGTGAACAGGTGTGTGGGTGCTGCATATCCACGTGGACATTCTGTATATGTATGTCAGGAGTAGGACAGCTAGCTGGCATGAGGCTGGGACGGGACATGATATTGGCTGAGGGGAATATATGTTTGAGGAGTGAGCTCCAGGAATGGAAATCTACACCAGTGGGACATGCTGGTCTGCGGGTCAGACCACCGTACAAGGGCATAGTGGAGGCAGAGGACCGCTGTACTGGCCTGCACATGCACACACATCTAGGTGGGAGTGTGCATCTGTGGCTGCAGAGGGGAGGGAGGGGAGTGGCAGGGTGGTAGTGCCAGCTGGGCAGCTTAAAAATAGTGCGGAGTGGAGCATTGCAACCGCACAGGACTCTGGGAACACATGACCGTCCGTCTAATAGTAATTCACAGTGGATTTCTCTCAGCTTTGTGATGACTGACGAGACAAGAGAGGACGATGATTAAACCGAGTTATCTAAAAGGGTCCTATCTGGGCTGTCTGGTTTTATTCATAGGAGACTGGTAGGAGCAGAGTGAGTGTGCTCTTATGTTAGAGGAATGTCAGGTGTGGCTGTGTTACAGGTGTTTCAAGGCAGGTAAGGTAAGAAGTGGAGTCAGTGTCGAAGCAAGCCAAGCAGACACGCACTGGCAGTGGGGCAGTAGGCTGAGTGAGGGAGGTGATGGGGATCAGACTGGCAGGATTAAAGAGCACTAGACTGACCTCTTCCAATACACAGAACAGAGAGAGAGGATAGAGAACTGAGGGGGAGGATGCAGGAACAGCTGCTCATTACAGAAAGACCAGCACATTAAACACCCTCCACCCCCAACTATACATGCAAATAATGTAACACATGTGCACACATATACTTAAAAACATGTGTGCATTCATGCAACATACACCAACATAAAGTGTAGGAGTGATTTCAATTGGAGGATAATCTCATGCACAAAGTGGCTCTTTCACCTCATGTAATCTCAGTTTGGATTAAGATGGATTATTGGATTACAAGGGACTCGCAATAGGGGGGAGACAGACACAGACAAAAAAAGATGGAAAGCTAACGCTTGAAGCATATAGGGAAAATGTATAATTACATATACATATTTTTGTGGATTTACAGTATGTTCCCTGTGCTTATGGATGTTTCTTCTGTGCAAGATCATGACAACCAATTTCTTGTATTTCAAGGGTTCTCCTTGTATCTTGTAAAGGAATAGTTAGATTTATTTGGGAAATACGCTTTCTTGCATAGTGTGAGACACGAAGATTGATCCAATTCTTACGTTTGTATGATAAATATGAAGCTACAGCTGGCAGCAGTTACCTTATCTGGCCTGGCACGGTCCATAGACAACACAATCTGCCTAATTGTTTACAAAGCTCACAAATTAAAAGGTTATATATTTTTTGTTTCATCGCTACAAAAATGACATGTTTCTGCAAAAGCAAGACACTTATCTAAACTGACCGGCTGCTGGCTGTAGTATGAACAGTAGTGTCAGCTAAAAAATGACATTAAGGCAGGAAACGTATCAGAAATTAAGGATTGCACAGAAAGTAGCAGCCTGTGATCATGGCTGTCTGTTCTCCTCTCACAGACACAGGAAGTTGACTTGAACATAAACATAAACCTTCAGTGTAACCTTTATGTCTGTCAAGGACAAACATAGCAGCATTATGTACACTCATTTTACACACACACACGCTCACACACAACTAAAAAGAAACTCATATCGACAGTGTAACTATTCACTATAAATATATTTATGAAAGGCCCCTTACAAGCCCCATGATATTCTAGGACATCATGGCCGCCCTCAGACAGGACTTGTGTTTGTGTCAGCCCGAGTGCCTGAACAGACACATTCAAGTGCTTGTGTGAGTGTGTGAGCGTGACTTTGAATCTTTTCTCTGAGGCTGTGGCCTTGAGGGAATCACAAAGAGAAAAAATGCAGCATGACACTGTTGTGTCTGTGAGGAGGTCAGCATTGTGCCAAAGCCTTGCAAATTGCAGACACTATCTCTGTGAAAGAGGAATGGAGCATCTTGACGCCCCACGTCAACAGGTCAGCAGAATCAGATCTGTGTATACGGGCAAATGTGAGAAAATAGACAAGCCGATGAGTGGAAAGAGTGTGGGTGAAAGGCTGTTTGTTAGGTGATGGACTTCAGGCATTCTACACAGAAGAGTAGCTCAGAAGATGAGCTGTCAACAAAAGCAGGCTGAATTATCATCTCCTATCATCATGGGGTCTCTTGTTTATTTGGGGGCAAGAGGGAGAACAGGAATGTCCATGTGAATAAAACGTGAGGGCAACAAGTTGTTTTCCCACTATCCTTGAGAAAGAGAAGGAATGAGCAGGTCATAACTCATGATTCTGTACTAAATCTTTAAGTATATTTTCAAAGTTTCCTAGATTTTCAATCACATTTCCCTCTTTGCATCTCACCCAAAACTGTCCCTTTCTCCGTCATTTCAGAGCAAGCTTGATGTCAGTTTGAAAAAGGCCGGCACGTGCTACCTCTGAAGTCCTTCATGTCTCTGCTGGGACCCGTGTTGTCCAGGCTCTGTTCCTAGATGAAAGGGGGATTCCAGCAATGGTCACATGCTCCCTGCAGGGCTATAGAGGAGGCCGACCATTTCATGGATGACGAGCCATACATGGTTTCTTTTGTCTAGACGCATGTGCACATTTCTATGGCATTGTGCAACTCTTCTGTTACAGGCAACCTGTACAGGAAGAATGCCTTTTCATGTTTGGTTTCACATGTGCAGGTATGTGTGTGTGTGTGTGTGTTGTGTGTGTGAGGGAGCGATAGAGAGAGAAAAGATAAATACATATTCTTGTGTGTGCTTGGTCCTCAAGGCTTGTAAGTGGAATGCACTAGCAGGCAAAGGTGTTCCAGGAGAATAATGTGAATGAACCACTATTGAAGATATACTTGAATATGAATGAGCTTTATGAATACATCATAATCAAAAGACTTCTGCAGACACACACAAACACACACAAACCACAATCCTCCCCTGCAGGCCGTGCTTCACTTGCACCTCGAGAGGCCTGATAAGCAGAATTGTGATTGGAAGTGACTTTGCACCCTCTGTATTGTTCCACCACAAGACCGGTTTGCCTTGTAGCTGATAAAGTCTGTGACTCGTCTGTAAAAAAAGTTTTACGACCTTAAATATGTGTGCGAAAAAGCAAAAAGAGAGAGAGAGAGCGCAAGAAAGAAAAGGGAGGTATGTAGTCCCTGGGGATCTGGACATCCGTCTTCAAAGCAAGAAGAACACGGAAACCACCTCTTCTGTCCTCAGAGCGTTTTTGATCATGCTTCCCTGAGGTGAATGAGGCCAGGCCGGGAGCGTATCACGACACAAATAGACGCACAAGTAAACAGGCTGACAGACAGACAGACTGAGTGATAGACAAAGTCTCTAGTTCTAGTTTCTGCAGAGTCTCTTTTAAGGCTCTGCTAAGACAGGCTATGTGTAAACAAATGCATTGCAGTGGCTAAAAGACGCAGATAAAGCAGGGATAGAATGAGATCATGTGTAAATGTGGACCCTTGCTGCTCTACATAGCAATTAGAGAGATTGGACGAACAAAGAGAAAAAGAGTGAGCGAGAGAGCATACACAAGGGGATCGTGTGCGTGTGCGTGTGCGTGCGTGTGCGTGTGTGTGGGGGTGTCTGTGTGGGTGTCTGTGTGTGTCTGCAGGCATAAGAGGGGTGAGCAGGTTCAACAGGTCCCATGTTGGGAGGCTTGCCAGTGTTCAGGTGCTAGAATCCTATATCAGAGCCAGTGCTGACCATGGGTCTATATCAAGAGCCGGCTAGGGTTTCAGCCCCAGGCGGCGATGGAGGATTATTTTGACAAAGACGGGTTCTGGCCAGCCTGAAATAACTGATCCAAACTTGCTCTGACTTTCGTGCACTAATGAAGAACAGTGGGAGGAGAAGAGGGAAAGGCGACGTGAGATGCACCTCCTGCCCATTCCTGTCAGGAAGTTAAAAGAAGTGGTGTGAAACGGGAGAGCGTGTCAGGGGAGAATTCTGGGAAGCAGTGGAGAAAAGGGAAATGTCAGCACGCCAGATCTTCCTTGTATAGGCCTTGCATTCCTGATGCTTGTAAACCAGGGGTGAACTTTGGGATATTCATGCATAATCAGTGTACAGAGTGATGTGAGCTTTCTTGTCTCTTTGATAATGAGAAAAGAGGATAGAGATTGGAGCCATGGCACTTTTCCCTGGGAGGACGATGTAACGAACAGGCTGTCCCGAGTGTCTGGGGAGCAGCTATAAGTGAACCTGCAGCTATGCAATGTAACCGTAACTCAGGAGCGTGTATTAATTCATCAGCACAAAGCTGTCAAAGCTCAGGCAACAGTTTCCAATTTCAGAGCCCTCTCTTACATAGCCCTAGGTGCATATTATGTGAATGTGTGTGTACTCGAGCACAGGTGTGTTTTTAAAGGTGTGTTCTGAGCATATATATGGGATCCATAAGGACATGTGATGTGCTTCTCCAACACAACAGAGAATAATAAGAGTGAAATGTATGAGATGAACTATGCACAAGTATAGTGTCACTTGCAAAGTTAGGAATCTTGAATTAGGGAGTTATCAGATCATCTTAGCCTAAGGTTATGTGTACATAACGAATATTGTTTTCAAAGAAGCTAACTGCGTTGTTACGAACCAACTTTATCAAAGACATAATGTACAGTCTGTCTAGCTGCCAATCAACAGGCAGCTCGACAAGCAGTATTTCATGAATAGTTTTTAATCCATCATACTCTTTCTGGCGAAGTATGTAAATGAAAACAGTTTTTGACAGTCAACTCTGCAATCTAACATAACAGGTATGAAGTGCAAAGTTATGGAAGGATCACGTCACCGATTTTACTCATCAAGATCAGTTTACTCGTCATGGGAAGTCATGACCCATTGCAAGACCCATAGTCAAGAATACAACTGAAAATGTCTCTCTCTATGCAGCTTCCAATGTGAACATTTTGTTTTTAAACACGAGGCTTGTGAGTCTGTGAACTTTATGGAAGTGCAGTACTAAATTGCTAGAGCGCCCCTTCATTAATAAAACAAGGTCACAGTGTACTTATATACAAACACATTGGCCTTCAAGGCTACATAATAATGGCCAGATAAGATATAAATACCAAATGTGGATGAAGATGCAAGCAATCACTGGAACCCCTCTCTAACTTTGACAGTTGTGTTGATTTCCAATTACACCACATACTAAAAGCTTTCTTGTAAAGTAGCGAAACTTTGGATTAATCTATACATCTTGGATTGACAACTTCAATTTATTTTAGCAATATCTTTTTTTAAGCTTTTGAGAATACATTTTAACCTAATGCAGTCAAGCAGAAGCACTGGGAGTATAGGGAAGCTTAGTCTTGGCCCCTTCATCCTATTTATACATTGCATCCTACAAGACTAGTGAATACTGTGGAAGCACATGATGGCCCAGAACAATGTCATCACACATATGTTTATTCTCTGAATTCAGTAAACATTTTCTTGTCTTATAAATGGTGTTATATCTAATAATAATTCAGCTGATCTAAAGTCCTTTAAAAAAAAAAAAAAAGGCCAATGTGATTGAGGACAAAACACACAAAAGTTTACTGTGTTCATGCTTAGCTGACAGTAAAAGAAACCTCAATAAAAGCATTGTTGGGAAATTCTGTTTGCAGACATTTTCAACATTTTTGTTCAGTCACAGCTCGGCCTACATACACAAACGTGTACATAGTTACCTGACATCCTGAGGCATTTAAAAAATGAATTATTGGCCTTCATAGCTGAGAGTTTTTCACGTCAATGTCAGTGTTTTGTTTTGAGAACAAGGTGTTTGGAGTGTTTCTCCAGAAGGACAATTCCATTTTAGTGAAGTGTAAGATAAATACTCAATGCTTATAAAGAAACCTACTTCTGAATACATCAAAAAGTGATTATGTGACCTACAATGCACAGTCATATGTCACAAACCCAATTCATTTGCTTTTTTCACAATCACTTCAAGTGCAAGTCCTGAGTTAGGCTCTGCTATCATTAAAGGCACGTATTTGTTCTAATTAAACCTTAGACTGGTCTGCCATCTAGTGGTGACACAAAGTGCTGCATATAAGTTCCAAATGGACCACAGCCAATGAGCTCAAGACATACACTTAGACTAGAGGCAGTGAAAATGTTCAGAGCAACCAACACAGAATATCAGTTTTGAGGGCATATTAATGTGAGATGAGATAAAATAGAATTCGACAAATAAAAGAGCAAGGTATAACTGGGATTCCTGCCACCCTGGATGATTGTGTGACTAAAATAAATGAAAGCCTACATTGCCTGATAGCCCCCTAAACACATTTGTATTTAAACATAATTGTAGAAAATAAGCTACTGTTCTTGAAGTCAGTGTACTGATTTGTTGCCAATGGTTAATTTGTATGCTATAGTTCAATCTGTATAAGGCTTTCTGATGTCCAATCCAACTATGATTAGGCATGGGTCATAGACACTACCATAGTAAAATAATAATGTTTGATTAATTTGTATTTCTCAATATTATTTATTATGATTTGCCTACAGACCTTTAATTTACATGCTGACTTACAGAGTGAGGATGAGCCTAAAGGTTAGATAAGAGGGTTTAGGTTTTTGCAACACTGTGAACAGGCCATGATTGAATTAACATATTCACTGAAGGTCAGGGCCATGACTACTCATTTCATGTCTTTGTGGTTTTCCTAATTGTGGTGGCTTCAACAACCTAGTGGAAGTTTCCATTACACAGTTAAAAGTAAAGCGGTTGTTTAATAGGTTAATGTTAGTATTTTTAGACTTTTTTTAGACCAACAAGTTAACATTTTTGTATATAATTGGATTGTATTTTGGCAGCAAGAATATTTGAAACATACCTTTCCACACTGCCATTGACCTTCATATTTGGGATCAAAAGTTACAGGAAATAGCTAACTAAGAATTTTATTAAAAAAACTAAATGCACATATTTAAAATGTTAAAGGAGATTAACAATAGTATCGTTATTATAATGTTTTGAGGCCGATATTTGTGTTTCACCTTATCTACAGTGTCACATTCTGGGCTGTCATCAGTAAAGCCACAGTACGGTATAGTAAAACTAATCAAATTCAATATTTTTTATAGTGAATTATCTTCAGATTATCAACAGCAGGCTGAAAAATACCACAGCTCTCTAACCTTGGGGTGACCTGCTCTAGTCAGAGTACAGGATCTATTTGTGTCCGTCTCTTTTACTATCAAAACATTGCCAAGTGGCTCTCTTCAAAACCGCAGAGGGTTAAAGTGCTAATTTAAGACATTGATTCCCAAAATGAGGTCTGTGGACCCCAATGAATCCATGACACTCTACCAAGGGGTCTGTGGGGTACATTTTCAGATTCATTCATTTAAATTATCATGATTTAATAACCTTTTTTTTTACTTCATAGATTAACAAATATCATTTCAATTTAAAGAAAAAAATAATTGACTTCATAGATCATGTTCTATTCCACACACTGTGTATTAATTTATACTGCCATTATCCATGTTTAATTTAGCTTCTGTAAAGAACTTTTCACTTCACCCTTGTCTTGCCTTTAATACTTATTTTTAGGTAAAGAGTTACTAAGCTTATTCAATTAATGTAAGTTGCATTATTTGTAGGCTATTATGTGTTTAGATGTATTTGGAAGAAACATATATTTGTAATTCATATCTCTGGTGTTATTATTTTAATGTATCTGTCAAATAAATTATTTCACAGAACAAAGGTCATTGATCAGGGGGCTGGTGTCTTGTGAAGGGCTCCTTGACTGAAAAACAATGGTAAGTGAGATCTGATTTAGGACAACATTTCGTTTTCTTGAAATAATATAAAGGTGACTTAGTGCTGGTTACTTTTGGCTGCATTGCCTCAATCAGCTCATAACTTGTTGTCATGTTTAACTAGCTCCCTGTCTTGGTGCCTCGGTGAGTGGCTCTGTTATAAACACTTCCTCTGTCGTACTTCTCCTTTAAGCGCCGAAAAAGCCCCAGCCATGACGTCAGCAGTAAAACCTGCTGGGTGTCTGTCGGTCGGAAAGTGAACTGTGTGTTTGGCGTGCTACTGCTACTGTCGGAGTTTTCCCCTGTTGTCTGTCTTTCGTTAAGTGTTTTCGTCGTTTTTTTACTTCACTCGTAAGCTTGTACCTTTCTAATTTAGAAACCCAGTCCTGTCGCCGATTTATGGGCTGTTTTAGAAAAGTTCCTGAAGTGCTCTTTGAGGAACCGGTGGACGGCGGACACCACCGGAGATGGATAAGCTAACCGATAGCTGAGTTGTTAGCCGAGAATCACAGGTCAAGAATAGGATCAAGCTAGCATGCTAACAGCTAGCTAACTTAGCATTTAATCGGCTAACCAAGTGACTTTGTTAACCTGTAACGTCAGAACTACTGTCTGTTGTATCTCGGGCCTGGCTGCTACACTGTGAACACCGGAGGCCAGCTAACCCAGGAAGAAGACTCGGTCTGTAATTTTAAGGAAAAAGACAGAAGTGTTGTTAAGAAGTGGCTGTTGTTCGCCTCTCAGCCCAAACCAAAAGCATGCTATCCAACGCACAGAACCCGGGCCAGTTCCTCCCCTTCAACGCGAGACCCTCCTTACAGATCAAGAAGAATGCCATCACAGACGACTACAAGGTGACCAGCCAGGTGCTGGGGCTGGGCATCAATGGCAAGGTGCTTGAAATCTTCCAAAAGAAGACTGGAGACAAGTATGCGCTGAAGGTGAGTTATATTTGAGAAAAATATGGGTCAGAAAGCTATAATGTTAAGTGTGTAAAACTGAGGGACAGCAAGTTGAAATACAGCAAGTTTGTTGTCCAAATGTGGGTCTAATCCAAATGTCCCCAGCTACACACATTAATGTTGAGTTTCACGAAAGAGTTAATAAGACCTGGAAATATTGATTGATCAATTAGACCATTGACAAAACATGTATTGGCAACAACTATTTTAATAGCTGATTAAATCATTTTTTAAATGCAACATTGCCATAAAGTCACTGATTTTAGCTGCTTTATAGTTGCTAGTTTTCCTGTTTTTTTGTGATATTTTACTGAATACATTCACATTATTGGTTGAAGACACAACTTGAAGTCATCCTACAACCCTTTTCTTACGTTTTTATATACTGACTGGAGAACATTATTTGCAGATTAGGATAACATTTCTTTGTGATGTTTTTGTTGTCCTTATGGGTCGTGATAGTATTGTTCTCCCCATCTTTTTATCATCCCTGTTTGATAACTTTAACTGTCATACACAAATGATATTGACAGTGAACCATGACTGTATGAATGGAAACAAAATAGTTCAGGGTCTTGTCTTAATGGGTCAAAGCAGAATGCAGTTTTTAATGGTATTATTTTCTCTCAACTGATATAATCACCCTCTGCTCAGAAAGTGATTTTTTTGTTAATGAAGTCGTCTGTGATTTAAACCCCTTATATAGGATTAAATGGATTTTCATAGTCTAAGTTGAGTATTTATTTCACCTTCTAAGCAGTGATTTGTTAAATCTTATCATGTGTCAAAGTGTGTTGTGATCAGTGGAGTCCAGAGCCGGATATGTGATTTTGAAACAGTTTCTCAAGCTTTTCAATTGTAGTTGTTTTGATCATCCACCATTGAGTGTGATGATTTAACCCAGTGATAAACAAATATAGTTTTGTAGTTTCATCCCTGGATTTACATGTAGGTACTCTCCTGTGTCCTGTTTATTACAAACAGCTTAGGGCGGGTTGTAATGTCACCCTGCATCGTCAGGAACTACAACTGGAGTTAAACCTCTGTATCGGTCAATGATTGATAAAGGACAAACGTCACAACAGCTATACACACACTGGTTACCAAAATATGACCCAATGAAGACGTTTATTACTATAGCCCAATTAACTTTCTTTATTATGATAGAAGGGATTATTTTATAAAGGTTGTTATAGGTGTTACACAAAATCTCCCCCAAGTGAACCGCACACACCATGGGAACATCCTGTGCTGTGGTTCAAATAGAAATTCACTCTAAATAACCAGGTCACCGCTTTCTGTTTGTGTTTGTTCTAAACATGATCCCACACACAAACCTGTCAGTTGTTGATGTGTTGTCGTTTTAGAAAGTTGTGTTTGGTACAGCTTTTATTCCATCTAGTGTAACATGCTATTATTTCTGGTAGACATGGATATTGCAACTAAAGAGCTCTCCAACCGCACATCAACGCCAACAAAGGTTTGGTACAAATCCAAAGCACTCTCACTGAATTGTGAGCTATTATTATAAGTGCCCACATTTTTTAGTGATGCAAACATTTTACCTTCAGGGTCTTTTAAAGCAAGGATTGAACACCCTACACATCTTTTTAAATTCCTTTGCAGGTAGCCACACACCTTAGACATATCTTCCATTTCAGCCCGGCTTAAATGTCCGGACTCTTCAAGGCCCAAAGAATATACGAGGAGTAAAACATTTAACATATCATCCATAAATTATAATTACAGTGAACCATGACCGTAAGAACAGTGACAAAATAAATGGGTCAACGCGGGATACTGTTTTTGTATTAACTGATATAATCTCCCTCCTGCTCAACCTGTATTAGACGTTGGTTTGATACTATCTGGCTACGGTGATAACTCTGTGATAGAGAAGTTTAAAAGTGTCTTCACTGACTCCCTAGAAAACAGGAGAAACAATTAACATGGAGAAGAGTGTGGATGATATAGCAATTCTTTGGTATTCATATTTTGGCTAAATTATCATATTACACGCTACAATTTAGAAAAATAAATCCCCAAACGTCCTTGCATCATACATGTACAGTGTTTTAATGGCTTTAATTATTTGGCTGATAGAATAAAGCGCTGGGTTTAACTCTGCACTCAAAACTGTCTTATAATATTTGGCTAATTTTGATATATGTGATTTGTCGTATCACTTTCTGTTGTGGCTTAAAACTATGTGTACAAAGCTATGTGCTCAGTATTTGTGGAACTGAGTATGTTTTGTGAGAATCAGTGCTGCTTTTAGAAACTTTGATTTTGGTCTCAAAGGCAGTGTCAGATCAGGAAATATGGGGATACTTGAGACTTGATACTTGTTTATGATTTCACCCTGCATTCGCTTAATTTCTAGGGCTATGGTATCCCTTTGTGCAGATTATGAACCTATTTATAAGCCGATGATGAGGATTGGTGAGTTTAACATTTCAAAGGAATTTTAAAATTGCAGAAAGGGAAATGTACACTACAGCTCATACGATACATTTCCTGAAGAGATAAAGATTTGATAAAAGCTAGTGGAGATATAATTAAAAAAGTAATAACAAAAGTATGACAGGACCCGCTTTAGTTTTTTCTGTCGACACGGCACCAACCAGTTGTTGCTTCTGCCTCTTATATTTGTGGCTTCTTTTTACTTCCTTGAAACCCTTCACTTATTATTTTGTTCCCTTGTTACACTATTGGCATGTAGTGTGCTGACTTCTCTAATATATTGTCTTGCTGCTGTAAGACTGCAAGTAGATTGATACCTCAACTGAATGTAACTGTCCTTGTTGTTCCCTTCGCTGACGTCAGCTGAGTCGGCCCCCTTCTCATTTATTGTATTCATTAGGTTTGCAGTAGATGCCAGGACAAGGGAATCAGCCAGATTGGCCCAAGGTGAAACTACCTTGTAAAACTTTTATTTGTCTGTTGAACTGTTTGTGCTTAAAGTGCAACTGAATAATGTGTGTCTCTCAGATGTTCTGTGGTTGTGGGAGAGACACTGTGGCAGCGACATGGAGTCCAAAGGAGACTAACGTTTTGAAATTCCTGGAAATGCACATTTAATTTATAATTAATCCTTTTTGACTTTGTTGCTTTTGTCAGTGACGAAGCTACAGTATCTGCCCTTCTGTGCTGATTGATCTGTGTCCTGCCACACACACTTTTAAAGGGGTAGAGGCATCTATCTTACAGTGACTACAATTATATTCACACAACAAAACAGTTTATTGAGAGCAATCAGGTTAAAGTAAAATAGTACTGTTAAAAAAACACATAGAAGTGTGTTTCTGTGGCCTTGGCTGATACAGCATATTGGTAAAAAAGGAAAGTTCAGTTTGAATAATACATCCACTCGGTGCCAAAACACTGCACAGTTATGCAGTTTGCATTACCAAAGAATTCTACCTTTTAATCTGCACTTGAACCCAACACAGGGTCTTACTGAATACTGTTGCATTTGGTTGTGGTCAAATTTGAGCGGTGTGTTTTTCCCAGAAAGCACTGCATTTTCTTGTGTACGGACCTCCCACCGTGCCAATGCAGTGCTTAGATTGCAGTAAATGGAAAGATTTTCTAGCAGATTTCCTCTTGATGATGACTCACAATGTTCATTTTCTTGAGTTGCCAAAGTGTTTGTAGTTGGCTTCAATTTGTGTACAATTATTGACACTAAACATGCACTCATTGGGATTAGCTTAGTGACATATGGTATGTCCTCCTTTAGGCTGCTGCGCCTCTGACGTTTGTTCTGTATCTATTGATTATATTTAGAGGAGAAAGCCTGGCTGTTCCTTATGCATTCAAGCGTTTCCCACACAGACTTCATTTGGGCGAGCCGCCTCGGTATGTTATAGGCTGCGGAGGTATATTGCGAAACATTACAATCTTTTTTCAATGTTCAAGGTAATAGCCTCTTCCACAAACTATGAACTAGAGGGGGAGGGGCAAACAAGGACAAGCACATTTTTTGAAAACAGATTCTCGTCTTTAAGCTCCATAACATTTGGAGTTAATACTGGTCTTTATTCTATTTAATGCTTAATAGTTTCTTTAAAATATGTATTTGTATTATCTTTATATTTTTGACCTAATATTGCAACTTATATTCTTAGATTGTTTATGTTTGCTCCACCAGATACCAAAGAAAATTCCTTGTATGTGTAAACGTTTTTGGTAAGAAACTAGGCGACTGTCGTTAAGGTGATGTAATCAGAGACAGAAGGACTAAATGTTGAGCCACATTTTGAGAGTGGTTGACGTTGGAAATATGGATGTGGAAGTCAACGTGGTGAAATAAACACACCTGTCCAGGGTTGGGTAAGAAAAGAGGAACTGGAAACACTGGCCAGTTTGAAATGGCAGCGTTTTCTCTTTTCTTTATGTGGTTTTGATTTCTGAAAGGTTCTCTTGGATTTCTACTGAACAGAAAAATCCAAACTTGATTTAAATGGTGTCCTAAAACAAATGATTTCTAGTACACAATATACATCTGAGTGTAGCATTGACAGTGTCAGCGTGTCGGATTACAGGTTAGCTCGGAGAGGAAGAGCCATGCCCATGCTTCAATCATGAGATGGTGAGAGGAAGGAAGGAAAAGGAGGGAGGGAGGAAGGAAGAGGTTCTCTGGTTGCTCCTCTGTTTCTCAATAACTGTTCCATTAGAAGAGTGGCATCTAGAAGATGTCTTTTGATCATTGCTATTAGAGTGCCTCTTCATTATTCCACTATACAACTGATCTACTGCTGTCAACATACAATTAATAAATAATTTATTGTTCTCTGTTGTTGAAAATCAACAGTTTGATCTTTATTACTTTACTGGTCATCTTCGCTATTTGTGCAAATTACACTTTCACAAGATTTGCTGCTGCAGAAAATTATAACTAATTGCTAATTTACTGACAGAGCTAATGTTTACGAACACAATCCAACATATGAATTGGTCGATATATTGGTAGTTTGGATAACCATGTTCTTAAAGATCCCATGTCATGCTTTTCCGGTTATTACCCGTCCCCTTGTGTGTTATGAAGGTTTTTATGCAGGCTCCAACAAGCCGTTTAGGACAGAGAGTGAATACACATACTATACAGAGATGCTGTATGAGAAACCAATGTGAGTTTGGAAAATTGCACAATATAAATCTATTCTAGTATACCTCAACAATGGAATTATGATCGGTAGAAATGGCCATGACATGGGACCTTTAATTAAAGTTTTATTTTGAATCAGACACTACTGAATTTGATTTTACAAACTGGCACATTGCTCAACTGGAACTTGTTTTTTGTGTGAAGTAAAAAAAAAAAAATGTATGTCTGAGTCGTCCTGTAAAGTCATGAGGACCATTATCATCACCAATCAGTATCGTATAAAACGATAATCTCGTCATAACGCCCAAGCCTATATAAGGCTCACTGATTGCATTTGTGAATGTCTGGACTTCGAGACCCACATTGATTAGCTGTGTGTGTGTGTGTGTACCTTATCTTCAGGGAGATTGTTCTGTATCTGTTTGGCCAGTAGTTACAGCTAGACAGACTTATGGACTGTTAAGTGATCTAGTGATTGAGAAGACATTTTGTTTTCTTTGTTCGATGCTTCTTCCATTGTCCAGACAAGTGCTTATGGATAAACAGGACGGGCTATACGTTTGTGATATTTTACATTCTTATTATGGCAAAACTGTGACTGGTGTATACTGCTGTAACATCTTATTTCTCCTATCAGATTATTGTAAAAATATTTGTTAGACATCGGTCAAAAACAAACAGATTATCTTAAATTAAAGCTCCTTTGGTCAACATTCATCTTGGTTTTTGTAAGCTCTTTTAACATAATATGATTAACTGAAATGCAATTTATATGGCCTGTGATTGTGTGCAGTATTTACCAACCCCCACACCTTGAACTTCTCTGTTGGGGGAAGTGTATTTGGAAGGATGTGGTGTTGTAGTTGTGATGGATGGACTCAGAAGGTAACCAACTGTATCTGATGCAGAGTAATTTCCAAGCAGATTCAGCATCCTGTCATACTGAAACAAAAAGTGGCTGTGGGTACTTTCTCAATTGACCCTTGAGATATAACTTTGTTTTTTATTACTTTATTGATGCCGGACTCACTCTCCACAAACTATTCTCAGTATTTTTAGTTTGTTCTGCTTTGGTCTTATGATCAGATTTCAAATAAGGAAGCAAAATGGTTGAGTTATGCTGAATGGTTTTAACGTTTAGGGGAAGTGAATGTTTGTCGCACTTCCAGAATTCATTCATTTAACTTTAAACACATGTTCTCTGTTGCACTTCTATAAACGTTGGCCGACACTGAAAACACTAATTTGTAGACAATCCGGTTTTGGTGCATAGAAAGTTGCTCAATCACATTAATTATCGGCGGTTTGCTATAACAGTGGTGTCTTAAGATTCTAGGGGGAAATATAATAGGTAAATATTTGTATGTTAAATTAGGGCTGCCTTTAAAATAGCACTTTAAAAACTCTTCTCCTTGTAGCTGTTAAATACAGTCATAAAGCCATAAAGCCATAAAAGCATCTGCCTGCTACCTTTTTCAAATCCATTGATCAAGTGTTCGAAGGAAAAACGTTTTTTAGCCGGCTCTGTCAGTGACTCACTGCACCGTGGTGCAGTAAAAAAAATATGAATGGCAGCGTGAACCCCCTGCTATTTGAAATCAGCTGATTACACACCAGTCAGTTTGTATTCATTCAGCTGAAACACAAGTATCATCCGTTTCATCAGACACCGTGGGGAATTCACACCATGAATCGTCAGGTGAACTTCTAAAATATACCAAATTACTTTTTCCCTGTTTCACTTCTTTAGTTACAGTGAACTGTTCATTATTCCTATCTGTCTTTGTCTCTAGAAACCCTACTGTTGTTCTTTAAAGACTCTCCTCAATCTCCTTCTTTGTGCCCTGACGTCTGTATCAGGAAGTGAGACAGCTGTTTCGGTCGGTCGTACAGATGTCACACTCTCTCACTTCTTTTCCCCCTGTCAGCCACCCAATGTTTTAATGAATGCTTTGTGTACTAGGACACCTGCTGGCTAAAGGTACTAATCTACAAGCTAGCTATCTGTCTTGAGAGCTGGATGTGTCTATTTCTCGCACTACTGGTAGTTTTATTCCGACTGGTGAGATCTTCAAACATGGAGCAGTCATTTTTAAGAAGACATTTTCTTTTTTAAAGGTGTGTCCAAGCTGATTGTGAAACATATTTGTCAGTGGCATGATTGACAGCTGGAATGTTTTTAACCCCTATGTACTTTTGTACTGCGATATTATCTATGGTTCATGTGCACAAACTATGTGGAGTCTATGCTTTTTTTAATACAGAGTCTGTGAGTAGAGTCAATATTTTTATACAGCAGGAGTTTTTCAGTAAAGTAGAAACATTTAAAACTAGTTTGAATGCATTGGTGGTGTTCACGCCTACTTTGTGCAGCCCTGTGCGAATTTAGGCTTTTTGTGTCCTCTTGTGTCTATAGATTGATTGCTGTTTTACAATTTTAAATTCCCTTCACCTACAGTTTTACACCTTTATTACTTGAACATGCTAACATGAATACTTCCCCTTTTTAGTCCCAAAAAATAGTGTGGTTGTTTTTATGCATTTAACACACAGACTCACCAAACAGATGATACTAGTGTACACACACGCACGCACGCACACACACACCCACCACAAGCGTATATCTGATGGTTTTGTGAGGCCTAGCAGATGCCTTTAATCAGATCATGTCACATTGACACAAACATGTTTGCTGCTTCACTAAGCGCACAATGAACAAGACACACACACACACACACACACACACACCCACACACACACCCCTTCTGGTGTATTGTTGTTTAACCCTTTTTGTCAGGTTAAGAGGCTTTCCTATTGAGCCAAGCTTAGCCTGTCACCCCTCAATAATCTTTCCACATTTCACTGCCCCATCCACATGTCATGTATATTTTTCTCAGACCACCATATGATTCCTGAACTTCTCCTTGGCTTACGAGTAGACGGCAGGTGGAGGATGGATGCTCCTTCACCCATCCCGCCTCCCACTGTCCTGCCCTGGGCTGGGGAGCTTTTGTGTTGGCTGGAGGAAATGTATTGTGTGCCCATCTGCCCCCCCCCTCATCTCCCTCTTTCTCCACGAGCTTCAGTGTTTACCCTCAAAAAGCCAACAGCAGATGGGGGGGCTTTGCTGTCACACAAACACCAGCAGAGAGGTGACGGGGGTGTGATCTCGTATGCGTATAGATTGCGCATGTGGGACGGTGTGAAGTCTTTGTTTGTGAATGGAAGTCTGCTATATTTAGATGTGCTAATGTTAGTTTCAGCACATGGTTCTTGTTTCCAGAACATGCATATATGCATCTTTGAGTTCCTCATGACCGTTAGGACTCAGGGCAATAATAGTTGGACAGCGGGGTAACATTTATGAAAAGTCTCATAACGGGAGGAATTAAATATGAACATCAGCCATAAAAGCATCGCAAAAGACTGCCTTAAATGGAGTAAATACATGTATCTAAACAAATGGCAACGAGAAGAAACCATGTTATATTTATTATCAGGCTGCTTCCCACAGAAGTAGAGAAGTGGAGACAGTCGTCAGTGATGTGAGTCACTGCCTGCAGTGCTACCTGCAGGCAGTGACTCACATCAGGAGAGGGCAGGATGGATGACTGACGCTGAATAACATCTGTGTTCTTTATTATTTCCAACATCACTCAATATTTTGACGTCACGAATGTTATTTGTTTTATTGACATTTTAGATTCCGGTTTCTGGTGAGATAATCGGTTAATATTGGGGGCTTTTCTGTTGCTAACATTAATGTTGCTTCTCTAGAATGAAACTTATTCCCAAAAAAGACCCCTTCATCACAAAACAACCCACAGAAAAATTCAACCCTAATAGGCCAGACTCAAATGAATGTTTGGGGGATCTGGGAGGATATCCTGACCTTCACGCCCTTCCGGCTAAGCTCCTGGCTGGCAGTTGAAAAGAAGCTGCTGGCAACACACGTGTCTCCGATATCAAATGTCCATCTGTCCCAATGTCAACAGTAGAGTTGACAAGGATCTCTTTGGCCTACCTCCAAATTGGGTCAAAAATGAAACAATGGTCACGGATGTCTATGATGTCTTATGTTGGATCATATGACTGAACCTTTCCTAATCAAACCATTTCATATATACATGTGCTTGAGTGTGGGTCAGTGTAATGGTTTAACAGCGATACTCCAGATTGAACAATATTTGGGAAAACTACACAAACTAACTGCTCAGTTTATAAAAAGAGTAGCTCATTTTCAACCTATTTGTCAGTTTTGGCAATCAATTATTAACGTCTGTGTGATTGAGGTTTCTTCGACCTTAACATGTAGCACACTGATGATACAACAAGAGAAATCATTCAATGTCTTACAGTACTTTATATTTTTGGTCATGTTTTTTTCGGGATGGGACTTAATCAAGCTATTTGTGCTGTAATATAACTATTTGAAAACCTTTAACATATTATTATGCAGAAAGAACTGTTGTTCCAAGTAATAAAACAATATTATCTGCTTATAAATGGATTGTTATATTTACCACATGTTTTGTACACGTTAGCCATTGATATAGATTATGGGTGAAAGGTGAAAGTATGCAGGAGCACAGTGCGTCAGTTCTGTCCTATGCCTAACGTCAGACCCACCTCTATTTGTTCAGTCCCAAAGGGTGGTTGAACTGCGCTCACTGATAAAGCAGAGAGTATTACAACATTATGCTATACCAACTCTCCCAGGGAACATAAATAATCATCTGTTATTAGTTAGTCACCCAACACTCCAACGTAGTACGTACATGCTTGTTGTAAGATGCAAGTATATAAAACAAGCCTTATTGTGTTGGAAATATAAAATGACGTCAGTGGCAATACTCAGACAGCATGTTATCTTTGATGACTTGTCTGTTAGACATTGTCTTATCTTTCTTGGGGAGTTTCTTTTTTCTCCTGATTAGTATCTTAAAATCAAAAAGTGACATTTTATATGTTGCAGTTATTTATTGCCTTCCCTTGCCAACATTATGTATAAAAGAAGACAGTCACATGCAGAGGGTGGACACGGTATCAGTTCCACTTTTCTGCAAACTAACATTTTCTGTCATAAACTTACATGGATGTTTTCAAACCAACCGCATGAACATGTTTATGGCTTTTTTGCTGCCTGTCAGAACAGTCACTTCAGCAGAGCCAGACATTCACCTCCATCACGGTCACCTGGCCCCTTTCATGTGCATGTGCTCATACTGGCAGTACGTTTTGCAGACGCTTCACTCTGCTGTCCCTGCACTCTGCTGTCCCTGCACTCGCTGCCCTCTGGACCGCGGCCCGCTGCCGTGTTGTGACCGTGGGCAGCGCTGGAATGTGAGACAGCAGAAACACAGACCATGGCTCATTGTCAAAGCTGCAAGGCTGGATTTGTCCAATGACTGGCAAGGATATTTTAGGGTTTTACTTGTGGTATTTTATTGTTTATTATTCATCTATAAACAATCACTTGCACTTGACATTCCTACATCACTTATTCATAACTTATATCCAGTTGTACTAGTAGAACGTGGGAAAATACTACTATGACTTTAAACCTGAATTATTTATTTGAGAAGTGTGACCTGCTTTTCATCTAACACCACATTTTAGATTTTGCATTCAACATTTGTATGCATTTCTACGTAAAAGTTAACATTACACTCTTTTTAGCTGTGTAGTCAATATGGTCTTCTTCTTTATTTACTCATAAACTTTAAATTATCTTATATTTACTCTTTGCGCTTGGCTAGATCTCATAGGTCAGAAGTTCAGGCCTATATTCGACCCAGCATCTCTTTACTACTCTAAAGGAAAGGGTTAGTTTCCTGTGACATCTCTGCAGCATTTGACATGTGATTCACAACTGGCAAGGTCATAACACATGATCCTATGTCCGATCCTTTTTTTTAATAAAAATGTCATACTGGGTAACTTTGTTTTGCAGCAGTGTTGTTTGATGCATTGCAATACTGAATGCAACCTGGCAATAAGGCTCGAATCATGGCAGGAATCATAAGGCCAGGGTTCCTGAGTGCCCTTGAGCGGCATGCTGAATATCAGAGTGTTTCAGACGTACTTCTCTGCAACTGAAGCTCATGTTTGACTTCCTGGTATCGGGTGTCTAGAGTAAAATGACACTTTAACTCAGTATTAATGTACAAATGGATACATATCTGTGTAATGATACAATTGTTTAAAGTGGTGCAATGACCTAGTGACACACAAAGAGGGTGCTACATTCACACGAGACCAAGTTTGAAAAACTTGACACCTTCTTTAAAACATTTTGCCAGATGATGGCAGCACTGGACCTGGTATTTAATGTTCTTCAATGTTTCCTACTGATGGGAAGCAGTAGTGGCAACCTGTTTGTCCGCAATTGGTTTCATGTCACTTAGTACAATACATCATTTACACCTAGGGTTGCAAAGGGGCAGAACATTTCCGGTACATTTCTGGAAAGTTTCCATGGGAAGTTAAGCTGGGGAATTTTGGAAATATTCGATGCAAAATTAAACAAAAAACATGACATTTCAACAGTTTTTTGTTTTGTTTTTTTAAGTAGAACAGAACAAGTTTTAATTATTTTATTGAACAATTATTTGTTTCATTGAAGAACGAAAACAGGAATGTTAAATATTACTCATTAAAAAATTAACAAAAATGCACCCCCCATCCAAAAATCCCCACAAAGTCCCATTCAAAATGTTAAATGAAAAGAGCCCTTCTCCCTCCAAAAAGTCCCATTTAAACATGCAAATCTTCCTTCAAGCGATCCTCTGCATTTTTGCTAAACCCTTTCAGTCAACGGGCTCTTCCTGGGCCTCATCAACATCCAACTCTTCCTCTTCCTCTTCAGTGTCACTGTCCAGCCTTGTTGAGGATGGCTCTGTGTCAGGCTCAAAGAGCCTTAGGTTTGCCCGAATGCCAACCAGTTTTTCCACTCTCACATTTGTGAGCCTGTTGCGAACCTTTGTGTGGTCTCAATAGCCATGCAGTAAGCAGTGTGCTATGGCATGGATATTCAAGTGTACTTGAATGGCATCTGTTTGTTTTAGTCAAGATTATGCTAAAATATACTTTCCCCAACTATATTTAAGTTCCCTATGAAGAGCCAACCTTCAATTTAGAAAATTCCCAGTTTATTCCCGTTAATTCCCAAGGAAAGTTTCCATCTTTGAAAATTCCCGGAATTTTGCAACCCTATTTACACCTCACACCCAAACAATGAGACCTGGTGTCCAGTTCTGTCACATTGACCAGTGAATATATGTAAAGGAAATAGGCAATTAAACAGTACTTTGTACTTATAAAATGTGTTTTATAATTGAACTGTTTTGTTTTGATTTGATGTTAACCAGCCTCCTTTCATGTCCCCTGTCCAGATGCTGCAGGATTGTGCCAAGGCCCGCAGGGAAGTGGAGCTCCACTGGAGGGCGTCACCTTGTGCCAACATCGTGCGCATCATTGATGTCTACGAGAACCTCTATCAGGCCAGGAAGTGCCTGCTTATTGTCATGGAGTGGTGAGTGCACAGTCTCAGTGACACAAACAATATAATACATATCCATGTGTAGTGGTTAATCAAATGACCACATGTAAATGCAGCTCCTTATCCCTCTGTCAAAACACTTTAAAGTGCACTTTAGCAGATATATTTGGGCAGCGATGATCCACCTGACCGATATATATATATATACCCCATGTGAATGTGGAAAGTAACATATAAGACTTCAGCCATCACACATGTCTGTAGTGGTGCATTCCTGATAAGACAACATGTAAATGGGAGGATTTGATGGAGAATTGTAAAGTTGTGTTGGAGCATCTCATCAGTGGCTTTAGTGGTTTGCATGGGAAGATGACCTTCTATTCAAAGTGGACAATTGATGTTTAATGTTTCATTGTCACTAGCCTACGACTTAGATATGATCAAGGCTCCTTCGGATGTTCTGGACATATTGCTTCTTTGGCAGTAAGAACTTTTCAAAACAATTATGAATTAAAATACAGACCCCACTGTTTGTCTGATTGCATTAAAAGTAGGGCTGCTCGATTATGGCAAAAATCATAATCTCGATTATTTGGGTCAATAATTGATACCACGATTATTAAAAATGATTATCCATTTACTTTGAAAACATCCATTTATTGAAAAAAAAATGTGAACAGTATGTTTTTAACAGTTGATTACCCTTAACTTTAAGTATAATTCAACTGAAAAACCAATAAAATAATTATTATTATTAAAATAATTATTTAAAAAAAGATTAATTTAAAAATAACATCCATCCATATACATCCATCTGATGACTTCTATACATCCGAGAAGTACAACTATTTCCAGACTTGGGACTCATGAGCAAGAAAGCCTAAAGGTGAAGCAATACCCATCTTAGTTGTTATCAGCAGTCACATACATTATTGTAAATCTGTAGCGTATGGCCTTTAGAAGAAAATGAACCATTTCTTCTAAATGAGATGGGTGTCTTTTCTTTGCCTTTAGATGTTCTTTAAACCACTAAACCCGCATCCACTTGTGACACGTGCAATTAGGGCTGTGGTTACTACAGTGCGGAGGGAGTGGACTTGTCCGCCTACACATTCAAGCAAAATGCGGCAAATGATGACTGATGATTTCCTTAAGAAGATGTATAGCATGACATGTCAATAATGAAAAGTAATTCTGATGAAACAAAAACATTTCCTTGAATATCACAGAGACGTAACTTAAAGACTGAGGTATTCAGTGTGATTGTCTCCTGACACTGCACACATTGAGTCGTTCTGGTCACCTATATTCTGATATCTAAGTATTCTTCCATGTTGTGAAACGGGTCCCAATGACACTATGTTGAGTCTGATATTAGTTTGATATTTCAGTGATGGTCCTTCGTTACTATAACAATGTGCAGTGCTCAAGAGCACACTCAAGTACCACATTTGGATTGGGGCTGAGAGCCACAGACAGGCATTGGAAGTCGAAGTATTGATATGGGATGTTGCACGTAGTTGTTTTTTGTCTTTTAATTATAATGGTTCTCTTCAGCCTTTAATGATAGTTTGCATAACCCAATCATGCAGTGCTGCAATTAATGACATGTATCATATTCAGATTTAGTTGAGACGACCACAGGTTGGATATGTTAACTTAACATTACAACACACTTAACTCTGTGGTTGCTGTAATTCCTTATTTTGAGTATCTAATTCCTTTTCACTCTAGTCCATGTCATTGCAAACTCTTCTCTTTGTGGAGGACTGCAGAAAGCCATGTGCAACTTCTGTGACATTGCCATTTTCTTTCACGGGTTCAAAATGTCCCCAGGAGGGACTTTTGTCAGGGCTCTGTTACAATAGTGAAAAAATAAATAAGTCTCATGTCTTTTCCTGTACCTGGAAAATGTCATAAGGTCAAGGGGAGAAGAAGCCATACTTTATGAATCCCTCACAGGGACATTTATTTCTTGACTCTGTTGTGTTTACAAACATTACACACACAGGGAGGATATACATGCACCAACGCAACCACATGCCGATAAGAGAGGTGGCAGAGCAGAGAGGCTGCCAGTTAGCCGGCGCCAGGGAGCAGTTTCCAGGTTAGGTGCCTTGCTCAAGCGCACCTCGGAGAGAAGTGATAAGGACATATGAAAAGACAAAGAGAAGTGTCTATTCCTCCTAAGAAGGATGTTTTGAATGTATCCATACTGTACAATTAAACAATGGCTGAAGATGTTATTGGTTGCCTGATGGTACACCACTTTTTATGTTGCTTCTGCAAGCAATTGGTGGAAGGTATTATATCCTTTTACTGTGGTAATAGATGGACCAGTGCTTTAGCAGATTAGAAAGGAAATCTTGAAACACATTTTCTTCAGCACTCTGACCTTTTCCCTAGGTAGATAATGTAGGTCATCTTTAGCAAAAAAGGCTTGTCCATTGGTGTCCAGATCTCTTCAGTGATGGCTTCATCCCAGTGCTACCAGATGCTTCTGTTGTCCACCAGCAGACTAAATAGCTAACACACGACCTTACTCGATCAGAATATGGGGGAGGGGAGAACTTACGAAATGGAAAGTACGTGTCTCATATGATATCGATCTCAAAAAGATTTGAAAAAAAATAGCTGATGTGTATTGGGGCTTTTTCTAAACCGTTAAGATATCTTATTAGCAAATTTCATCAGTCTTACTGACGCAGTGTCCTCACACAGTACACGAGATGCGACATGATGTAGACTGAAACTTTAGGGTGTTACTGGTTTCTGCTGTGATGGTGTCAAGATGTGCGCTCTTAAGAACGCATTGATATAAGTATCTATTCTGCTGAGAATTCACACTTCACCACCAGACATTTTCAGAAACACAGGGTGTAGTCAGGAGACTTCAAGTTTTCTCTGCCTTTGACCACTTGAGTAATGTCAAACCACTGAGACAATTTTCACATTGCAAACTGAAATACTATTTGTATGGCAAATGTGATTGATTTTGGGAAGTTAAAAGCGTGTTGTGGTTTTGCAGGGCTGTCCCACAGCGCTTTAGTCTTTGGATGCCGTTCTCTCCTTTAACACAAGTATACCTTGAGAATACGTTTATGTGGTTTTGCACATGTAGAGACAAACACACACACACACACACACGACTGTGCAACCTGAAACTCGCACAGTCAAACTGAGCAAAAAGATTAAATGAAACTTATCATTAAATGCTTTGAGTTGGATTCTCTCACACTCGGTCTCATGCATATTGAATTCAGGGTTAACAACCATTAGTCTCGTATTTGACAGCGCCAGTAACGTTTTCTGTCATTCTTAGTCTTGTACGTTTCACCTAAACACCTCTATTGTATTAATTTGTGCGTGATCTTCAAGTGGATCAGGGAATAGCAATTATCCTGGTATTACATAAGGGAGCCATACTGTTGTCTGTAGTATTCTATAAAAATATGGCTTTATTAAACAACATTATAACAGCTTGTGTGGTTTTGTGGAATTAAAAAAAGTAACTACCTTGAAATCTGCTTAATCAAGACACACAGCACATGTCATGCAAGTTTAGAAACCATAACTCTCTGTTCAGCACTTGGTATCATAGCTGAACAGATTCAGAATTTAGTGGTCACGGTCACTTTGAACTCACACAACATGCCATAACTCAAGACTTCATACAGTCATGTCTTCTTGATTGTAATGATGCTGTGCAGAGTTTTGAATAGCCTGCAGAATGCTGAACTGGTCTGGTGTGAGCAGTCATTCAGTTGGTTTCAGATCTCTTTCGTTGGTCAACCACAGACCACCTCTACCTGCAAACCAGTCGGAGGATGAATGACAATAACTGCACCGCTGGCAGAGTGGGCTACGTTTCATTCAGCCAGTGCACAATGAGAAGAAAGCTTTCATCATGTCTTGCTAGTATTTCTCCTAACATCTTTTATTATGCAATAGTTTCGGTTTGCAAATGTTGCAATATGCTCTTAACCCTAGAGCCTTTTTCTGCCCTGTTTTTACTTCACTACTCTATAATGCCGCTCCACCCACATATGATGACCTCCCATGTAGTCCAAGCATGATTCAGTGCATGTTGATCAATGATATTTCAGCCCTAAAATCACCATTTGTATATTTAAATAAGAAAATTAAATAAAACCGAGGTTGAAGTTGGTAATGAGTACATAGGAAGTGAATCAACTTATTTAGAAAGACCCTGATTTTTGTTTTTTTGCAGCATGGATGGTGGTGAGCTTTTCAGTCGAATCCAGGACAGAGGAGACCAGGCCTTCACAGAGAGAGGTAAGAAGTCAGCATATGTGGACTTAAAACGATCAAACGTTTATTACTATACTGCTGTGTCTTATGACATGACTACATAACAGAGGCATAAAAGAGGCCCCTTCGGACACCTGCTAAATATAAAGTAGTTTTTTTCAACCCCCTGACATAATGCAACCCCTTTGTATTCTATCACTCAAGTCACTTGTTATCTCTGTGTTAAAATGGCTGTTTATCTCTTCATTTTAGAGGCATCTGACATCATGAAGAGCATAGGAGAGGCCATCCAGTTCCTGCATGCAATCAACATTGCCCACAGAGATGTCAAGGTTTGTATTATAACTTTGTAATATCATGTTGCTTAATAAAGAATATCCATGCTTTTTTTTATGACCAATTCAAGAAATCTGAGAGGGGCTTTAACCAGTTAAACCCCACGGCCGGGGGCAAAACGCAACATTTTGCAAGAAACAGCGTCTGAAGGGCTTCTTAACATTTAATAAACTATGAATGTGTCATATCCACTGAATGGGAAGAAACTCCACTATCAGACAATATTAACCATTTTTAGCAAAACGAAACATAAGGGTAATAACAAAGGCTCTGAATTAGCCCTGAGCGAAAAAATGCTAACACTCTTAGCACAGAACTCACGTTAAAATACCCTGATTACTTATCGTATCTGCACACACAAGACATTGATTAGCAAGCTGAGATTCCACAGATTCCAGAAATATAAGTATCATCACTGAGCGATCAGAACTCGCTGCGAAACAACAACAACAACAACAACAACAACAACAACAACAAAATTAGCTTTACGGAGCCAAAACGTCTAAAAACTTCTTAACTTTGTGGTTTTCTGATCAAAAGTTGTGTTCAATGGCATTAAAACGATAAAAATGCTGCTGAAGGTTAATCCAATGTGTCTGTGTCACTTTGAAATGATTACTGATAATCCATCATTCCATTTTTATGTCAATAACGGAGATTTCATATTAGCTGCTACGATAGCTACGAGAGTGTATGACAGCTTCCGGTTCCAGGGCATTCTGGCTGCGCATCACTCATTCACCAATGGGTAATGTTTAGATGGATTTGAGGAACTTCGCCTCGATTCTATTGGCTCTAACGGTTAAAAAGAGATGTCAATCATCAAAATCGAACGAGGGGGGCCAGAGATATGGAAAATGCACCCAAATGACCCCAGAAGTGGGTTTTTTAATGTCTAAAAAGGTCAAATGTCACTTGTTTTGCATCAATCTTGATACAGGGTACTTATTGTATGTTATAGTGCGGATTCCTAGAGCTTTTAGTCTACTATCCCATCATTCAAGGGTGGTTTTCACTATAAGTAATGTTTTCTTTTTGGACGGACACTATAATTTACGTTCTTTTACTATGTTCAATCTGAATTTACTTTAAAATTAAAAAAAAATCGATATTGATTCTGACTTTTCTACATCCAACTCACAGATGTAACCTTGCTTTGAGAAAAAAGATTATTAATTTACCCCTTTTAGAAGTGAAGCTATAGTCATTTGTTCTGGGAATGTCATTTTCGAGCCCGAGGCCTGAAAAACAGGCTCGGGGCTTAGACTGATTTCCATAGCTATAGTAACTAAATAACTTGTTTTTCTTCTGGCCTGCTTCCTGTATCCTCCCTGCAGCCAGAGAATCTGCTGTATTCTACCAAGAGGCCCAATGCCCTGCTCAAACTCACAGATTTTGGCTTTGCCAAGGAAACCACTTCACACAACTCTTTAGCTACTCCCTGCTACACACCCTACTATGTTGGTAAGCATCTGCTTCTGTTTGAACTCTCATTCTTGCTCCACTTGTTGCTTATTAACAAAGAGTTCCAATGATTCGGGACACATTTACACTTGCTTTACCCTTTATTCATGTCTTTCTATCTGCAGCTCCAGAAGTTCTGGGCCCAGAGAAATATGACAAGTCCTGTGACATGTGGTCGTTGGGTGTGATTATGTATATCCTGTAAGTCTGAACCCTTTCATCACATTAGACTATCATTTACTTGTTGCTTTAAAGAGGACCTATTATGCAAAATCCACTTTTTCACGTCTTTTATACATAAACGTGTGTCCCCTCTTTGTAAAGAGATTCTGAAAGTTTCAGAAAAAAAGATCCGCTCACTTTTTGTCCTGATCCATTTATATAAAAACCTGTCTGAAAATGAGCTGATCAGATTTTGGCCACTTTATGATGTCATAACGACTTTTTGGCTTGTGCAACCATTGGCCAATAACCAACCAAGGTAACACCCCCCCCCCCCCCCCCCACCTTATCACCTGCATCTCCTCCTAGAGCACCATTGTGTTCTTTTTAACCAAATATCTCTCAGAGGGGCGTGGGGAGTGGCTCCTTATTTTCATCTAAAGTAACAGACACAGAATCAGCACTTTTGAAACAGGGCTGAAACAGAGGGGATTATGGGATGCTACAATGATCTGTTTGGTATTTGAAGCCAAACACTTCAGAGACATGTTTTGTATATATCTGAATATATTGATGAAAAACATTATAATAGGGGACCTTTAACTAATATTTGCATTTGAACTATCAACAGCTTGTGTGGATACCCTCCTTTTTATTCTAACCATGGTCTAGCCATCTCCCCTGGGATGAAGAAGAGGATCAGGATGGGCCAGTATGAGTTTCCCAACCCTGAATGGTGTGATGTGTCAGAGGAAGGTCAGTCCACATGCATACCTACACTAAATGTGATAAACTGTTGACTTGGCCTTTTTCATAAAACTGGAAATAACAACAAAGAACATTTATTTTGATTATTAACAGAGGACCTCCTGCTGTATATATCTTAAATTAAAACACTGTCTATATATATAGTATATAAGTCTGATATAACATCCAATTCATTTTACAATTGTATTGTTTCACAAGCTCCCGAAGGAAGTCTTTATTCCTAACCAAACCAAAGTTAAAAAGGTCAAAGGTGACGCCAAACCTCCAGCATTACGCCTTCACCTAAATGTGACAAAGCAGCTGGCTTTTGAAGTCAACTTTCTGATCTAGAAATGGAAACTGATGCAGATGTTTCACACACACCTATCAACAACCACCAGTCACATTCACTGCAATTGAAAGTGAAGTCTTATTTTCTGAGTAATTGAAAGCTTTTATGAAGAAAAGAGAAGCTAACGTGATGATTTGGCATATACCGACCCTAAATCTCCCTCCAACAGAGGGGTGTATGGGTATACTTGCGGATACTTGCCGTGTTGCACTGTAGTACTCTTCTCAAGCACAGTCATCATCATTACTGCAGGATTTCTCAGTACTGTTCAAGATTACACAATTTTTAACAAAAAAAAGCGTGGGGTTATCGGAGTCCATGAAAGAATGATGACACCCTCAATCAGAACATAATGTCCTGCAGCCTTGCCTCGAGAATCTCCCCCACTTTCACACATCCTACATAAGAAAAAGAGATACTATGACCCCAACCTGAAGAGTATATCATGTTTATTTGTCATGTATACAGATATTATGTGCCAGTAAGGCAACATCGTGCACCACCATGACACTCTACCTGTTTGTTGATCTGTCACCTTGTAATTGTATGCACTGTTTTACTGAAGTTCACTAAAACAGTTACTTAATCCTTGGATATGAATTTTCTTTTTGAATAATATCAAACAATGATTGTGTTTGCAGCTAAACAGCTGATTAGGACCCTCCTCAAAACTGAGCCAACGCAAAGGATGACCATCACAGAGTTCATGAATCACCCGTGGATCAATGTAAGCAAATACTTGTGTTGTGCATTTTCCAGCTCACATTCCTGCCATTATTGAACAGTGAAGTAAAATGGTGGTGTGTTTCTGTGTGTCTTCCTAAAGCAGTCGATGGAAGTCCCCCAGACCCCACTTCACACCAGCCGGGTGCTAAAGGAGGAGAAGGACGCTTGGGAGGATGTCAAGGTAAGATGGTTGTCATTGAATCAGCATTGCTTCTTGTATTGTAGCTACGTAATTCTTGGTGTTGATATATATCAGAAAATACCTTTTAATAAACATTTCAAATATCAATGTATTACTAATGTATGTTCTGTTTGTTCGTGTTAGTCTTGACAGGATGCAGCTGGTGGTAGTTTATCTTTTGTCCTTAGCACTTCCCCTTTTCCCTAATTGAAGTGTGTATCATCATTCATGTCATGATTCTGCGGCTAGCTTAAAAAAAGTGAAGTGTAATGATGTCTATACAAAAACCACAGTCCCTAGTTGTCCAAAGCAAGAGGTCTGATGAGCTTTTTCCATCCATTTTTCAGGAGGAAATGACCAGTGCCTTGGCAACAATGAGGGTTGACTACGAGCAAATCAAGATCAAGACCATTGAGGACTCGAAAAACCCACTGCTAACGAAACGGAGGAATAAAGCCAGTAACCCCATGCAGGACCCCCAGTCTGCTGCCCACTGAAAGATGCACGCATGCATGCACATACAGACACAGGTTGTAAAAAGGAAGCAATAATTTGTCGACATGTGAGTCGCGTTGCATGGATTTTCTCAGTGTTTTATTTTTTCATGGCAAATTCTAATGTTTTGTAGGAGTGTTTGTTTTTATTACTCTTCCATTTTAACAAACCCACCACTCTGCTCTGGCAGAGAGGATGTTTATCTGTGTTTTGACACCAGTAAAGAGATTATGAAATATAGAAAAGGAGAGGAGAGGGAATCGGTGAGTTCTCTCGCCTCTCCTTTCCCAAATATCAGGTTGTGTACTCGGAGGGGCTTGAATGTTGGGATATGACATGAAGCCTTAGCATTAGCAGTAGTTCTCTTTTACCCAGCAGCCCTCGTTCAGCTCTTGCCCCAAACCTTTGAATGTTAAATCAAATGGCTAAATCCCAAAAAGAAAAGCAAGGGAAGGTTTCTTTTACATCGTAAATGCAACGTTAGCAGATGTATTTTGAAGTGGAATGTAAAGACTCTGTCCCTGACAGTTAAGATTAGCTTGAAATAGTCACTTATTTCTGGGACTTGACGTGGGAGTGTCCGTCAGGTTCAGTTTGTCTTTGTGAATGTCATGAGGCCTATGCACTCACAACGGCCGTGTGCCATTCTGACAGAGCACCTCACTCGTGGCCCCGCTCTCCTACCTTAATCTACGCTTGTTTTTCAGGTACATAGTTTATAAGGCAGAGAAGGACGCAACGTTTAGGACAGAAACCGGCCCGACTTTTTCTGCCACATGTAGCTCATAGGAGAGTAGGAGCAAACCGATACTGTATTTTTTCATGGATTTTATGAACATATTAGCATAGGCCTTACTATCTAAAGCAGCAAATTACTTTTAACCCCTACCCACCATTTGGTTCAGGCTTTTACCAATGTTATGCTTCCCAATTTATAACATTGCAGATGATATATCAGGTTAATATTATGCAGATATGTCGGTCAGCTTGAAGTACTGCTTGGACCTTTTCCTTAGTGTGGATTTCTGTTTGCAGAAGTGTTGGAGAGAGAAACAATAAGGAGTGTTTGTGTGTGTTTATGTAATTAGTAGCGATTCTTCTAGGGAATAATACATGGTTCAGACAGACTGGGAAATCACTTTTTACTTTTGCCAGCTTAACTTTGAGGAGGCTCAATGACGAAGTCTGGTCAAACTTTCCTGGGAGATTGAAAGGAAGTAGAAAGTACTTGGGAGCTGCTTCTCGTCCCAGGGCAGAATCTCTAACAATACCACCAGCAAGCTGTCGTCACACTCGAGTGTGATGGTTGGTTTCTCTTCAATGTTCTTGTTAACGCAACAGGAAGCTTCCAGCTCACTTTGGGATCATGGGAAATGATTGTGTTAATGTTGTCAGTTTAGTCCACTTCACTTTGTTAAATCACATCCACATTACCTGTCACATCGCACATACAAATCTCTCACTGTAAAAATGTTCATTGAATGTTTGTGACAATGTTTTGTTTTTCTTTTCATCCCAAACACCTATTTTGTAGTGGAAGCACAGAAATGTTTGTCGTTTTTTTTTTTCTTGTCATCAAGTCTGTCCGGCTCCACCTGCTATACTTTTGTCTGCTTCAGCTTTGGATTAAAAAAACACATAAAACACAAAACTGCAGTGTCATCTCATTTTATTGCATTTGAAATGCTTTGTCTGTATGAAAAATGTATTCTTAAGGACATTCTTAAAAAGGAAAACAATCGAAGGCCTCGAAAGCACATTGTACTGTAGTACGTAAAACATTGATGGATGACCATACATTTGGAAAATGAACCCATAAAAACCCACGGTGACACAGATGTTACATGAGTTCAAGTTACTACAGCTTTAGCCTTTATTTTATGACATGAAATCCATGTGACACAAACTGAACAGTGGTGGGTCATGGGCCAAGTCATGTGATTTTGTGTTCCCATAACAACATGTCCAAGATGTCCATGTGACAGGCTAACACATGTGACAGAACTAGCTACATTTCAAAAGCTTGTTTTATGTTGCTAAAGGTAAGATTCAAGCCATTTAAGAATTATAATGCTTACATAACATGTCCTCTATTACATTTAACTTGTGACATTTCTTGATCAAATTCATATAAAACAAATAACATAAGATCTCTGACACTAGGGCGGGAGGTTTTGTCAGAAATGTGGTCTATTTAGTCTAAATAATGTTATGCATAATTTTTCCCGAAAGTAGAAATGGGTCTCGGTTCTTATGGGTTAAAAATGTGTCTTCAAAAAGCAGAAACTCCTCTATAATTTTAAGAATTGTTGTTATATTTGTCTCCTGAGACAAATGGGGTAGATGGGGTAGGTCATTTTGGAGAAACCAGCTCGAGTGCGCTAGAATTTGAAAATACGCAACCGGAAAAAATGTGCCACTTCCTTACAGAGCCCCTCCTCCAACACACATGAACGCGCACATGACCAATGAGGGCACGAGATAAGTTTGTGCACAGATGGAAGGCTGACAGGCAGGTAGGCCATCCAGTTATTTTAGCCCGGCCGGCTAAAATGATTGGTCGTGCTTTTTACAGTACTACGGCTTCCACAGATGACATTTTTTAATGTATTTATTGTCAAAGCATTTAATATATTCATTGCTATCGGGATGTTAAGAGCATTCCATGGAATATAACAAAAAGTGTTTCTGAAATAAATTACATACCCCACCTTTAATTGTTTTCTTCCAAGAAGTCATAATCTCAACAACTTGTTTTATAATAAATGTTTGATTCTCTATGCAAACACCTGCTAGAGATAGCCAACTTGTCTACTTGTGACATGTGTCTTGCCCGGAGTTATTGGTACAGTTGGTAAATTATTGAATTAATTGTAATTAATGAATCTACCAAATTTAAATATGTTCTGCATCTTAGACCTTTGTCTCAACAATAAGATACATTTTCTTCTCAATCACATTTATGACTCAGGTTGACTGGTAGGCTTGGGATTTGTGGCCTTGACACGGAGTGCACAAACTCAACTCGTGACAGACTTGTATCACATTTGCTAGCATGAGTGACTCCGGGAATATACACATTTGCGTAGCAAAACAGTCTGGTGGCATTGAGTCAACCCAGACATTTGCCAACACTGGGGTGTTTAGAGCAGCTTCTGTCTATTACACAGGGTTATTTCTCCTCAGGTGCCAGGCAGCAGACGGCATGCCGCTTCCAGCTTTGACTGTGACGAAACCTACAGTCATCTCTCGTGCTCTCAGGTAAGTAAGAAAGGGGGTAGAGGGGCTTCAGGGGAGTTCCTCATGATCGTAGGCCTCTGGAGGTTTTACCCTTTTAACCCACCTGCTACAAACTTCAGGACACATAACCATCCTGGAACATGGAGGGAGGACATTTTATATAACTTAGTCAGTCTTTATAGTGTGTATTTAAAATAAATACTATACAGTGTATTGGTACATCTCAGGAAGATAAAAAGGACATACTGTGTGTACTTTCTCAAGTAATCCGTAAACAGTTCAACTCCTTAACAGGATTTCTATCAAGGAAAATCGGATACAATTTTACTTTATTCAAAAATAAGAATATATTGTTATAGGTTGGAAACAAAAATGTGCCTATACGTAATTACTGTGTACATCTTTTTAAAGTTGTGGGGAATAGGAAGGGTGGATATTTCTCTGCCGAGGTGATGAGACACTTCTTTGAAGTGGCATGCTGATTCTCACACACAAACACACATCCTCTCAGACAAGACGGAGTAGGTTGTCCTGCCCCAGACAACAAGTAGCAAAAGTGAGATGTCACTTACCTCTCAGCAAGAAATCTAGAGGTCAAAGTGGAGCTTTGAAAGATTTTCAGATATGATCAAATAAGAAAGCAGTTTCATCAGTTTCACATGTTCAACAGCAGTTTTCACATGTGCTGGGAATCAGATTGTTTTACTGTCAAGAGAAGCTCTACATGTGGTAACTGAGGTTGCTTTGATTTTTTCCAGTATTTTTTTGCTGATACTTTTAAAAACCCGTTTTAGGAGAAAAATGCAATGTTTTCTAAGAAAAGTTTCATTGAGAAGTTAGGCTTAGTAACTCACAGTAGTGACATAGAGGCTTTCCACTGGCACCTATGTGGAAAGGTCATATCTGCCAATTTGAAAATGTAACCTATAATGGTCCTTCCTTTTTCAGTAAAAAAAACAGGAAAGACGAAAAGGAAGAGCAGTCATGAAGTTCATACGGGTGTGCAAATGAAACATCTTGCATCATTACCAATCATCAGGGCATGATCGACACAATGCACTAATTTTCTATTATTATAGATTCATTTCAAACACTAAGAGACTCGAGTCGGAATAGAAACAGTGTGTCACTTTGTTCTTAAGCAGCGTCAGCAGAATATTATGCTATCTTTAAAGTCTCTGTTTTGGAAATAACATCTTGACTAATCACAAAAATCACCTAAACACTGATTTTAAATAATGAATCAGAACGGATGTCTTTGATAATATTCACAAATTGTATCACTGCTTTTCTTTTCATAAGATCTCGCTTTTATTTCACCTTTTTCTCAAATACACTTCTCTAAATGTGGCCACAACTGTTGGAAAATAAACAACAGTTTGATGTCATCCCATGTAGTAAACGAGATGCATTCTGTATCATGGTTACACGTTTAAATATAAATGTCAACATCATCATGGAATGTATTAAATACCATTATTAAAAAAGGAAATGGAAAAGCACAGCACCCAAACAGTTTTCTGTCAAAAGACAATACAGTCATTTATGACATGACCTTAGTTGCTGAACAGTTTAATGAGTATTTTGTTAATGTTGGTCCTTGTCTAGCTGGGGAAATTCCAAATACTGGTAGTAGTGAAGGTGTAGAAAGTAAAGATATAAATGTGAAGGAAACTATATTCTTAAGAGGGACTGATGAAAATGAAATTATTGACACAGTTAAAAAACTAAAGAGTAAAAGGTCTACAGACTGTCATGATATTGACATGTATACAGTTAAAAACATTATTGAATGTATAGCCAAACCACTAACTCACATCTGTAATCAGTCAATACAAACCGGTGTATTTCCAAATAAAATGAAAACTGCTAAAGTCATACCGATACATAAATCTGGAGATAAACATGTACTGTCAAACTATAGACCAATTTCATTGCTCCCACAGTTTTCTAAAATACTGGAAAAAATCTACTATGTAAGACTAAATGACTTCTTCACCAAACATAACATACTCTATGAACAACAATATGGTTTCAGAGCAAACAGAACCACATCATTTGCAGTTATAGAATTTATGGAACACATTACTAAGGCAATAGAAAAGAAAGAATATGCAATAGGGATATTTCTGGACCTTAAAAAAGCATTTGACACGGTTGACCATGAACTATTATTAAAAAAACTACAGAGATATGGAATTAGAGATGTTGCACTATCATGGCTATCCAGCTACCTACATAACAGGAATCAGTACGTTGAAATACAAAGTCATACATCACAACTACTACAGGTTACATGCGGGGTGCCTCAAGGCTCTGTCTTGGGGCCATTATTATTTATTCTGTATATTAACAACATATGTGAAGTATCAAAAACTGTTAAAACCATTCTTTTTGCAGATGACACAAGTCTACTCTGCTGTGGGGACAATCTAGAACAGCTATTGGTCACAATGGAAAAGGAACTGAGCAGGATGAAGATCTGGTTTGACCAAAATAAATTAACATTGAACGCAAGCAAAACCAAACTCATAATATTTGGGAATCGGTCGACCAATACAGAGAAGAAACTCACTATAAATGGCGTCCAACTAGAAAGAGTAACGGAAATAAAATTCCTTGGAATAATCATAGACAATAAATTAAGTTGGAAACCACATATAAGCTATATCAAAGCCAAAATATCCAAATCAATAGCAATTCTAAATAAAGCCAAATACCTAGTTAATCAAGCTTCCTTGTTTATGCTGTACTGCTCCTTCATACTTCCATACATGATGTATTGTGTGGAGGTTTGGGGGAACACATACAAAACAAATACACATCCTATCTTCATCCTGCAAAAAAGAGCAATACGAGTTATACACAAAACTTCGTACAGAGAACCAACAAATAAATTATTTATCAAACTAAAAACACTAAAACTACAAGACCTGGTTGACTATAAAACCATTCAAATTATGTACAAGGCCGCAAATCATCATTTGCCTCATGGTGTCCAGGGACTTTTTACACGGAGAGAAGGCATGCACATGTTGAGAGGAAACTGCATTTTCAAAAAACCACCCGTACGTACAAATGCCAAACTTCATTGCATCTCATCAAAAGGTGTTAGTCTGTGGAATAAATGTAGTGATGCACTGAAAAATTGTACAACTTTATATAAAATGAAAGTATTATTCAAGAGCCAAACCATTAGTGGTTATGAACAGTACCTGTAAAAATTCCTTTTGTCATTTCCTGTAATTATAAAAGTAATTACTTCCTGATTGTTTTTGTAAAAAAAAAAAAAAAAAAATGATGACGATGACCTAATTACTTCATTTATACTGCAAGGAAAATGTACGCTAGAAGGGGTAGGACCAGAAAAGTTTTTTAAGCTTCTTCTTGCCCCTGTTGAACACGACAGAGACTAATTTAAGATTTATTGTTGTTGTTTCTTTTTATTTATTTATTTTTTTTTGCATTATCATTATTATTTATTTTATTGTACTTTGGTATAATTATTATTATTATGAGTGAGAAGGAAGAAAAGGAAGAAGCAATATATATTATTATTAGTATTGATGTATGTTTTGTTTCTGACATGTTCAATAAATTGACATAAAAAAAAAAAAAATCATACTAAGGGACTGTATGAAAATGATTGGAGGGAATAGAGAGAGTTGAACTGCCACTATGCACTTGGACAGGCTCTATGATTTCTGTACTAACATCTTTCAAATATCTGATTTGAGAAGGTTGTTACCAGCAGATCTTTGCTTTGTTTTGTCTGGTTCCAAATAAATCCTGACCCTTTGACAGTCACAGTCAACGGGTAAAATTGGAGGTCAAGTGTATGTGGGCTTGTGTGTGAATGCAGCAAACTAGCGATTGTGTCTTTATTTTTATTACCCCAAGTATGTTATTTTGAGATATTAAAGGTGGGGTAGGTAAGTTTGAGAAACCGGCTCGAGATACACTTTTTGTTATATTCCATGGAATGCTCTTAACATCCCGATAGCAATGAATATCTTAAGTGCTTTGACAAAAAATCCATAAAAAAATGTCATCTGTGGAAGCCGTAGTACTGTAAAAAGCACGACCAATCATTTTAGCCGGCCCGGCTAAAATAACTGGATGGCCTACCTGCCTGTCAGCCTTCCATCTGTGCACAAACTTATCTCGTGCCCTCATTGGTCATGTGCGCGTTCGTGTGTGTTGGAGGAGGGGCTCTGTAAGGAAGTGGCAGATCTTTTCCGGCTGTGTATTTTCAAATTTTAGCGCACTCGAGCATGGTTTCTCCAAAATTACCTACCCCACCTTTAAGTATTGAAAGGTATTGAGTCCAGGGAGGCTACAAAGACAATATTATGAATAGAGGGAAGAGCTTTGCTTTTTTAAAAACATTAATACGAAGATTTTGTTCCTACTTCCATGTAATTAAAGTCCTTGACAGTGCTTTGCTGAGCATTTAGTTTGTTTAAGTAGGCCTAACAGTAACTGAGTAGGCTTTGAATCCTAAACTTTCTTGTTGTGCTGATATCTTGACGTTTGACGGAAAAATAGGATGCCATTGTAGATTCATATTTTAGATAATTAAAGTAACAATTTTTTATTTTATTCATGCACATTCCAAACAGTGATTCAGCTTTTTGTATCAAAACCCTTTCATTGTTTCTCACCATGCCTTGAAACCGTTGCTCTCTGTTAAGACACATCCAGTCATAACATACCTGATCTTAACCAGCACATTAAAAGCCTTAAAGAAACGGATATTAACACTGGTAACATTAAAACAGTCATGCCCTATCGGACAGTTGTTATGAATGATAGCTTTGCATTAAGTACTGTCATTGATAGAATGATACTATTTAGATCATCCCACGTTGACTAAGCCACTGGCTGATAAAATGTCTTAGAGTAGTTTCAGTTTAGAGGCCTGAGTCAAGTCAGGAGTCTTGTGATTTTGAGATTAGAGTATCAGGTACATACATTAAAATGTTATTACGGCTGGTTTTATTTATTGCTCACAGAAAACATGTTATCGCTCAGGCTGAATGCGCTGTGGTACAGCAGATGAAACCCTAAAAATACCCCCTCTGGCCCTGTCCCAGTGAAGAAGCTGACATATATAAAAGCTAAACACTGTTAATGCAGGGCTGCTCTTTTTAACCCTGTGTTACTTCTGTTTTAGACTAAGTGTGTGTGTCTGAGTGAGATTGCTTTTGCATGTTTGTGTGTGTGAGTGTGCACCGGTGCATATACCATGAGGGTGAGGCTTGAGAGTAAGGCCGGCTAGTTACACTTACGGTAAGTAAAGACACAGCAGGGCTGCTGCTGGTAAGTGACGTATATGGGTCACGTTTGAGGTTAGTGCATCAGCCTGTTGAGTTTACATATTTTAGTGGTTCCCCACATATAGACGGCAGAACAGCAGGATGTGATGTTTTCAGTGCTCTACTATTTACCCAGTCCTCATAAATGGCACATTAGCAGCTGAATTATCTTTTAAAGAAAGAATCAAAAGAGTAATACATTGTCAACAAGTCATTTATTCTACTGCAATGCAAAACAATCTCAGTCATAATAAATACAAAAATAAATATAACAGTTTATAACAGACAGTATTGTTCGTAACTTCATATAATGTATGACGCAATATGGTCTTAAAACAGAAACTTGTCCTCAGGACAAAAGAAGAAGTCTAAAAAAAAAGAAAAAATCTGTTTAAGAGCCAACAAGAAAATCTGCATCCCTGTAAATACAATATTACATTCAATAAATGGGCAAGGGTCAATGGCTGTCAAGTTCACAGTAAGTTTAGGGTCAGCAGTTCTTCAAACAGTGGCTCAGTTTCTGTGCCGTTTAGAAGCCAGATAGGTCTCAATGTAGTTGAACAGTAGATCCAGCTCCCCCATGGCTTTATACGGACCTTTACTATTCATCTGCAAACAAACACATGGCTCTGTTGGTTAAAATGAAAGGCACACAAACAGGAACTTTGTCTTTTTAAGAAATGTGTTTTCACAATTCAACCTGATAAGTGAACACTCACCTGTGTGTAAGTAGAGTTTAGGTTTTTGATGTCAAACTGTTTCTTGCAGGCAAAGTAATTTCTCTGGAAGAGGAAAAATAATCGACTTTCATTAGACGCTCATGTCCAGAATACATCCCCCCTCCCTCCAACAGACGCACAGAATATGACACTTTCGTCAGGATGATGCCTTCAGTTCTCTTCCCTTTTTCAAGAATGTGAGGATGCACAGCTTTGCACGATACTGCAGTTGAGGAATGACTGACTAATACTATATTATGATCTGTCCTTGGCCATTCTTCCTCTTTCTTTCATGGTCAGCCATTTGCCTTGTGTCAAAAAACACTGGGAATATTTCTGGAGCTTTTTGGATTTAGTCCAGACCAGGAAGATGGTTTAGATTGTTTGGCTGTAGACATGGACTACATTTTTAACTAGTTGAGTGACAGCTAATCACATGTATTCCGGAATACATTACAGCTTGGTTGCTTTTGTAATGGAAACAGAAACTTGGACAGGCGGGACAGGCACTTTAAGAGCAACAATGGCCATAATGACCCACGTGTATATGTAACTCTTGAGTAGCCACAGTGCAATAATTGAAATGCATTTTTCCATTTTATAAAATAATTTACGGTTAGAGTTATAATGTTAGGTCTTCATACTTAAACTAAAACCTATACATGTTTCTTACTAAGCATTTGAAACAGTCTTCTCCGCATGGCGAACTAAATACTTTAACTAGGATCAAAGGCGTCCCTAGCCCGCACTCGGTGCATATTAACACCTTGTCCTGGAGGAGGAATAACACGCGAGTCAGGTACTCACACATGTGATGATATCTCTCTTGAGCTGGTCGAAGATGAGCTGAATGGACTCAATGGGAGGCTGTAAGTCCATGGTATCATCGGTCACTCCCGCTATTGCCGCTGGCAGCACCGTGCTCAGGTAAAAGTCCAGGATGCTGTTCATGGCGTGGCAGGCAAATGGGCTCTGTAGGAGGGAGGAAAAGCTCTCGTTAAGTTATGCCGCTTAACTCTTTACTGGCGTGCACGTGTCTTGCCTTGAAATTGTAGGCTCTGTTTATTTTATGATAGCTTTTCCTTGAGAAGCAGCGGCTCTTTACCATATTAAATGCTGAGTTAATGCTGAAACTTACTTTGAAAGAGTCCTCGACGCTCTGGTCTAGCAGCGCTATGTCCAAGTCATCGTTTGCTTCCTGTAAACAGAACAAGGTTGCGTTCAGTGACAGAGGAGAGAGAGTGCTGCATCACCTGCAGACCGTCAGCACTACATGCTGCTCTCACTAATGTCAGAGTAAATGTTGAGCTGCTACTCACATAGAAGTCTCTGATCTGGGAGTAGTCCTCTCTGAGCTTCTTTAGCCGGACTGGAAATCCCTCCACGAAATGACAGCACTGGTTGTTACACATGGAACTGCAGCAGACAGTGCTGAGGAGGGACCAGAGGAGCAGGAGGGACAGCAGGAGAGACTGAGGAGCCATGGTGAGGATCAGGCTGCTGGAGCTTCTGGAGGCAGAGATGATGGAGTGAAGATGCAAAAATCTTTTGAAGAGTAAGGTGCACATATTTGGGTTCATCTCTTGTTTGAATTTATAGCCAAAATAGGAGGGGAGGAGACTGACTGGAAGAGAAGGTTAAACGTGCATGCAGGGAAATTTTCTTAGAATGCATCTATAGGCAACTCCTCCTATGAGATATATTGATACAAGGAAAAAAATCTGACAAAGCATTTTGAGACATTTGATATCACATATTTTTGCTTTCCTTATTCATTTTATATTTTTAAATATTATTTTAATTTACACAACTGTATTATTATTATTATATTTATTCAATTTACTCTAATTAGTTTCATCATCAGTGTATATATAGTATATATACAGTATATATACATATATCAATATAGATACTTAGGTGCTAGCAAATCTGGTCAAAATGGCATCAGATTATCATATACTATTTCATGTATTCGCAATAACGTATCCCCCTACAAATGGAAATTATATTAGGTTGTGGTTTAAGTTGATGACGCGGTGGATTCCCTCTGTTCGTCAGATGAGCCTTATATGATATACACGAGTGAGGTCATGTGACGTCACTCATTGTAGTTTTTTGCCTGAAGTCATGTAATTATTTCCCTTAGGTGAGGTTTGCATATATGTATATATCATTATAGAATATAAACTACATAGAGAAGTCCTTTTGGGACACTTTGAGGTGTTTCCCTTTACTTTAGTACTTTTTCTGTTGTACGGAATTCCCATTTATCCATAACTAACCTCCCGCTGTCTGTCCACTTTACACTTTATCTGACTCCATCTCTGTTGGGCAACATTGGCATTTTGCAAAGCAATGAGACACAATTATCAATAATTTGTCACTGTTCAAGTTAAAGTCATTTACCGGGTATTGTTGTTCTTTGAATAGAGTTAGGAATTGGTCATAAAGATCACACTGTGCTTGTGCGGCTGCTGGATATGCGATATCGAGAATTGTTATCAAACAGTATTGAAGGTTATCTTTAAACATCCATGATCGTTTCAGGTGCACACATTTCTTCCATCGCTTAGAATATACTGACAAATCACCCAACACTCATTATAGTTTTAGAGGGAGGGTTTGATAATAAAGTCACAATGAAATACAATTCATTTGATTATTAAAGACAAAAAGCTACATATTGACCTTAAAAATACACTTGGCAGTCAATAATTAGGTGTTTTTACAGAAATTAATAATAAATATATTGGAAAAATGTATATTTTTTTACTTAATTCAGCCAGGTAAAGTCTCATTAAGACTAAATTACTTTTGAATGGATGGCAGCATCAAACCAAAAGTGAATACGAAACATAAAAAGGCTAAGACTTTTGTGACAAAGATGTATACAATCTGAAAACAAACAGAGATGGGGAAGGTTTTGGATTTAAAGAAGAACAAGGTCAGGAAACAATTGTCCAATTCGTTTTCAGATAACTCCATTAATTGCAAAATCCAAGTAACACCCGAAAAAAACAATTTCGAAAATATGCAGAAAATGTGGTTATTGTACTTGCAAATACAATTACAGAGGCACCACAGAAAAATGCTAGCTTGTTACACGATATGTGACATTTAATGTCATGCTATCCACCTAAAAAGGAATTAGCTCTTTCAAACAACAAGTACACCTTATATATTTAAATACATATATAACAATACTAATACATTGACATATTTAACATATAAAAGTCAAGTTGTGTAATTATCATGAGTCAGCGGTAACCTGGGAAACCCCTCTTGCTTTTGCACTGACTCTGTGTCCTTCTCTGTGTCCTTCTCTGTGTGTGGATTGTGTGTGTGTGTGTGTGTGTGTGTGTGTATGTGTGTGTGTGTATGTGTGTGTGTGTGTGTGTGTGTGTGTGTGTGTGTGTGTGTGTGTGTGTGTGTTTCATGACTTCTGGTGGTTAGTAGTTGAGATGCTTCTGCCCAGTCTTCAGTTGTGACATGATGTGCATGTGAGAGCTAGTCTGCGATAAAGTCAAACATATTTTTTTGCATAACTCATGTATAGCTTTTAGTCAGCGCACTTCTTCCCTGTACACAACTCATAATTAAACCCAGCATGAGGTGTCCAGAGAAACTGCTGATAAAACCGACGTCACGCTCAAACATTTCATTTTCCACGGAATTAGGGGGTCATGAAAGTGCAAGTATTTCATGTTTATTTGTGCTGCAATTTTTCCAGTATTACCAATCATTGCCCGCAATGGGAGTCAATCAATAATAAACTGAAAGATGGATGAGTGAGTTTTACTGAATGGTGCAACAGCTTTGCAAAGAATAAGAATAGATTATGAAATGTAAGTAGGTGTGTGTTTTATTTTAATTTTAATGTATGCTTTTCTAATGTGGCAATTATGCTGAAATTAATGATAACATTTGAGGTAATCCTTAACTAAATGTATTGATCCACTGGAGGCTTCATGTCAGCCAGTAAATGATCAGTGTACACTCAAACCATATATAAGAGTCAGCAATATTTGTTGCACTGCTGATTCTGATCAGTCGGGCAAAAGCTGAATCATTCAAACCTTATCTTACATATTTCACTCTTCCGATTGCTGAGTTACAGTCAGAGGAACATTGTCTGGTGTGGTGAGGTGACGATCTTGTCATGGCCCCTTACCTACTAATCTTAGTTTCTGATGTTGTCACTAACCAGTGATCTGAATCTGCAGTCAGCAATTACTGTTGTACATTACCTGAAACGTGCTGATATCATATCCAGTCAATTCAGCCCCTGATGGAACATGCATCACAGTGGAACGCCAGACTACATTGATTTGAAATAAATACAAATTGTAGCCCTCTTAGCTTTGAGTCTTTGCACAATACATGAGCTTCACAATGTAGCGTAGTTTTGTTTTTGTCACATTTATTTTATTTTACTGTGCATATTGGTTGCCTGCATAGTGAACTTGTATTTGTGCATTTAGAGGAAATCTATCAGTTTTTACAAAATAGATTCACCACATTACTCTTTCACTTTCACTCTGGTCGACTCTGTATGTGTGCGTCTGTGTGTGTTTGTGTGTGTGTGTAGCATTCAACCCTCAGAAGTCTGTTTCTGTTTTTGTTTTTGTCAAGCAATGATTGTAATGCAAACAAGTGGGTGTTGTATGACAGCTAATATGTAGGTGGGCCGGGTGCCAATTATGAGGATTGTGTGCAATGGGAAGGAAACTTGGAGATTCATCTATGTTTCTTGTGAGTGACCCCTCATGGATTTTCTATGAATTCTTTAGTCATTTTGACTTCCTTATTGAATCACCCTCATGGGCAATGTGAGCTTCCGCCCTGTTGGCAAATCACCTACTTTACCCTGTGGATCTGAACAGCTGTGTATTAAAATGAAGCACAAAAATGGGCCTTATCCGTCCTTAAAAGGCAACAGCAGACTTCCTCCGAAAGCGTATTATTTCAACAGAGCTGAGCATGCAACATTAGGTGGATGTGTTGCTGTAACCTAAAACTGAAGTAGCTCTGTCCTGCTGAGCAAGCCTCTTTCTGGGAGGAGATGAAACTTAGAAATTCCCACAGTACCCATTATTCAGTTTGACCTGGATATTCTCAGTACATCAGATTTAATCGACCTAAGCTCCAGATTCACCCGGTGATGGATTGGCTACAGTGTGATGCTTCCAAAAGTACGACACCCGATTTTCCATACTGTAATTGTGCACAGTAGGGTGGAAATGCGTAAGCACATGCGTACATGGCTATTTGCATATGTACCTGAAATGGTGTTAACCGCACTTATGTAAGCACTGCTCATTGTGACAGCTCACATTTTCCCATGGTGTTCAATCATGTAAGTGCTGAATTAGTGAAAGTAAAAAAATAACACTGTTTCCTAATGCAATTTGAGTGATGATTCACAGTTCCATTGATTTTTGGTTGGATGTGAAACAAGATAGTGGCTATGAAGAGGTCAGAAAGGGAGATATAATCATTGAGTTGAATCACCGTGCTTCTGCTGCTGATGCTGCAGCAGTGTTGCATCAACTCACCTGTAAAGGATAAAGTACTGTTCACTCTTACCACTAGAGGCAAGTAATGCAGAGCTGTCATTACTTGTGATTCGCTCTTTGTCGATCGACTGGAGGTATTTAAAGGTCCCCTATTATACTCTTTTTCATCAATATATTATAGTTCTCAGTTATACACAAAACATGTATCTGAAGTGTTTGGCTCGAAATACTTCAGAGGTTTAAAAAATTGCTCTTTTTTGTTGACTCACTAGCACCCTCTGCAGTCCACTTTAATGCAATTTAATGTTAATGTTCTATTTATCTATCCATCCATCCATCCCTATATCCATATCTATTTATCTATCTATCTATCTATCTATCTATCTATCTATCTATCTATCTATCTATCTATCTATCTATCTATCTACCTACCTACCTACCTACCTACCTACCTACCTACCTACCTACCTACCTACCTACCTACCTACCTACCTACCTACCTACCTACCTACCTACCTACCTACCTACCTACCTACCTATCTATCTATCTATCTATCTATCTATCTATCTATCTATCTATCTATCTATCTATCTATCTATCTATCTATCTATCTATCTATCTATCTATCTATCTATCCATCTAGTAATGCAGAGCAGACATCTTGTCTTTGTCTTGAAAGAAAACATAACTCAGTAGATACGATTATATTTTTTTATTGAAGTCTTAATAAAACCAATGTTTAAATGAAAAAATAGCACATTATTTCTTAATCATGCATAATAACCTTGCAGTACAGTAGAAGCACACATACAATACCTTAACAGCTCTATATAAAAAATACATTTAAATTCATATACATTAATGTTCATGTTACATTCATGTAAAATATAAATATTGTATAAAAAACGGTCCACATCTCAGTGGATGACATAGACTTTAAGTTAATTCAAGTACAACATAGAGAAATGTACAATGGCAAAAAAAGCGCATAAAAGAAATGTCAGGAGTTACATTTTGTAACATCACACTTTGGTGTTAGCGTGGGGATTCATCAGCTCTCTGGGACGTCAGTGTTGATTTTGCTGAGCTTCTGTCTGATTATGCTCGTGTTTTCAGGACGAGTCCCTCCATCCACTCCAGCACAGTGTCCAGTTCTCCCACAGCCTTCTTCGCCGCCTGGCTTATTTCCAGCTGTTCAATGGAAAGAGAGAAAGGGGAGAGAGAACCGTGGATTTAGTGATAAGTATTAATGTATAGAAATAATTTTGTTTGTATGGAGTTGGGTCTTTCAGCCCATTGAGTTAGGCATATCATATTTTATATTAACTCATTTAATTAATTAATCTGCAGTGATCATCTTAGCAAAATGAACCTTTCTTATTTTTCCTCGCACACCTATTGCTGTATACCATGACATGCTTCAAGGAAAATGCATATTAAGGTGGATACTGCTGTATATGTTAAAAAGAGTTACATATACTCGATATTGCATTTCTTTTTTTCAAAAATGAAAAGATCTTGCCATAACATTTTAAACCTCTTGAGCTTAACTAAAAGTGATACTTGATGTATTTAAGATAAAACAATAATCCAGGTAGAATATTTGAGACCCAATCACAGCCTTTAGGTCTAACCTCTGCAGTCCACTGTTCAAATATTATAGTAATAGTGTCTTAATATTTTCAGTATACTACATACCTTGATAAACTCAGCATGCACAGTGTCAATTTTTCTCTGCGTGTCCTCGACACATTGGCAGTGCTGCAAAAAACAAAGCATCATTGTTATTCATTAAATGAATTCAATCCTTTTATTGTATTTCATCATTGAAGTTGTTGAAAAGCTAACGTACACATTTATGTATCTCTTTCCTGATGCTGACAAAGGAGTTGGCCAGAGCGCTGGTGTGGCGCTGCTGCTGGGGCTGAGAAGAGGCGTAGTTACTGAACACTCTCTCTACGTAGAAACGCAGCACGAGACGCAGCAAACAGCACTTCTGACCGTCCTGATAGAGACACAAAAAGGTCAGATCACAGCAGCTGTTAATACTCATATACGGTCTCTAAAGCCTTTATCAGTCTGTGGCTGAGGGCAGAGAAATACTTGTAAAACCGGAAATTAGGATAGAAAGAACTGCACGGTTAAAAACCCACCTGAACTTGTTTCATCAACGATTTGTTCAGAAGTCTTACTCCGATCTCACTGTCTCCTTCTATCTGTAATGCAAATATCACAAAGAATAAGAGACAACCTCTCTCCACTTAAAGGTGTCATCAAAAATCATTTCTGATATGGTTTTGGTGAGGTCAAGTGAAAGCCTCTCTGCATATATCAGCTGCATCTGTTCATTTATATTATTCATTTTGAGCTAGTGGTTTTAAGAGTGGGTGGGTGTGTGTGTGTGTGTGTGAATTAAACTCACCGCATTAGATCGGATGTCAGTGTAATGGGTTCGCAGCTCGGTTGTGTGAACACTGACAGAGCAGCTGTTCAGGTTGAGGGTCCGGCTCTCCACAGGTTCACTCAGACAGCTGAGCAGGAGGAGCAGGCAGAGAGAGCGGGCGAGCAGCATCTTCATCATTTTGATTGTCTGGAGGGGGAGCTAACAGAGACATTTTGTTCGTTAAAATCACCTCCAGATCAATTACTGGTGGGGATCATGTATAATTGATTATTCTGTTCAAAATGTTTACATCAGTAAAGTAATCAGTAATCTGCAAACAAATTCATCACAACTTCCGGTAACACTTTATATTAAGGTACACAAATTAACCATCAACTAGTTATTAATTAACATGCATATTAGCAGTATATTGGCTCTTTATTAGTCATTATAATACACTTATTAATGCCTTATATCGTATAGTAATGAAACGTAAAATGGCATTTAACTGTCGAGGTATTTTGCTGGTGAGAGATTTGAGTTGCTTTAGCGTGTAGAAGCTAGTAAGCCTACTATTGGATTTGTTTTAGATAGGCACAACATGTTTCATATGCAGACCTTATTTTCCTGTTCCATGTTAAAATAAACCATTTTCAGTACCGCTGAGAAAGAGTAATTTTTCTGGTCATGGGAAATTAGGTAAAGGTCATGGAGAAGTCATGGAAAAGTCATTGCAAATCATTGGTGAAAAGGTGTATGAACCCTGGAATGTGTATGTGTACATTTGTGAGAAAGTCCTGAGCACAACCCTAGGAATATTACTGCCAAAAGTCACGTGACTCACGTGACTTTTGGCAGTAATATTCCGCCGTGGTTGTGCTTAGGATTTTCTCACAAATGTAATATTCCGTGACTTGAGAAGAACAGGTTTTGTACTTGTAAAACATATGCTGAATTTGTCTCTGAAACATGATTTATTAGAAAAATGTAATGTGTTAGTTTGATAGATACGTTTTTTATTTGCAAAACTAAATGCATTAGTTTGTAGATGGTGTTTTGTATTTGCAAACCACACAGTGTTTGTTAGTTAATCACAAGGCATTTGTAAAACTTGTTTAGTTTGTTTGTGGAGTTATGGCAGGAAATTAGCTCCATACGTATTGGTTATGAACAAGACTTCACTTTAAACTATGGAACATATTCTTAGATAGAAATACCTAATTAGAGTCAAACTACTAGCTTATTGGTTATGAACAAGACTTCACTTTAAAATAGGGAACATGTTCTTAGATAGAAATACCTAATTTTGAGTTATTTAGACACAATTAGAGGGTTATTGAGGAAAAACTCTCTACTAATGGCTTATTACTTGTAGAATATGGTCATGTAGAATAAGGCATTAATAAGTGCCAATATACTGCTAATATGCATGTTAATTAACAACTAGTTGATGGTTAATTTGTGTACCTTAATATAAAGTGTTACCCAACTTCCTTAAGCCCAAGGTGATGGATAATTCTTATTTTGTGTTTTGTCTGATGCTGATTTTACAGTTAAAAAAAGAAAATATATAACAAATATAAAAACGCTACAAATCCACACATTTAAGAAGAAAACAATTGTCATTTTTGTTGTATGATAGCAAATAAATGATACAAATATTTCAGCACTTTAGTAAAGCATGCATGTAACTATTCAGTGTACATTAAATGCATGTGAAATACACCTTAAAGTTACATGGTATTAGCATACAATCTCTCATCCTTTCATCCTTTGGTGTTCAGGTACCCTCGGCTAACACCATCACCAGCACCCTGTGTTTCAGACTCACCTGTGTGTGTGTTTCTCAGAGGAAGAGTCCTGGGAGTGAGGTGCCTCTGTGACTCCATCCTGTCTCCTCTTATAGTGGAGTGAGGGGGATTTCTTAGCAGGTACAGCACAGGTTGAACACACACACAGAGTCATGCACACAAATTGGTTTACAGGAGGAGGAAGTTGCAATTAAAGGAACTGATGTCAGAACCTGTTTGGAAGACAGGTACATGGTCCATTTCCTCCTCCCTGATGTGTGATCATTGTAGAGGAATTATTGGAAGTGATGCAATGATTGAATGAGCCATTCAGAATTTCCGAGTGTCGTCATTACTCTGCAGCTTTTAATTATCCGACTGTATAAAAGTACACACAGCATCATTTGGGTAAATCTTAAAATCTTTTAAAATGTGTTAATCTTTTAATTAAGGCAGGGTGCAAGATGGGTGGAATTTGCACCAAACAGCTTTTTTGACCTCATAGACCTCTGACTGATCACCATGTCTGCTCTCAAATGTAGATACATGTTCCGCTACTGAACGTTTAACCTCCTTCAGTGCAGTGTCAGACATACTTCTACTCGTTTTCCTTGAGGAGCACATGCCTGTCAGACAAGTCCTGATCAGAAACACCTACCGGACCTGCTTACCTGCTTGCCTGAGGCCTGTTCAATTTCCTTGCAATGGAAAGAATCATGTGCAGGGAACTCCAATTGAAGACAGGACTAACCACTGTTCAAGGAAAATATATTAATATAATAGCAAAAGGAAGTGAAAAAATTCCAGTGTACATATGACAGGTGCATGTCAGTGCAATGTTTGTGTTAAAAATAGCTACCAGCTCTTCCCCGGTCAGGAATGCTTAATGCTTTTTTCTAACCACTAGAGGTCGACACAAAGCTTTTTTAAACTCTTCTAATTATCCAGGTCCCAAGTGTCAGCACTGCTTTAACAGCTGTTGAGTACATCACCTAGTGGTCTAAGATATTTCTGTGATACACTTTTACTACCTCAAAACAAAGTACATGTTACATTTCTTTCAGATTGAGTCACAGTGGCTCTTCACAGTCCAAATGTATTGCTGTTATAAAAAAGCAACAGAAACATGTTTGAACTAAGCTCTGAACTAAGTAACAACAACTCCTCCAGTACAGTAGAGTACAGTAATCCTTTTACCACCCCTTATTGGATGATGACCCCAATGTTGGGAACCATTTTGTTTAGCTTATAATGTCATCTAACTAAGTTATAATATGCTTTTCAATATATTTGATTGATTGATTTGTTAATTATGTAGGTGTCCTGCACCATTTGGCCATTAACCCAAATGGGAATAAAACACATTGGGCATCTATAGCAATTAGGGTTTCCACATGAGCAATTTTAAAATACAAAAGGAACATTATGTATGCCATAATTATGCAGTCTCTGTGTTTACCTGCTTTATTCCAGGTTTGACGACCACTGCTTTTACCTTAACCATAAAATTAAGAAGAACATACTCATTTTGTATCACTAACTTTCCAAAGATACTGTGGCATAGGTTATGTTGGTTTCTTCTGATGGAGAGATTTCCGTGGACCACATTGGTGGAAGATGTATTGTGCAATACATTAGTCGAAGTAGCAATACTTATGTATTTAAATCTTCTGTTACAAGATAAAGTCCTGCATACTACTTTGACATTCTACAGTAAAAATACATCATTAATAGCAACACAATATAATTAAAGAACCAAAAGGAAAGTACTCTAAGCAGAATGGCCCTCTACAGATTAATATCACTGTTCTAAGTATTGATGTCCTAATATACATCATTGATAAAGTTGGAGCTTATTACTTTTTTTACTGCTAGTTAACTTAATGTTAATGTTCCTATACAGAATGGGAAGATGATCTTTATCCCTAAAAAGCAGACACGATCAATTGATCAAAGAAAAAAACTTTTATTTTCCATTATTTGTACAAAGCTTATTTATACAGAAGAATAATATACAGGAGACTAAGAAAAAAAAAAAGGAATAAAAAGACATTTTTACATGGAGCACCTTGAAAATCACAGGAACATTTGAGACAGTTTCAACTACATGGTAGTTATGTTTTAATCTTTGTTTTTTCTGACATTCACTGCAGTTTTGTTTGTTACCCTTTTGGTAGCTTTATTTTGCTAGTGAACATAACTATTTGTGTAGCATGTCTGTCAATGTACCTGCCTTTTCAGGCTTTACTCATTCCACGTTGTATTTCTATAAACAAAACATTTATCTATCAAAGCTTTACAGTTTTTCATTTATTTCTTCCACTTCCATAAACACAGTTGGTTATACCTGGTTTCCGCCGAACATGCTTTGCCTTTACTTCCGTTTGCACACAGTGACTCATGCTAAGCCCTGAGGCAGCGTTCTCCTAAATGACAATAGAGTGGAGGTGTCTGAAGCACATGATGACATCCAGAGGGATGGGGGGGCTCAGGTGATTCCCGTCCAATCGCAGGTACCTGACACAACAACAACAGGTGTTTAAAACTCATTATTTCCTGACATCATTATGTTGTTCCTAGATATTTCCTTTCAAAGGGTGCCACTGGTAACATTTTATTGTTGCGTAATGCCAAGTTGTGACGTACCTTAGTCTGGGCACCATGCTGTGGTCGCTGGAGTCGGCCTCCAGGCTGTATGGGCAGATCTGTGTGCCATTGATGCCTGCGGAAAACACAATCATACATTTATAGTCTTTAAATGTTTCCTTTAGCAAGACCAAGACAAACTGCTCAATGAATACAAGGATTTATCTTGTGTTAGACACTATCTAATCATGACAATTTATTCAACACTTTTAAAAGTCCAAATGGCTACAAGAAACAACATAATACAAACATAAATAAAAAAGCATAAATCACTTAAGTAATACAATGATGTCATGCATTATAGCACTATTAAAACAAATAAGGATGAATGACTTACAGACAAGAGCAAAAGGAGAAAAACCTAAAATGATGCAACGCCTCACATTAAGATTTAGTTCGGAAAAGTCCCAACCTGTTAGTGACGCTGCAGCCTGAGGCAAAGCTTTGTGGCAATGTGAGCAAAAACCTTATGAACTTGACTCTGAACAGGGACATACTCTTTAGAAGCTGCCAAACAAGTAGTTTTCTTGGTGCAATAGGAATATTAACTTTAACCAGTGTGTGCCGAAATGTTTAAAGTAACCGTATTAGAGACTCTTTTTATAAATTAGATCTTGGTTTTGGTGTTCATCTTACCTCAAACATTATGATCAACCATCATCATGTTCTAACAGACTGTATACTGATTAAACTACAGGAAAGGTTATGGATTAATACATTAGGATTAGACAAATACAAGGTCAAAGCTACATTATATTTATTGGGCCACTGGGAGGCAGAACAACTAAAATACGTTGACAGAACCACATTATCACCTAATAAAGTTTTAAGAATGCTAGATAGGCAAAAACACATTTCTGCATGTATCAGTGCAATTGAATAGAAATCGATTTGAAAAGCCAAAATCAAAGCTCCTTGAATTTATTATTGGCCACTAGGGGGCAGCAGAGCATTTTGTAAACACAAGATTCACACATCACCCCCTTGATGTTCTTGAAATCGTTGCCTTTTTACCAGTTTTAATTTTGCCAGCTATGTTAGATTTAACTTTAATCACATTTTTGTCATTTGTATGCTTCATTTAGTTGACAAAAACTCAATGTTAAGGTTGACGTGAAGTCATTATGTTTATTCTTCTTAGTTTCTGTCTGTCTTTTTTTTAAAGTCATCAGATCATATTGAACTTAAGTCAATAGGGTCTTTTCTCATCACAGTTAGTGTTCAAAGTCGTTGTGCCTTATTGTCATTGTCTTGTCGTAGTCATGGAATAAAAGAGATTATACAGTATATAACAACACTAACTATTGCTGCCATTTACTCTCCTGCTATTTACACTTTATGAAAAATGTGTCATATTATTTCAGGACCTGTTTTTTTTCCACCAAACTCTGAAAAGAAATCTGGGTCTTGATAATTGCTCTTCTGTTCTCCACAGCAAGACTTTGTCAGCATTTTAGTGACCTGCATTGGGTACCATTTATCCTATTTGACTAAAAACAGCTGATGCCACTTGAAATGATGATGATATGTTAGGGTGAAAGCTTTAAACCAAAACAATGAGTATTAAAACAAGCGTTTTTCACTGCATGTCGGTAGCCCTTTGATCCATTGTTATACACATATTGATCAGTGCAGCTGTAAGTACACTAAAGGTCTCGTAAAGATGAGTGTTGTTGCCATGTATTATCTAAAAGTCAGTATAACAAAAACACATTTCTGCTACCTCTTACAAATCTTCAAGATGGCACAGATTGCTGTTGTGATAACTTACTCTCGATGCTGTTGTGGTCGAGGTGCAGATGCTCCAGGTGCCCGTTGAAGAGAGGAACAGAAGCGAGCTGGTTGTGGGACAGTTGCAGGTCCAACAGGGAGGTTATGTTGAACACAGTCTTGGGAAGTCCTTTATCACTCAGCTGGTTGTAGTTCAGCCTCACAAATGCCAGGTGGGTGAATCCATCAAAGTAGTCCCTGAACAACAATGAGAAGAACCAATGTAAACCATCCAACCAGTGTTCATTAATGCTGCATTATGTGTATGCAGGTGTGTTCATGTGACATCATGTGCACTGTATACTTGCTTTGGTACGCCATCTATGCGGTTCTTGTCCAGGAAAAGCTGTATGAGGCTACTAGGTACGCCAGCTGGCATCTTTTTCAGGATGTTGTGGGCCAGATTAAGCTGCACGAGGCCCTTCAGGTCCTTAAATGTGTTCTTTCCCATGTCACTGTCACTCAGCTGGAAGAGAAGAACTCATTCATGTTTGCTTCAGAAATGCAATCACATTGTTGACCCTGCTCAAACCTTCACAGCAGAGTGCAGTAAAATGGTATCAAAGGTACTATTAAAGTACGTTTTTACCTGGTTGTGGTACAGGTCAAGCAGAGTCAGGTTTCCCATTCGGCTGAAAGAGCCTGCAGGGATCTTAGAAATGCGATTCCTACCGAGGCGGAGTTGTTCGAGGCTTGCAGGGAGACCAGCAGGGACCTCTTTCAGGTTGTTACGCTGTACATAGAGGTAGAGCAGTGCTGGGACCTTCTCAAACACCTTGAATAGAAATAGAAACAGATCACATTTTAAGCTGGTTTCTTATTGTTTTGAAATCATGAAATTGTTAAATCAAGGAAACGTTCTGACATTTTTGTCTATTCGATGAATGCGGTTATTCGCCAGGTTGACCCAGCGGATCTCCGTGGCGTTGATGAACGGCTCTGCTGTCACTTCTGAGATGTAGTTGTTCTGCAGGTACAGATATTGGGTTCGAGGTGGGATGACAGGGATGTTGCGGATGTTGCGGTTCTCACAGTTGAGAGCATTAGGATAGCTCGGGGAGCATGAGCACTCTCGGGGGCAGTCGACGTACATGGAGGGGGGGCCCAGGATCACAGGGGGGAAGTCTGTAGGCTCCTGGGGCTCTGGCTGCGCCGGCTCAGCAGGCTTGCGGACAGAAGGCCTCCTGGTGACGCCCGGGCGCCTGGTGGTCTTCTTTGGCTTCTCGGTTAACACTGCCCCCAGAAGGAGGAACAGAGCCAATGCAGAGAAGAGTCCCGTGCCGGCCTTCATCGTCCTGTGAAAGAGCACGAAACAGAGGTTGTTGATTTGTTGACTCAACTTTATGTACTGTGACATGGGTTGAGAGGGATGGAAAACAGCTACCCCACAACACAAAGAAGCCGTCATGTTGGTTATGTTGGTTTGCCAATACGGTCAGCTCATCCCACCCACACAGAAAGTTTAACATCATGTTCATCGCTCCTTTTTTTATGACTTGCTCTGTGTGCGAGCTCTATGGAAGTGCTGCCTCTGAAGGGTACACAGCTTGCTTCCTTGATTAGCAGAGATTTAGAGGCTCACTGCAGGTCTCTGATTACTCTGAAAACGTATTCAGGAAAGTCTGTGTATTCGTCTTTTGAGAGATCATATTTTTAAATATTTCTGCCGCAAGTTGAAAGAAACACATTCCAAAGTCCAACAGATTTCTGTCCAGCCTGAGTTGAGATATTTTTCAGCGGTAAGCCGGCCAAGTATCTAGACAAAAAACAGGTTACATAAAGCAGTTTCCTTTGGATCCTAGCCATGACACTGAGTGTAAGCCAGTTGAGCCTGTTGTACTGTAAATCAATATGATCAGCAGTCTGCTGACTGAATTACTGCACCTTTTTCAAACTCTTACATAACAGGAAATTACGTTATTTCTGACTTCTGTGTATTTGTTTACAAGAGAGTATTCTTGTTGCTTTCATACAATCTTCTACAATCTAGTTTCCTGAGTAAGAAAAGTATGTGAATCATTGGTTATTTTCATAATGTCAAAGTCACATACATTCATATTTAGTTCCAGTTTAAATACATGTGTGAATGAGGATTTTTGGCTTGAAAATACAAGTGAAACAGAGTCAATAAGAAAGTATGCAGTGATTTGTTTAATTTGATTAAATCCAAGAGGAGGGGTAAACACCGAACAGGAAATTAGTGCTTATGAGGGAGAGGAATGGAAAGGTTTTGGGATAAAGGCTCTTTTGTCAGCACTTTTCCAGAGGGGAAAGCTGCAGGTCTGGTAGGTCAAGGCTCTTTGGCCCAAGAGAGGTCCAAAGGAAACTAAATCCCAATGAGACTCTGATGGAGGCAATATTTATCTTTTAAACCATTTAAAAAACAAAAGTGTTACAAGCTGATCTACAAGAGGTTAAGAACTGACATGCATTTTAATGGTATCTTTTTAGATTCAAGTTTTCAATATTCTTAAAAAAGGGTAAATCTATTTGTTTGTATTTTGTATTTTCATCCAAGACACATATAAGACACACAGTGTATAGGTGTTTCGTGACTTGGTTAAACGATCATACTTGTGTGTGTACTATGTATCTTCAGGCCGAGATACTGACACTCTTAGAGATGTTTGGAAATAAATTCATCCTTGAAAGTGGGCGATATGCTCTTAATCCTCTAGTTTTACATTTTTGGGAATGCATATACACATTTGTTTCTTTACACTGTGCATTGTTCTCGATCAGTATAAGCCTGCTGTAAATAATCAGCACTCGGCTGTCTAAATACATTTTGTCTCCCAACAAATACACCATCAGTTTCCAATGCCTTTGCTCCAGTTCGGTAAGCCGCCGGCCAATTAGATAAACATCACATATGAATCACAGGGCAGGAAGGAGGCTCAGAGCCATAATCCCTCTCAGCCAACCAGAGCCTCTCAGACCCTCGTTCAAAACCAGAACCAGCTCTCCTTCCCCTGCTGTCGTCATGGTCAGTATTCTGGCACAATAAAGACTTGAAGTCAGAGATGGCTCACTCATTCCTTTGACAATCTCTATAAGCAAATCTGATCAGTATGAGAAGTACACAGTGATAAAGAGCTCATCATACATTTACAATTACAGATAACCTCAATTAATGAATCCCTAACAACAAATAGCTATTGAATATTTACTTTAAAACCTTCAACATTTCTGTCACATGTTTGGCATCCTCCTCTGTGTCCTTGAGCTTCTATTATATAACAGCTGTGCAGCAGATGAAGTTAATCCAGATGTCATGGAAATGCAGGAACACATATTTACATTTGTACAAACAGCTGTCACAGACTTGTAGAATGACACTGTTAAATATATAATATAAATTACCCATCGCTATCTCCTGATGATAATGTGTCACGATCAAAAGCTCCAGAACAGCTGCTAAATGGACCGATTGGTGGAAATGTTTTCTCTGTTTCCGGGGTCAACAATGCATTTCAAACCTTGTGTACAATTCAGTATCTTATCATAAATGACTTCCAATCAACATTAAGACTAACCGTCACTCAGAATTATCTTATAATTGAAGAGTTCTTGATTTGACTGTTAACAGTCAACAATATATGAATACTATTATTAGTAACAGAACAGTAGTACATTTTAATTTCAGCAAGTTTTTCATTACATTTAGCCCCATAAACAAGTGCCCTAGTGCTCCTTTCCTTTTGAGAAGACCATGTGTATCAGGAGATTAATAAAACAGCAACATTTCCAATTCATTTTTTTCTTCTGTTGGCTGAACTATCACTGTCCTTCCTGATCTGAAAACGCTGATCATTGTTTAGTCAGACCAATAAAATAACAAGAGCCACGTCAGCTGAATACAGAGATGTGACTTTAGATATTGGAAAAGCTAAAAACTAAAATATAAACTCTCCAAATAACATAGATTGATCTTCTGACACTGTTTGTTCTTCTCTATGTATCTTAAACTTCCGTCCTCCTGTTGTGGCAGCAGCAGATGCAGAGCATTTGTATCACAATGTTGCCAAAAATAATAATCTCCTGTGGGTGGGGCAGTCCTGCAGTGGCTGTGCAAAGGTTTGATCTGCATTAAAGGTATGACAGTGGGTGTGTGGTGAATGAGTTAGAAGGTACACTCATCTGTTAATTTACTTAATTTAAAGTCATTTTAGAGTGGAAAAAGCTCAGAAAGCCAATCGTCAGACTTCTGTTTGTTCCCCTAACTGGTTGCTATCGTTCCTGTTTCTTTGTGTTGAATATCAGCCAAATCCTCCAAGATTATCCTTTGTTTCCCTTTTACATTCTTCACCTTCTCAGAGAGATTTATGAAAGTTCAACCATCTAACAACACAGTGATTCAACACAGACATGGATTTAGAAAAATATTTGACATGCCAGAGAATATTTATCCATCCCACATTTCCAAAATATTTCACTTTTATTTTGGCCAACCCAGGAAGAAAATAACAAGATGGTTTGAATTACAACTTTGCTGCACAGTAGGTCACATTAGTTTAAGAAAGATCTTGCGGATCCATCTTATGATCTGCAAAAATCAAGGTTTCTCTCCACCAGCAAAAGCAAGCAAGAGTGCAATTTCATAATCGTAATGTTCCCTCTTTTATAACTCTAACTTTGCAGCAGCAGCTGTCCTCACACTGATGGAAAAAGCTGAAATCAAGGTGAGTGCACAGGAGAGGAGAAAACCAGAAATAGAGTCGAAGTGTGCGGCGGCTCCCTGCAGGACAGAGTACCACTTTGTATGGCACAGCGTTTCTATAGAAACACACCAGCATGCTTCAGCTGTGCCAGGATTTCCTCCTAGGTCCAGAAACACACACACCCCCAAACACACACACACTGATCTCTCTCTCTCTCTCTCTCTCTCTCTCTCTCTCTCTCTCTCTCTCTCTCTGTTTCACTCCAAACTCACTTCTGCCTGTATACTAATCTTATAATTATGTCCGATCTAAAGTAGCCCCAGTTGGAAACAATAAATACAAATCCTCACCTGCCTCTGGTACCTGCCCTCTTTGTCAAGTCACAAGTTTTGTCTCTTTTCTTCTCTGCTTCTCTCTCCCTCTTCCTCTGTTTCTCTCTGTCCCTAACCCTCCCCTCCCCTCCCTCTCCCTCTCTCCCTCTCCCTCTCTCCCTCTCTCTCTTTCTCTCTCTCTTTTTGGGTGGACAAGTCAGCCTGTTGGTTTTTGTTTCCTGGATTTTTTCCCTCTGAAGGTCACAGTGGTTCTTTCTCCCCCTCTGCTCCACTCAGAGCCAGTGGGGTTTAATCTTAATTCCTTCAGGAAGACTGCGGGCTCTTTCATGTTTCTGAGCTGTGTCACAGAGTGTGATTATTTTTGTATTGTAGCAGACTGAGCATGTTTGTCTCAAATAGACAAGGGTGCATGTGCATGTTTGCCTTTTTGTTTGTACGAGTCTCGATATGAGAAGTCTTTGAGAAGTGCTGTGAACACTGCACCCCTGTTAGGGAAAGCCCCACAGAGCCCACATCTCTCCTCTGCCTCCCACCCACCCTGCTATTGTTGAGAGAACTGCACTCAGACCGAGCCATGTGGTTTTTATTAGCAGCATCTCTTCGTTCTCATCTCTTTTTTGTCAGTTGAATATGCAGGATTTTCTTTTCTCCTTCCAGCATCAGTTAACTCAAACAGTCTGATTACTGAGGTCCATCCAGAGTCTCGTTAATGTATGTGTGTGTGTGTGTGTGTGTGTGTGTGTGTGTGTGTGTGTGTGTGTGTGTGTGTGTGTGTGTGTGTGTGTGTGTGTGTGTGTGTGTGTGTGTGTGTGTGTGTGTGTGTGTGTGTGTGTGTGTGTGTGTGTGTGTCTTTGTGTGTTTATGTGCCACTGGGGGATAGGAGGTGGCCATGTGTTTGCTGTCCTGCATTCCTATAGAGTGAGCTGCAGCAGAGAGTTAATGAGGCAAACATATGTGAGGAAAAGTTTAAAACACACATGTAAACGTGTGTGCCTCACTTCCTTACACTTTTCCTCACTTTCTTTTTTTCTTTTAAGCAATACTCCCAACTACACTTATGTCTTCACTTCACTCGGTCACCAGGTTAGGCGTATTGAGCTCAGCTGGGCCGAACATCTGGTCTAGACTGGTCCCAAAGAGGAAAGGAAAGTAACGTAAACATATAGGACCCAGAGGGAAATGGGTACAGCTTTGTTACAAAAAGATCACTTTCTGAGTGCATGTTGCTTCTCTGCTACCATTTAAAAGACGGTGCAAAAATCCTATGTAATGACTCAGCGCCTCTGATCAACAGTGACCTCATTCCTCTGTAGACTTTTTGGGGGTTTGACTGCAGGGAGGGGTGACATCATTGGAAATAGTTGCTTTTTAATGTCTTAGGATTTGGTTTAATTTTTACTGGATCAAGATCAGAAAAGGATTTAAAACAGTGATGTACTGCGCATTATAAAAAACAAATTATATAAACGCAGAGGTGATTCTCTCAATGTCACCCACACATTAATGATATCCGGCTACTGCATGTCTGGCAGTGTTACTGGCCCGGTCTGTGGCAGCAGTGCTCTCTCGACCAACGATATTGACAAAAAAAAAAACACTTCCACTATTAAATGACAGTTTGATTAGGAAATGATGATGGAATTGTACTACATTATCCAGCCTTACAGATGTAGGACACATTATGAGGAGAAGTAACAACCAAATAAAGGGCAGTTTAATGTTTGTCTCCTAGCTAAAAAACCTATTCAAGTGACACAAGTTTCTTTAAAATTAGAGTTAATCCTGGGATTTTAAAAGCCTATATTCTTCACCTCTTGCACCTCAGAGCGAGACCAAATTTACTACCAGGCATAGGTCTTGGAGTTTAAGGGCTCATGTTTTTTAAAGCAGAGCTATGTGTAAATTGATTAACTGAATTTGTTTGTGTGCATGTAAATGGTCTGTAAAAGGCTAACATCCCAAAGTTCCCTCCAGAGGGTATTTCTCTCCTATTCACTCCACCCCTTGCCTGAAATGCCTCCATTGGACTCCTTTGTTAACTTCCTTAACATAGTGACATCACTATGTAACAATTTGGCTTCGATCTAACACATTGTACGTGATAGGCCAAGGGGCGGGAGGGTGAAAAGAGCTGCTGCAGCACAACTTTTTGAACATTAAAGCAGGGAAACATGTCTCAGCAGAAGCACAAAATACGAATATGAACCTGAAAATAAGCAAAATAGGGCCCTTTAATTCCATTTATAATCCCAGACCTACATTTTCAGTTTCAAAACAAGCCATCACAACACCTTTGTTTATTTAAATGTTTTTAGAAATCGAGAAGAGAGGCAGAGAGCAGTATGACATGCAAAGGTCCCAAGACAAGAATGAAAAACCCAGAGCGTTGAAGAAAATATGGCATGCAATGTAACCAATGGCTGTAATCCCTCGTTTCCTGTTGGAGGTTTTGGAAACATGTAATATGGTGCAGTTTGTTCCCATTAACTCATGATACGTCCCTGAGTTACCCATTCTGTCCAATGCATTTATGTATTGTTTAAATGAGTATTACAGCTTATGTAGCTAACATTTGCAAATGAAAAGCTTTGGTTTTGCATGTGAAAAGAGTCACATGCATTCTAGAGGCTGTACAGAAATCGTTGGATGTTACTGCTTTGTTTTTCAAGGCTAAATTCAACCTGTTGATTCAAGAAGAGAGATTTTATAGGGAAGAGGTCCTGCTTGTTTTGCAGGAAATCTTTAAACAGTGAACCTCATTTATATTACGTACTGCAGCAGCAGATGTTTTCCGAAATGATGGAGAGAGATAGGCAGGCTCAGGCTCCGGACCAAGATTACTTGGTGTGTATAATAATCTGAGAACAGTCCAAGAACGGCCTGTTCCGTCATCTACAGAGCAATTGGATGATTGAACTGTTGGTTTAAAGGAGACGCACGAATGAACTTCAGCCAGAAATGTTCTTTACTCTATGTTCAACTTTACAGACAGCTTTTCTAACAGTATATGTTGCACTTCTGCAACAACATGAAACAGTGTCCTGTACACAAACTCACTTCTGTGGGCCTCACACACTTTCAGAGCATTCAAACAATCTTGGCACATTGATGGCGTTCCTTCACTCTTTCATCTAGCACAGAAGTGCTCAGAGTTGATTATCTTTTGGTTATTGGCTACACCACCCTGAACCTGCCTAACTGTGCATACCACCGGTCATCAGAGGAGACAGGTAGCTGGAAGGCCCTTTCTTTGTGTGTCATTATAACATTGGCAAAACGAAATTCTGTCTTTCTGTGAACTACACTTTATATCTATTCAAACCATGTATCTGAAAATGCTCCAAAACACACTGAACACCACCAGTGACTGCGGATCCCAAAGGCAGCTGATAAACTGAGCAGTATGACATCATGCTTGAAATCCAAAAAACTGAGAAGTACTTTGTTAAGTAAGCATATTGTTAAACGTGACACCCGAAGAAAACCACCTGGGTAGTGGACATTTCCTAATCAAAGCAAGAAACCCAAACATTATCCAGTTGAGAGAGGCTACTCTCACATGCTGTTTACAAACTCCAGCTCTTTAGTTACAATCATCTGGGGGGGAACAGGGAGGCGTGTGGCACAGTGGACAGAGCCTTGGTGTTGGGATCAGGTAGTCACAGGTTCAAACCCCACTGCAGTCAGCATGTCGTTGTGTCCCTGGCAAGACACTTCACCCCAAATTGCTCCTGTGGGGATTGTCCACAGTATTGAGTATGTAAGTCGCTTTGAATAAAAGCATCTAACAAGTAACATGTAATGTAATCTGTGTGTTCGGGATAACACTGGGAGAAATCACTCCGTTCCAGACTTATTATTATTTTCCAAGATAGATTTATACATTAATACATAATGTACATAAAACATTATGATAAAAAGTAATTGTGGCCATATATATGTCAAACTAGTTTAGTAGATTATTTGCGCAGCGATAAACGTAATAATGCCCAATGAGAATTTTGAATCTCAACAAAAGGCGCTGGTGTCTGAAAACTATATTAACAGGAAATAAACGTATCAGGGCTGCTGTGTTTCCAACGCATATCATTCTTTTGAGGGGCCTAAGGCCAGAATGAAGGCTACAGTATATGGAACATAAGTCCATAGGTCATTGTTTTTCACTGCATATTACTTAAATAAAAAGAGAAAACTGAAGACGTTTACCCAGATGGAGTCTCTTAGATGAAAATAGAAGCATAGGTTTACCATGCCCATATGCTTCATGGTATGATGGATGGTAGTGGTGAGGTACAGCTGTGTGTGTGTGTGTGTGTGTGTGTGTGTGGTGTGTGTGTGTGTGTGTGTGTGTGTGTGTGTGTGTGTGTGTGTGTGTGTGTGTGTGTGTGTGTGTGTGTGTGTGTGTGTGTGTGTGTGTGTGTGTGTGTGTGTCATGTGTCCATATTGTTTTGGGTCTGCTGCATGTGTATCACATATGAGGCTCTGTGTTGGTCCTCAGTTAATGTATGATAGACACTCCACAAGCATACAAACTCTCCTCTCACACGCAACACACATTGTTCAAACACACAACATTCGGTGTGGACCCGAAACTCAACATCTCTCACCTATATAAATCTGACGAAACCACCAACACTTCGAACCCTCATTGTTTGGACAGCAAGCTACTAAAAGTCTTATCTGGGTTAAGAAAAAAGACACTACTCTGAGTTAAGTCGCATTATCAGCTGAGAAAATCTCCCAGTTGTTCACAGTGCAGAGACTGTGGGAAAACCCCCGGGAAATGGTGTTGCAAACTTTTCAGCAAATGATAAATGCTGCAGGAATGATAAAAAACAAACCAAATCCTCTGTATCTCTTTAATGTTAGGTTCCAGCATATTGTAAAAACAAACAAAAAACTGGAAGAGAGAGTAAAGGCTAGATTTGGCATTTGTACCAAAAACGTGTTTATTGTTAATTTCCATGGCTAAAGCTAATAGTCTCAAGAACATAAGATTTAGTGAAGATGATGTGTTTCCTGCTGTTTTTCTGAGGCTTAGCTATATGTGAGTCTGTGGTTCTCCTTCTTTATTGAACTGTCTTCAACAATGGATGCTGTCATGAGTCAAAGAACGCGAGCCTTCTGTCTTTTGCAACACAGCATTTTTACCACATTGTATAGAGGTAGAGGAAATACTAGACAGCAGAATCAGCATCTGTGTGTGTGTGTGTGTGTGTGTGTGTGTGTGTGTGTGTGTGTGTGTGTGTGTGTGTGTGTGTGTGTGTGTTTAATGAGAGAGCTGGAGGACTTGCTTGTAAACAGGCCTTTAAATGAAACTAACAGCTTCCTCAATCATCTAGCCAAAACCACATGTACCATACAAGTCTGGCATTGGGGTTGATTTCTCCGCCAAACAACAAACAGCTGGGAGGTCCCATAACTGTACGTTATTCCCCCAGTTAGTCAATAAGCCTGTGTAAAAGTGTATGTTATGGGTAATTTGTTGAACACATTTAAAGATGCTGATTTTATAAAACATTCAGGGCATTGAGGCATCATGTATTTGAATTCTCAAAACTAAAAAACAGAACACTATTTAAATAACTTAGTGACAAACCAGGCAATATATATTTATATTTTTCTTGCATTTCAGTATATGTATGTCTCAATGTGGCGACATATTAGCTCTTCTGGCTAACATTTGCCATCTTTAGCACAACATGCTAGATTTTTTATAACATTAGTGGGCCGATTGGGGCAGACCGACAAGCAGTGAATACAACATTGTTGTATTATCCCACACATTTCATTAAACAATCTGAAAACTGTTACCTATTTACAGATTTAGCAGACACTGGAAAACATTCATTAGCAGTCCGGTTTCTGTCCGCCTGATGAGAAAACTCGATATTCTTTTAGCTCTGTTTTCCTCTCCACCAACTCATGAGGTAAAGAGGGGAACTGCAGCGTCAGTTCATATCTGTCTGCGGGTTCATCACAACAACATAATTATCTCGTCAATTGTGAATATAACAAAAGTATTGGTTAGTAGAGTTTTACTGACAAAGTAAACATACATGTCAGCAATCCTCCCCTAACCAAGGCCTCCTTGGTTTTTCTTCTGGGAAAAAAACAAGTTGAGAAGCAACTTTAGAATTATGACCAATGCTAAAAACACATCATACACAGCTGTGGATACAATTACAGTGAGAGAGAGTTTGTGCTGATTGGACCAGAGGCCTGAGGCCTGTACTACGAAGCCGGATTTTCGCTTAGCCGGCTGACTTCAGGGAAAACTCGGGCTTTCCGGTCCTACGACGCGCTGGTTCTCTTTTTAGCGGGCTAGATCTCCATGGTAACTTATGCTGAGCGGCTAACCTCCTCGGGAGGAGGTTTGGTTGCAGGCTAAGAGATCAACTCAGTGAAAGCACCGCCTGCTGACCAATCAGAGCTCCGTGTGCGGAGTTTAAAGCTATCAAGTCATATTACAGGATAGAGGAAATACAGAAAAACTGCCGTTGCAGGAAAGACGGCCGGCAAAAATCAACTGACTGTGTGAACGTGAAAATTAATAGAATATCCCCTCCCATCTTCACAGCAATCTGACTATTATAACATTAGCGTTAAGAAAGCTTACTTAAATATCTGCCACGACATAAGTAACCGGATCAGAGTAACATTAAGTACAGTCCGCGGCACTGTGAGTGCAGACGTCGATGTGTCCCATTATCATTCATATCATATCACATCATAATGTATCATATATTTCCTTATCTGAGTCAGCTTCTTGAGCCGTATCTGGCCGTGCAACACTCACAGTGTCACATACTGTATGCAGAAGTATTATTTTAAGCAACACATTAAGTTGATGAAACACTCGAGTCAAATGTAATTAAAGTCAGATCCACTCGTGTCTTGGACGGGGCAGCAGTGATATCATAAACCTGTTGATGTACGCATTCAAACGCTTTTTCTTTTACCAGCTGTATTCACCTTGCAGGTGCAGCTATGTGGCTTTTATCCTGGATAAAGTGTTTAAGTCATGGATGTTTAAAGTTTAACTTCTTCATATTTGACTCATATTAAAGTTCACTTTTCATTCAGGAAGTATGACGCTGCGCTGTCAGTATGCTTGTCCATGTTTGTGATTGGTCGAATGCTCCAAATACCACCCCTTTCATGTGAACGCGCACCTAACTAGATAGGACACGGCTGGCTTGAGCGATCCACTTGATAACCAGCGTCGTAGTAGTTTAGCGAGAGCGCGTATGTTTTGGATTGGGCCAACCGGCTAACTCAAACATATCCGGGTTAGGTTGAACCAGCTTCGTAGTACAGGCCTCTGTTCATATCTTACCTGTGTGTTGTGCTACTGAAGAGTCAGAGGGATGGGATATGTGAGCGGTCCTGAGCTTCTCTATGTTGCTGTTATGGCACCACAGGGAGCTTCATTGCAGATTGTTTTGACTTATGGTTTCCAAAGCAGACTTTAGTTCAGAGGAGAGGAATGGCAGTAGCTTTAATGATTTCACCAGTCAGGGTTTTGTTCTGTTTTTTAATGCAATGACAAGTCCCTTGACTATGACGCTTTTTTAGGAATATCTTCAAAAAATAACATAAATTATTGTCTCTTTTACTGTCCAAGTTTTATGAAATAGTAATCATATCATCTGAAGTTTGAAACCACATTACAAGGATTCCACCACAAAAACAAATTAGAGATGAGAATTTGTTGGGAGACACTAATGGAGGTTAACTGATACAGCATGCATACTGCCACATATTTCAAATGTTGTGTGGTTTGGTTTCAAATAGAGGTTTTGTTCATGCTGATTATTATTCGGTAAATATCGGATCTCCTGGCTCTATGGATATGAAAAGTAGGAAAGCAGTCTATCTCTGGTTTAAGTGTGCAAGTACAACTGATTTCAGGCAGTGTGTATTCACACCAAATCAGCTTTTAGGGCAATTAACACATGGTTGTATGGTGGTGTGGGAATGGTAGTTAAATGTGAGTGAACTGCAATAAACTGCATGACAATTTAGCTATTTATGAGGTAGAAGTTGTACCCCTGGGTGCTCTCTGAAAAAGGCCAAAAATTGGCAGAATTTGAGAAAACAGCCCCCCGACCAAAGAGCATGGCATATGCAATACAGTAACAATTATTACTAACTAGTCATTTTTATACTTGGGTAGCGTGATCAGTCATGTTTTGCAGGCCTTTGACACCCTGTGAAAATATGACATATTTTGATTTGGGGCTCACTTCAGTATCGGCGAAGAAATTCAGAGCTGTGGGGAAAATGTTTTCTTGTTAAGTTTGCTGCAAAATGCTACGTTTTCGAGACTGTCCTGCAGCGGGGGATAGCTATAGCCAAGCAAGCAGTTTACTAAGCTAAATTCCAGCTTCATATTTGAAGATATCAAAGTCGTCACTCTACTTATGTAGGCCTTACACTTTTCAAATGAGCAAATAAGCATATTTCTCAAAATGTCAAACTATTGTGGTGTTATGAAGTTTATGGGCTACTTGTATTGCCTCTCAGCAGCAACACGGAACAAGTGATCTTTTCATCATGACTTCATGTACCCAACAGACTGCCGGCTGGTCGTCATTGGAACAAGCTTACAGAGACTTTTATGGTTAATACTCATCCCTCAAAAAGAACCATGTGGTATTAACTCTGTGGGTCCAGACATAGCAGAAGTCTTAGACCATCAAACGCACTTACAGGCTTTACAAGACATGGTGTCACCTGGAAAATATGGGAGTCATTGCACACTGCGCACACACACACACTGCGCATGCACACACACACACACACACACACACACGCACACACACACACACACACACTCACACACACACACACACTCACACACACACACACACACACACACACACACACACACACACACACACACGTATTAATACGTATTTTCCTAGTTATTAGTAAGCTGAGTGAGCACTGCAAGTATTGTGTCCTTTTTTGTGTCTTTATAGTCAGTTTTAGAACGTTTCAAATGATTTCACTCTCGTAAGCTGATACACACTTGTATTATGTTTGATTATTTTATCTAAGACTAAGATTAGTATGTTAAACAAAGTTGTCATTTAATAAATGGTCGATGGACCAAAGATGTCACAAGATGTACAGGATAAGTATAAATAAAAAACCACTTCAAAATGAGTGCAGAGAATCACACATGACTCTTTTTCAATGGCACACAAGATACAAATATTTTTTAACTAAGACACATTGACGATTAGCTTCAGGCATACATTATACAAGTTAACCCAAAAGTGATGGCAACCATCTAAACTGAATTAAAACCAAAATATTTTAAATTGAATAAAAACAAGTATGATGTGAATCATTGCATCAATGTAAAGTTAATTATTGCTGCAGCAAACACACGAAAATGTACATTATGTTTGTTGTGCAAACCAATTTTACATTTTTGGATAGTGGAAATAAGCTTTAAAATCAAAGTTGAATTTAACCATATTTGCAAGAGGTTTTGAAAGATTTTGTAAAGTATGGGTGTGGCTGTTTAACACTCTCTAGCTAACTGAGTCAGATTGTCCTGTGGGACAGCTACTGCATATTGACATTCATACATGTTTCCCTTTCTCCTCACACAGTAACACAGCTCAGTTTAACCACAGCATATTATTCCGCACAGTCAGAAACGAGAGAGTTTGTCACAGTTCCTATTTGGTAATAACACACAGATGTTCGAGCCTGCAGTGCTGAAACAAAACTTTGAAAATATATAATGGGAGAGAGAGAGAAACCCATGGGAATGTTCTTATGGCATTGGTAATGTTTTGCTCATGACATTTGGCAGTATGATAAAATAATGTAACACTGGTTTAGTATACAAGTCCAGGCTTTGGCATCGTTGGAAGGTTTTCCCTTCAGTGCCTGGGTGTGTATCTACATCTTGAAGACACAATTCTTCTCTGGTTTAGCTGTAAGCCTTAGTTGATAAAAAAAGTCACATTTCTTTATAGATGAATCAGGCCAATTTCATACAGTAACTCATTCGGTTGCATGTTGAGAAGGTGGATCAAATGTAAATACTTTCAAGCACTCGCAGGCAGAAAACCCAGTCGGATGGCAGCTGATGGTGGGACATTTTGTTTCCATCCAATCGTAGGATCTTTATCCTGGAGTAGGAAAGAGGTCCCACCTCTCTGCAGAAACTGGTCACGTTGAACTCTGTTGTGAACAGAAAAAAAGACAGGAATTTTCCAACATATACAGAACATATGGTATTATTAGAGACTCATTATTCACCAAAGTGACAACTAAATGTATGCACATAGTAAATCAGTCAAGCGAGCTATGATTTGACATCATATACATGTGTTCATCGTGAATTATACAGATAAAGCACTTCCTGTGAAGATTGCCTTATCATATAAGGTTTATCAGTCTGCTTTTCGTAGAGTCTTCATTTCCTGAGAGTCTAGCAGGTGCCACAGTGAAAACGGAGGATGAGGAAACCACAACGCCTTCTTCTGCTTTCTCGCTTAATTTCAGTTGTAGGGCCTCCCTCGGGGCTCAGGCTGTAAGCTTTGGCAGACAAGGAACTCGGTAGCTGTCTCGCTGCTAGCTAGACGGTGAGGTGAGTTTTTGTGAAAGTGTTTTGCCGTCTGAATGTCCCATTATTACACGGCCCTGGCTGTCTGAAGCTTGACAGGTCCAGAACACTTTCACTTCACGCACGCCAGGTCATTGCTTCAGGATAGGATTGTAGGCCAATGTGGCTAAAAGACTGCCCCAATGTTATTAGAGTCCTATGGCCAAAAAAAAGCCATTGATGGGGAGCAGACAGAGAGAGAGAGAGAGAGAGAGAGAGAGGTGGGGGAGGAAAGAGGAGACGATCAAGAGGGGAACAGCATGTGCTTCTGGCTCGTCTGGCACTCTTCCCTCTGAATCCATCGCAGATGTTTTCATACCACTCTGCTCTCTTCTTCGCTAGCCTACTTTCCCCCCATATAACCAACCAATATTCCCTCTACCCTCCTCCACCCTCTTCTTGCTTTTTGTCTTACAATGTCTCATAGTTCCCTCCCTTGTTTTTATTCTCTCCCTTCTTCCATCTCCGACTCTCCTCAGCCCAACACCAGCCCCTCTTGTTCGAATGCTGTGATGAGGCCCGGCTGTGTTGAGGTGGCTGCGACTGTGCGGGTCACGTTTTCCACATTTTTCCCTCTCCCTCACAGCATGGTTTGGGTGTTTCACCTCAACAGGTGGTCAGCCACATACCTCAGTTATACTTTACTTCACTGTCCCAAGATGTGAGTGCTTTTTCGAATTGTTAAAGGTAGGAATGTGTTTACACCTGTGGGAAATTAGAGTTTCACAGACGTGAAGTCAGTGCCTCTGTTGCAATAACAGTTTGAAAGGTGATTGCATTTTTGAGTGTATTTGCATGTTTTCTTGTGTATGTGTGCACCTCACCTTGTATTTCATTGGCCTCCAGGTAGAGGTACCTCAGGGTGGTGGGGACTGTGGGAACTGTTTTTAGTTTGTTGTAAGAGAGGTCCAGTTCCACCAAGCTGGAGAAATTGAAGACCTTCTGGTGGATGACGCCGCTACGCAGACTACAGTTACTCAGACGAAGGTACTTAAGGTTGAATAATCCCACAAAACTGTCTTCATTCAGCGCAGAGAGCGTGTTATTTGATAGATAGAGCTGCTCGACAGAAGGAGATAGATGTCTGGGGACAGCGGAGAATAAATTACTACTGAGGTCCAGCAGGTTCAGACTGACCAGACCTGTATGAAGAGGGGGAAAACACACAAGCACACAAAGATGACTAATGACTCATTTGAATGAAAGAGAGAAGAAATGTAAGCAAATTATAATTGCCAATATTATTAAGTGTTACATTTCATGGTTTGATTCCATTTAATGTTTGTCTCCGGTGTTCCTTGCAAAACCTCTCTTCTTTTCTGCATGCATAAAGGAAGGAAGCTACCTTACCTTTAAAGTCTCCCTCTGTGATGGTTCGCAGTTTGTTTCCCTGCAGCAGCAGCAGTGTCAGGTTGTGCAGGTTCTTTAAAGCTCCAGGACTGATGCTGCTGATTCGGTTGTGGGCCAGTCGCAGCTGCTTGAGTCCAGCTGGTAGAGCGCTGGGCACTGATCTCAGGTGGTTGTGGTTGGCAAAAAGGTAACACAGCTGGGTCTGGTTCTGCAGCCCGATCTGGTCCAGCGTGTCGCTCTGCAGCTGGTTGTGATCCAGGATGAGCCAGCGTAGATCAGTAACGTTGGCCAGAAAAGAGGAGGACAGGGACGAGATGTTGTTACCCTGAAAAGAACAAAAAATACTTTGATGTAACGCAGTTGAAATAAAATGTTTACAGTAATGTGCAGTGTTGGTCAGCCGCTGTGGGAAGTGTACAATGTGAACAGGAAATGAAACACAATTTCCACTATGTTAGTGGTAGTAGGGACAACACAAGCCCAGTGTTTGTTTTACCTGTAGAAACAAGTATTGAGTCCTGTCCGGCAGGTGGTCAGGGGTGTCTGCCAGGCCTCTGTGGTCGCAGTAGAGTGCAGTGGGCCACTGGAGGGGGCAGTCACACTGCTGAGGGCAGGACTGGGGGTTGTTGGCTCTCAGCCAGGCTGAGTCCAGCCGTCCCTGCAGGCTTATCACACTTGGCTCCCCTAGCAGGCGATTAATCCAGAGAGGAACACCTCCGTAGTCCATGTGAACTTCAATAGTGGCTGAGGCAATGTTAAAAACACACAGTAGCACCAACATGGCACAGCACAGGAGAGCCATGGAAACGTCAGATATTAAAACCTGCAAATAAACATACACAGAAAGTTGCTTTAAAACATAAACACATTTTACACAAGACAACAATGAGCAAAGTATAATGTTGTTTAAAGTTGTATAATTTATTTGTTGTGCCTCTGTAAGAGCTTGGTCAAGTCTTAAAAATGTACCAAAATTATATCGGGTTTTGGCATTTGCACAGGAACAGAAAGCCTGCCGGTCATTGAGTTTGGGGTGGGCTCCAAGTCAAGGAAAGTCTATTAACCCTGGGGTTTTGGAGCTTGACCCATACTCGCTTCTTTTGTTTTTGCCGGTTGCTTGCTGGGTGAAATGACCCGGAAGTATTTAAGTGCCAGCCATGAGAAGAGCTGTTGAATGCTCCCCTTTAATCTCCTTTAATATGCAGGACCCTTTGCTAAAATAGGAGAACATACTGTCCTACAATTGGACTGTCAATACCATTCTTATGAATTTTCATTTACACCCCATTCATTTTACATCTAAATTGGAACAGAGATATCACAGAGGATAAATCCAAATAATAACCAAATAATTTCCTTGTCCTTTAATCTGTCTTTTGCAAGTGCCCCAACTCAGGTTGAAGTACTACATTGGTTAGTTGTGCCTTTAAGAAATTATGCAAACTGTAAGCTTTTGTAGTTAAGATGAACACATATTTCAGTGTGAGCCCATAAAACATATTTTCACAGAAGCCCCTCTTCACGATGTTTTATAGAATTAGATTGAAATGAAAAAGAATTGCATTGTACTGTTCGATGTGAAGCACAAATGGAGATGACTGCTTTTGCACACAGAATTCAAACTGCTGCATATGAGAGGGAAGAAGAATACAATTTTTTCCACTGCATGCACAGCTGTAGATGATTACAGTAATAGCCACAAAGTTGACAGCCACAGAAGCACACACTCACACACACAGACTCTCAGTTACTGTATGACATAGCAGCTAGTGAAACCTGTTTGCATCATCAAAACGTTTGACTTTATCAGCATGTTTGCAATGTTCCACTTTACCTTTCTTACCTTCAGGCAGCAGTCTTTACAGTACATGCTAAAACGGTTTCCCAGAGATAAACACGGTTATGCAATCATGCCAGCGTTAAGTAAACAGACACACAATGTGGATTAGATCATTTCCAGTTCTGCCTGCCTTACAGTAGAGAGGAAATGAAGTGACATGAGAAACCAATAACAGACTAACACTTACCTGTTTGACCAGGAGCTACTGAATGGAGACAAGTTGTCTTGAATTCCCAATGAAGCCCACGGGAGCTGCAGGAAAATATGTGTGTGTGGTAATGCGTCGGCATGTGTGTGTGTGAAGTTACAGTGTTTACCCACTGTCTGATACATTCCTCTTCTTCAAACGCTGCCCATATCCCAGACCCTAACCCTCCTCCATGATATCCCCCTGCCTTCTACCAGCCCTTTGTAATAGCTAAACCTGCAACATTTGGTGGCAATGTGTTTGCTTGTACCCTGAAAATAAATTACATACAAAGAAGAAGGAAAAGAAGGAAAAATATGACCTGATAATTGCAAGGATTGTATTCTGATGGTAAATATGAGAACATTTTGATCAGCATACAAGTATATCTCCCTAAGTGTGTGTGTGTGTGTGTGTGTGTGTGTGTGTGTGTGTGTGTGTGTGTGTGTGTGTGTGTGTGTGTGTGTGTGTGTGTGTGTGTGTGTGTGTGTGTGTGTGTGTGTGTGTGTGTGTGTGAGAGAGATTGGGTCTACAGTATGTGTTCTGCTTGGAGGAATTCAAACCTCAAAGTACCTGGGGAGCCAAGGAGACCATTTTGTGTGTGTAAGTGTGTATCTTTGTATTTCCATCTGTGTGTGTGTGTGTGTGTGTGTGTGTGTGTGTGTGTGTGTGTGTGTGTGTGTGGGTGTGTGTGTGTGAGGAAGAAGAAACTCCTTCCAAGCAGAGGAGAGGAAAACGATTCCAGATTCCTTCCCCCAAAATACGAAGGGAGCACTCGCACTGTGAGAAAAGAAGAACGGTGGATATTTCTCCATTGGAGCATGGAAAGGGCGCCCTCCGGGAAGAACACAGGGAACGACACCCACAATGGAGCTTAATTTATGACACGTATAATGATGCCTGTTTCTTGGGGGGTAAAAAAGAGGTTATGGAGCATTTTCTTTGAACCATAAACAGTGAACATAGCACATGGGTGACTGTAAATGCAGCTTCCACCCTCTCAGTTCGTGCCCTGTGGTATACACTTTATGAATGTGTTGGCCATCAAGAGAAATATGTGTGTGTGTTTGGTTAAAGCGGTACTTTGAGCTTTCTATTCAGATGTGATTTTAGACTTAGGTTTATTATTATCCTCAAACTTGTTTACATTTTGCAGCATTGATTAATATTATCGTTACTGCTAGGCGCATTTATGTGTGAACGACATGAAGATTTGCAGAGTGGTGAGTGGTGTGAATCTGTCGTGTAAAGTAGGCACTTGTAGTTCATGTCCCTCAAAATGATATTTAGTGTAAGCGTCTTTTTATACTTGTGTATTGTACAATACCAGGTTATTTTTGTGGATTTCAGTTTGAACCATAGTGGTGGAGTGATAGACAATCCAATATTGCCATGCCACTTCCATGCTCCAAAACTAAGAGAAAATAAATAAAATAATTTTCCATTCAACTACATGACATGTTACTTGTTAGACGCTTTTATCCAAAGCGACTTACATACTCAATACTGTGGGCAATCCCCACAGGAGCAATTTGGGGTGAAGTGTCTTGCTCAGGGACACAACGACATGCTGACTGCAGTGGGGTTTGAACCTGTGCTCCCCCTGATCCCAACACCAAGGCTCTATCCACTGCGCCACACGCCTCCCAATCTTCAATCTCATACATTGTGTTACCACCCCTTGTTCTGCTGTTCATTGTTGAAGATTTCTTGTCAAGCTGTCTCAGGTTTTTTTTTATTTCTAACTGGTTGGGTGAAGGTTTCTGGAAATGATGTGCACAGTGTGCCAGCAGCAGCTTTTGGCAGATCCTCACCAAGCTACACACCCTGCTCACTTTCTGTCTGGTTTTTACATCAACAGGAGAGGGAAATGGAAAAGGCCTCCTTCCATCCCCTGCTGGCTCACATCCCTCTGCTCCAGAATAACACCGTTCACTGAAACATTACAAGCCCTGCTCACAAATATTCAGCTTACTCACACATTGAGTCAGTGTTAACTTAGATGCATGCTTTTGCTTTATGAATATTGAAATGTTCCTCATAAAAACATCTTGTTATTTTGAGACATTTAGGTAAAAAAAGCTTGAAAAACTTAAAGGTCAGTTTAATTCTGGGTCTGCATAGAACCATGGAAACAACCAAAACAATGGAGTACACATACCCGTGAGAGAGGTTCAAAGAAATATTTAGATATGTCATAAAATATAAAGATAAGACAAATAAGACAATAATTAGCTAGCTAGCACTGACACTGACACTAGATTTGCTTCATGCTCTAACTGAAGCTTCAAAGTTGTCTCCTAACAGCACCAACTGATGCGCACGGATCACTGGATCTGTTATCTAGCTGATTTTTGTCTAGTTTCTGATGAAAAGTAAATTAATCAAAATCAGTGCCTGAACATGGTCACAGCTATGTGCACAGCTCCCATCCAGTGATGTGCCAACATCAACATCAACATCAGACTGTGCATAACTGCACTGTTTGTACAATGACTTTGACCTGCACTCGCATCTGCACACTTACAAGTACATATATCCAACAACCAGAACCCAAAATATGCGTAAATCCTAACAGTTACTGTATAATTGTATTTTTTAATCATTTTTTTGTATTATTTTGTTTACCTTGTGTTAATCTGTAATGTCCTGTTTTTCACTCTCACTCTCTTGCTGCTTTAACTCCTGAATCTCCCCACGGGATCAATAAAGGGCCATATTATCTTATCTTATCTTAAAACATTTTGTTAATTCATTATTCAAGTCAAAATAACAACATTTCTTCCTATGTTTTAAATCAATACAGATGTTATGTAAAAAGAAGATGTTATATTAACTGTCTGTGCTCTAATGCGTTAAAAAATTAATAACAGGAAATGTAATGAGTCAGTGTCTTTTCACAACAGTTACATTTCCCATCGCAGAAATTGCCCTCAGGCGGTTTCCTGTTTGAGAGCTGGCAGAAGCAACTTGTAAGATATTGTAAGGACACGCCTAAAACTGATCCCTGAAAACCACAAATACTATATGGTGAAAATGTTTCATGTAATTGCAAGTCTTACCTTGTTTGGCTATGTGTCTGTAAGCATGTTGAGAAGAACATATTTTTGGGATATTACAGAGTTCAAGAAGACTACTTTCTAGTAAACATGGATTTAAACAATATTAGATTGTAATATGTTTCAATGGTAAATCCCCATTGCAAATGTTTTATGATAAAATAAATGCATTCAACATGTGTACATTCAGGGTAACACTGAACATAAGCATACATTACGTTTATTTCAAAGAAAACTGACATGGTAGCATCAGTTACATGTTTAAAAATCCAGTCAAAAACCGCTGAGAAGCGGGCTGCAAAACACGCTGTTCTAATATAAATCGCTCTGTTTCTTTATACGTTATACAAAAACATAATGCATTTGATTATGTTATGTTGTTATATCGTATTAAATGGTAGGCTTAAAAACTTGATTCTAATTGCTCAATTTGGACATTCAGATGTTTGCTGTTACTTGATAGCAAATTGCTGCTATTGAACCGTTGCTAAAGGAAGGGCAATTCAAACGTGTGAACTTGACGTTGAGCTCTTATATGAAGTTGTTGCCATTGCACAGTTCAGCTGTTCGTACACAGTCGAATTTACAATTTTTTCTCAAAGGAAGCAATATGATAATTTTCTTTTCATTAAAGGTGGGGTAGGTAATTTTGGAGAAACCAGCTCGAGATCGCTAGAATTTGAAAATACACAGCCGGAAGAAATCTGCTACTTCCTTACAGAGCCCCTCCTCTAACACACACGAACGCGCACACGACCAATGAGGGCACGAGATAAATGTGTGCACAGATGGAAGGCTGACAGGCAGGTAAGCCATCCAGTTATTTTAGCCGGGCCGGCTAAAATGATTGGTCGTGCTTTTTACAGTATTACGGCTTCCACAGATGAAATGTTAAGCACTTAAGATATTCATTGCTATCGGGATGTTAAGAGCATTCCATGGAATATAACAAAAAGTGTATCTCGAGCCGGTTTCTCAAACTTACCTACCCCACCTTTAATGATGGATCGTTGCACATTATCCCTTACTTGTAAGGATTTCTCATGGGCATAAAGGTTGCCATGTTTGTTTGTTGTGTTTTAAGTAAAAATAAGATAATACCATAAATAGTTGCCTGGCTGTTACTGACTAATATTAAAGAAATATAGATGCTTACACTGGGTTTTTTCCCCTCCATCTGATGCCTTAATTTGTCCCTGTATTACAGTTCCTGTATTGGACACTAGATGGCACTGTTTTCTCTATAATCAATTTCTCTTTGTTGATCAATTACAACTTCACATTGACACCAGTATGTATATTCTTTTTAGGCATGGGATGTATAAATTCAATTGAATAACTTTTAACAGAATAAAGAAGAAATCTCAGGCTAAACTCTACGCTACATATTTTCCTTTATCTTTATGAATGATAAAGTGAAAGCAGTTTCACTTTATGATAAAATGTGTAAGAACTGCTTTAAGTTGAATGTGTTTTCATGGTAATGTTCACACTGAGTTTCACTTCTACAGCAGATGGTCCCTGGCAGGAATTTGAAGTGGAGACAGTGCAGTTAACATCTCAGACCACCTGCTCACCAGGACACCTCCAAATCAGGCTCAGGATTACAATTTACCAACATACTCTACAACAATCCGCTTCTTTCATCTGCATGAACAAAAGACGAGAAGTTTGACACGGTGTAATCATTGACACGTGTGTGTGTGTGTGTTTGTGTGTGTGTACATCTGCTTTTTATTGCATGGTTTATGCTGCCCCCTGTGCCCTGGGGTGCCTTGGTTTAAGTTGCCTCAACTAAACACATTGTCCAGGGCTTCTAAAGCTGCATCTCTATCATTGCTAGAATCGTATTCTTTAATTTGTCTAGATTTTAAGTGAGAGCATCTTCTCTAAGAATATGTGTTTTCTATGTAACGTTTTTAAATTCAACAGTCTATGTATGCCTTGTATGTAAATGGTAGCTTATACATACCTACCTTTTGGCTTAAAGCAAGGCTTAATAAAGGATGTTGCATTGGTGTGTGGGTGTGTGTGTGTGTGTGTGTGTGTGTGTGTGTGTGTGTGTGTGTGTGTGTGTGTGTGTGTGTGTGTGTGTGTGCGTGTGTGTGTGTGTGTGTGTGTGTGTGTGTGTGTGCGTGTGTGTGTGTGTGTGTGTGTGTGTGCGTATGTGTGTGGGTGACACAATCTATAGTAAATATGAACTGCCACAGATTGCACCATGAGCTGGTAATAATTTACAAGAAAGTACTTTTTATTACTTTTGATTCTAAAACAGATAATTGTAGTCCTAATTTGAATCCCCGAGTCGCATTTAAAACCCTTTGGTAAAGGCAAGGCAAGGCAAGTTTATTTATATAGCACCTTTCAACACAAGGCAATTCAAAGTGCTTTACAAAAATGGAAGACATTAAGAAAATGGCATTTAAAATCAGTCATTAAAAATAAAAGATAATAAAATAAACATTAAAAGAAAAAATACATGGATAAAAGTTACAGTGCAGTTTAAGATGTGAATAGTTCAATTAAAAGCAGCGGCAAAAAGAAAAGTCTTCAGCCTGGATTTAAAAGTAGTAAGAGTTGCAGCGGACCTGCAGGTAAAGACTCTACGTACACTCTCCGCACCACCTGTTGTGAGATAGTAGTAGGTATAGGTTTGCACCTATAATACTTTTTTGGTTTTTCTTCTTCTGTCGCAACACAAAACAGATTTTCAACATTTTCCCACATATTACTTAGAAAAAGCAACACTACATTGTTTTTATTTATCCAAATCTATTCAGCCATCATGCGTCTGTATGGCATCAAGACCAAAGGACATCTGACTGCCATACGTGGCCTACATAATAATAGGATCTTTGGTCCATTTTATGCAAAACAGTAGACCTAAAATAAAAATGAATTTCCTTTCACTAACCTGCTTTCACTCCGTAAATAAACATGCCTTTGATTTGCTGAACAATGCTAGGCAAATAAGAAGTTTAATATAGTTGAATGTTTTTGTTACTATAGCTCTTTTTCTGCAGGTGAGTTATAAGAGCCGTCAGAATGATAATAACTGTGAAAAGGTCACGACCTGAGTTGAAAAGCAAAGCCTCAGTCCTCTGATCGTCTGATCCCTGCTCATGACCCCATCAGACAGAGGATGGACACGGGGGGGGGTCCATCTGGGCTTTTGCTTTGAAGTCCTGGTAAGCAGAGAATCAATTTCTCTCACTCTAAATTATAAATGCTGCTGTTTGTTTTTCACTCTTTCACATGTTTGCATCTGTAGACATGTATCTTTCTGTCACACACACACACACACACACACACACACACACACACACACACACACACACACACACACACACACACACACACACACACACACACACACACACACACACTAACTCAGACTGTCTAACCCTCTCTTATAAACATGCCTTTGACCTTATTTTGCAAGAGGTGGTAACCTCACAAGACACCGGGTTCATCCTGGATCAATTCACTGGTGCTGCTCTAAACAGCTTCTCCGTAAAGAAAAACAATAATGAAGTCACTTACAACTATATAATCACATTTAAAATAAAAAATAACAAACAAAGATTAACTGAACTGAGTAAATGAAGAACAGTTAAATATATTGCTTTATGTATCTGTTTGTCCCTCCTGTTTTGAAATCAAGTGTTCAATCTTCCTTAATCTGATCCTCCACAATCACAATCAAGGCCTTGTGAATTCCTCACACCAGAACTTCTATTAAGCTTTAATGTAATGTTGCCATCTGGTTATTCCTTTCTTCCCTTCTTGATCTATAAAAACTTAAACCATAAAGATGTCGGACACAACGGCTGCAACAACCACCTTAGAAACATGTGTTAGACATTTGCATAGCACACTTTCCTTTTCTGTTTCTTAATTTAGCGGTGACAGGACTGCTCTTCTATCACTCACAGGGATATGTTAAAAGACGTAGGCTTAAAGGAATATTTCAAAATGTTGAGAGGTAGGCTTACTTGGTTTGTTACCAAGAGTAACAGTATTAAAAAAAACAGATGCCATTTCTTCTGTGAAATATAAACAGGCAGAATAAATTGAGTTTATCATTTTTTGTATGGATTAAATAAATGGAATATAACATCAGACCTAGAAATGCTTTATGTGTCCCACAGTGGGGACATTTACAAATATAAATATGTAGGCTAACATGTGTGTGATAATAGAGTAAAACACATGTGATAAAATTATACATGGTAAAAGCAAGAAGCAGCAAATTAAAAGTGAACATATTATTAAGTCTTATTAAGTAACATTACTATAATATATAATCTATTTAACACATAACATTAACAAATAAAGTGTATACTAACACAACATGCCAGTTAGTCAGTTTAATACGTAGCAGTTGGACGTTTTTTTATGTTCAGGCATTGCAAGCCAGCTGTTTTCACAAGTTTTGTTCTCAACTAAGAGGCTGTCCAAAAATGAATTGAAAGGGTAAGTCAAGTCAAGTAAAACTCGTTTTTTGTTTATTAAATCTATTTATATCAAATTACAATTACAAACATACTGTTGTTTAAAAAAAAGAAAATCATGCTTTTCCCCAGATTTAGCTCCTAGCTCATTTCCATCTGTAGTCCCTTGAGGTTCTTCCCACCTCTTTAATTTATGTACAGTCCCTAACTGTCTCCAGGCTCTTGCTCCATATTTAGTGGATGGACATAAGAGTGTTATTGATCCTTTCCTCCAGCTCTTGGAGAGAAATAAAATATTCCAGGTCAGTGTCAACGGCCCGCAGCTCAATTATGCATCAGTCCACCATGACATCACTGAGAAATTACACATTTGGTGCGCTGACTTCACATATTCACAGACCTTTCCTTGTTTATTGCTCTGCAGTGGAAGACACATGCAGAAGATGCAGTAATGGTGGGAAATGGACTACATGTTGATCTCTACAAAAGCCAGAGGGTTTGAACTCAACATAACGAAATACACCCAAAGAAATCACTTGAAACCATCTGTTACAAACATTACAAAAAAACATACCAACTGAACTTTATTTAAAATGTATAAGACCCACAAACATGATCCTCCTGTGTAAACATGCCTGGCAGTCAAACTCTGCTCTTGTGACATGATAAAAAGGAGTTCAATGATAACAAGAAACAGAGAAGGAGATGTAGAGAAGAGAAAAGGGATAACAGTTATTCAAATGGCCACAGAAAAAAATAGAAAGGCAGGAAGAGGCCCGCGTTCAGACCAGACAGACTGTCACACATGTTTTCATTTAACCCTTTACAAGATGTGAGGATATTGCAGAGGAAAGGAGAGAATAACATCCATCCCTGCTAGAAAACTCGCTTGTTTTGGTTGTTGCAATCACCTTTACAAATGAGATTATGACAAAAAAGCACACACCTAATAAGGTGCTGTCACAACCATATTGATAAGATAAGATAAGAAGATTTTTTTGTCTTAAAGAAACATGAAAAGGATATTTTTTATTTGAGAGGAAAACAGACAATAAGAATACATAAAATATAAGGAGTAGTGGGGTTCGGCTGAAAGGGGACTGAATGTGCTAAACACAGATGGGAACGATCCCTCACATCTCTTACATTAGTGGAAAAAGAGGCTCTATAGTCTATACAGTGAGAAGTGGGTGTGCACGGCCATGCCTGAACACACAAAATGGGGTGCAGGGGGAGAAAGACCCAACAGTGGAGAGAAAGAGAGAGGGGTGGAGAGGGGGGATGGCAGAACGTTAAGGAGGGAGAGCAGGGAGGGGAGGAAAGTTTTACAAAGTGCTTGTCAGAGTCCCCCTCAGTCCTGAGCACTTTGAGAAACAGATAGGGGACAAGGAGGGCGAGCCTGGTTTCAGGTATGTGTGTGTGTTTGTGTGTGTTTATATGTGTTTGTATGTGTTTGTACAGTATGTTCATGCATTTATGTGAACGTTTGTCAATCTGTCTATGTGGTATTTATCTATGAGAAAACACTTGATGATGATTGAGTTATTTTTTTGTGTAAGCTTTGTTTTTCTCCTGCCAGTCAAAGGGTCATTATTGATATGTTCCCATCATTTTGGGGCCGTATAGGAACCGTTAACAAAGCTGGCATTCATTGCAAGTTTTTTTCCACTTCTTTTTGAATGCTCGCTCTCTGGATTCCCTGTGGTTTAAGACCCCTAAGAATGTACCACATTTCCAAAACAAAGTCAGTAAGCTGCTTGTACCTCTGTCTGTTCGTTTGCCAGATGTTCTCTTAAGATGTGCGAGCAGTTGGATTTTCGCTAACATTTTGTTGGTACATCCTGTACCTAAACATTATATAAGAGAGGACTTTTCATTTATTAGATACAGAGAGTCAGCAGTCAGTTTGCTGTATTTGTTTAATACAAAAAAAGAAAACAGTCAATATAGTCCCATTACAAGAGAACAAGAATAGAAAATTGTTGATTTGTGTATAAAATCGTATTTTGATTGTATTTACTTTGTCTCTTTCTTTGTCTCTGTTAGATTACTGTGAAGATTTGTCCATTTTTGACCATGTGTGCGGTGATAGTCTTCCTCTTGTCTGCCCTCATTCCCCTCTCTCACTGCCAATCACATGACCCCTTCGCCTGGCTGTACGGCCCGCATAGCCACAGATTTGGCTCCCTCCTGGGAAACACCAATGGAGGGCAGTGCCCAGATGAGTGTGACTGCCCCCCCACCTTCCCAGTCGCCATGTACTGTGACGGGCGGGGCCTGACAGCCATGCCCACAATCCCCTCCCGTGTGAAGTACTTGTACCTGCAGAACAATGCCATCACAGCTGTGCCAGACTCTGCTCTCGTAAACGCAACCAATCTGGTGTGGCTCATGATGCACGGCAACCAGCTGACATCTGGCTCCATTGGCGAGAAGGTAAACCTCCATCTGGTCCCAGTCAGATCCAGACACACACGTGAGCTCAAGGCATGAAAGGGGAATGCTGCTCTAAACGGTTGTCAGGTGGCAGGCAGGTGGCTAACAGAACGTAATTAAGTCAAAAGTAATGCTTTTATTACTGCAAATGTGATTTAATAAAGGGGGAATTTTTAAATAAATGTAGACATGAGGTTACTTGTCTGAAATTAATTAAAATTATACTGCAGTTTTCTTTCTGCTACAGCATACACATGTGTTCAGTTTATGTCCTGTATTCTGCTTTGAGATAAAAGGGAGACATTTATAGGTTTTGGTTTATGATAGCTTTATTAATCCATCATAATAAAGATCGATCTGTTCCTACTCAATGTATAAGGAGAACCTTTTTCTCATACAGCCAATTACATTACACAAAAACGTTGTATCATAGGCAGACAGTTCCACTGTTCCACAACCACTCCCTTTTAGTGATTGACATTTACATTTTCTAAATCGTTCTACTACACAGTGCTATACATAAAAGTTCCACAGTACTTGTTGAGTTTCACAACTGCAATTCTTGTATCTAAAATATGCAGTTCATTGAGTTCACTTTCCTCTTCACATCTCCTTCTCTGAGACAATGTGTATTGTTTAACATCCAAACAGTAGCTACCAGCATTAGCTTCTGACCTAACTAACATGAACCTGAATGCAAATACATTTACAAGATACTGCTTACAATTAAAAACATAAAAAAATGCCACTGAAACTTTTCCTGACTGCAAAAAAAGGGATTAACCCATTGAGATTCTTTCACTTAATTGTCTTCGTCATTTTGCAGGCCTTTATGCAGATGGAGGGACTGGAGCGTTTGTATCTACAGTACAACAATCTGACAGCCTTTCCCTCCAACCTCCCTCGCACCTTGCGAGACCTCAGAATTGACCACAACAAGATTGAAAAGGTATTGTTTAGCATTATTTTTGCTATTGTGCAGAGCCCTTTCTGTTCTTGTTCACTCTTTTGGCCGTTCATCACAGACATTAGGCCTTACAAATTATTTCTACTGTTGCCTAGGTAACAACTGCAGACTTGGAGGGAATGGATAACCTCACCATCCTGTATCTCCATGACAACTCTGTCACAGACTTGGGCTCATCACTGAAGTCACTCAAATCCCTCATGCTGCTGGACATCAGCGACAACAAGTTGACAAAGGTGATTTTGTGTCCTCCTCCGTGTATCTCTTGATTTTCTATGCGATCATAGCTGGAAAAGTTTCAGCACCTTTTCTTTTAAGGTGACCTCCCGAAAAAGTTTATTTTCTGATTGACTTGGGAGAAAAGTAGGGTCAAGGTAGGGTAGTTTTAATTGGTGGTTGGAGATATTCAGATGGGGTGCGGTACACTCTAATGATCCTGCATGTGTCATTGTAAGGGAAGCCAAATTTAAGTTTTCTGTTCTTTTTCCTTTTCTTATACCAACAGTGGATCCCTAAAATCTTATAATATAGTTAGAAATTGTATTTTTAACTTGTTAAATCCCTTTTTTCCTGTCTGAGACAGCCCACAAAGTTGTCGTGTTTCACAGTTGTGGGCACTCCAGGTACCCAGGTGTATGTGCAAGAGCTTTAGAAAAGTGAGTTGTTTAATAACATGCCCTCTTTAACTGATCATCCCAGGTCCCAGATGCACTCCCCGAGCATCTGCACCAGCTCTACATGCAGTCCAACTCCATTGATTCTCTGCCAGATGGCTTCCTGGGCAGTTTCTCTCAGCTACAGTACATCAGGATAGCTCACAATCAGCTGACAGACAAGGGCATCCCTGCCAACGCGTTCAATGTGACCGGGCTGGTGGAACTGGACCTGAGCTACAACAAACTGGAGAGAATCCCCCCTGTGAGCACCACCCTGCAGCATCTGTACCTGCAGGCCAACCAGATCAAAGGTAAAGCACAAACAGGATTCATTATTCATTAGCGCCTTTCGATGAGCACCTGGTCACCGGGTTGTGGAGCTGTTTGCTGATGTTTGCAGGTCACTATCAATCAAACCACTGACACACAGTCCTGATAAAGCAGATTATCTTTACAAAAAAGTAATGATCCTGATTTTCATTCAAATAAATGTCTGTTATGTCACTATGTATAGCTAGATTAAGTTAAACAAAGAATGAGTTTTGGGGCCACAGAAAAAGTTTTCAATATTTAATTATTTGCAATATTCAGGGATGCAAACTTGTCACCTTTCGGCGAAATTCGCCGTTTTGATTCCAAAATAGGTCGTTTGTGTGATTCATGTAGATCTGCAATAAAAATATTTTTGGGGTATGGGGGGGGTCTGGGAGCCGGAGTAATCTGCGGCCGCGAGCTGTTATGTGCCATCATGACACGCATGGTGTTCTTTTTTTATATATTATAATGAAGCGCGAGCACAAGTCTTCCTGCCTGTCAGCTCTGCTCATGGATGTATAATAAGGCTCTGCTGCTCCGGGATGAGGGTCTAGCTTCAGCAGCTACATTACCTACGGTGCGTTCGTTAATATTAACTGTGCGGTCCAGAGTCACTGTGGCACAGACTGGACCGCTGGTTAGAACGGGGTGTTCAGAGCAGAGCTCCCTGTCGGAGCGGCAGAGCGTGATGTGCACTGAAAAGTGTTTCTGTCGCAATATTATTTAATGAATCGTTGAGATAGCTAACTAGCATACATTGTCACTATCTGCTAACGTTAGCTTTAGCCTTCGTTTTCAAATAGTTTCTTTCATAGCCTATAAACGGAGGTGGTATAAGTATCTTGTACTTGAGTAAAAGTAGAAGCACTCAGATCTTGTACTTGAGTAAAAGTTGAAGTACTCAGGTCTTGTACTTGAGTACAAGTAGAAGTACTCAGATCTTGTTCTTGAGTAAAAGTTGAAGTACTCAGGTCTTGTACTTGAGTACAAGTAGAAGTACTCAGATCTTGTTCTTGAGTAAAAGTAGAAGTACCAGAGTGTAGGAATACTCTGTTACAGTAAAAGTCCTGCATTCAAAATGTTCCTCAAGTAAAAGTAGAAAAGTATTATCATCAAAATATAGTTAAAGTAGCGACAGCAAAAGTAGTCATTGTGCAGATTGGTCCATTTCAGAATAATATATATGATATGTTTTATAATGATTGATCATGAAAGTGTTCTCAAAGCTGGTAAAGGTGCAGCTAGTTTGAATGACTTTGTATACTGCAGGGTAGCTTGTGAATTTACTCCAGGTGGAACTAAAGTCTGATTTAACACTTGATTATATTTCACATCATTCATCCACATCTGTAAAGTAACTAAAGGTATTAAATACATGTAGTGGAGGAAAAGTACACCATTTACCTCTGAACTGTAGTGGAGAAGAAGAACAAAGTAGCAAAACATTGAAATACTTAAATAAAGTACAAGTATCTCAAAATTGTACCCAAGTATAGTACTTGTTGAGTTTATGAACTTAGTTACTTTACACCACTGGCTATAAAGATAGAAAGACAGCCTTGCACAGGCATGAAAATACATTTTCAAAATGCTCAACAGTCCTGCCAAAATTATAAACTGACTGCTACACAATTAAAATAAATGCTTAAATATATTTCTATTAGATGTGACTCTTTGGCGTTTCTGTTATTATTAACTGCTGCTTTAGTTGTTCTGACTGCTAAAATCCTCTGTTATTCCTCATTTTAAAGCCGATATTCCGTGGGGTCGGGGGGCTCGGATCCTTGTCACCTTTTTCATACCTGATGAGTTTGCATCCCTGAATATTACAAACTGAAAATGTTCTTCTGCTGCTTTCCCTGGTCGCACACCTTTGTCGTTTGCAGCATTAAATCAGATCACAGCCAGATAACAGAATAATGGAAAAAGCCAGATGACCGATGTTGCATCTAAGATAATTGGGTGCCTTGTCTTGTAGCCCTGACTTATTTATTTTAAGGACAATAGTTTATGATGCTGCCCACATTTGTTGTTACACTAGCAAATACAGTGTGTCCAAGTCTCCAAATTTGCATAGACACAAATACATTCCTCACCATCTCCTCATCTCCCCTTTAGAGTTCACTCTGGGCAGTTTCTGCAGCATTGTGGATGTGACCAACTTCTCCAAACTACGGACGTTGCGACTGGATGGAAACGAGATCAGTCGCGAGGACATCCCGGCAGACTCAGCCCTCTGCTTGCGTCTGGCCAACAACATCGAGGTCTAACTGTGCCTATGAAATAATGTGTGGCCCTTTTCAGCATGCACCAACAGTGAGACACATTATACGTGTGACTTGCCAAAACCAAAAAACAGCGGGGGCGATTGCATAATTGAATAATAACAGCAGGTGCCAGCAGATATTAATCCACTTTTCACAACAGATATTTTACAATTTTTTAAATGTTATCAGTGTCAAGTCTGGTTTTATTTGAATAACATTTAAGTTGATCTTAAATAAAGGGAGATGAGCCCTCTGCATTATGATACAGTGTATAATCCTAGTAACTGAGATATTTTAGGAGCCATATTAGGTTTCTTTTTGCGTATTAAAAATGATCTGACCCTGATCCTCCATTTATGTTGCTGTGAGGATCAATGATCTTTGTAATCTCTTCCTACAAAGCATGCCTTCCGTTGTCTGTCGGATAAGTTGTGTTATGTTTCATGTGTGTATTGTATATTTTTAAATCATTATTGTAGCTGTCGCTAAGAATGACCTACCTGTATCACTTCTCACTCAACTCCCACAGTGATGTCTTATCGCAGATGGGCGCATATTTTGTATCTTTGTTATAAATATTGTAACTGTTTCTGTAAAGAAATCCTCCTGTTTCAGAATAAAGTCACCTTTTTTCTTAGAGACAGTCATCTATGTATGTGAAATATTTCTGTACTGTAATGTAGTGAATCACACATAAAAAGGCCTTATCGATTACCACTATTGTGTTACTGTATGCATTACATTGCTTTTTCAATTAAGTGACACATCTTTAAAAGCCTATTACAGAATTAATAAACATTGAAAACCTTAAAAAGACCACTTTACTTTTTCAACATAGTATTTTAAGTGCACTGTGCTTTACTGTCTTTGTGCGTATGAGTGTGATGTTGGTTTGATTTAGTGATTTTATGGACTAATGATCGATTGAAGAAGAGGAAACAGAGGAGCACTGTCCTACAGTTTGCTCAGGATAGAGACCGCTTTTGTTCATATTGACCTGATGCATCTATCTGTTGAATTAAGGCTTATCTAGTCACTTTCTGGTAGTTAAAAAGACAGGCACTTGCTATCTTAAGGTTTATATCAAGGAAATGAGAACTTTTACGAGACCTTTATAATACATGTATACACAAACAGTATTTTCAAAAGACTAGAGATCTTCATCCGCTCACTGATGGTGTCTTCCTGCTCTACATCCAAGTTGTTTGTGAGTGTGAACAACAATAGTTGAAATGCTATAACTAATGGCATGTTTGTCGAACTAATTACAACCAACAGATATGACAGAGGAATGCTCTTAAGAGGATGTTGGCACAAATATTGTAAGTTAATATGCAATGAACTGCAAGACAACATGAGAAGCTTTTCAAAGACTGATTTGGTTTTTATTGTGAGGTGACTGGAGGACAATAAAGGTTATCAGTTCAACCTGCAGCTGGAGAGGCAGAGCTGTCGCAGCAGGGCTGAACCCTCTGTGTGTCAGCGGTGTGATAGTCAGAGGTCACAGGAAGTCTATATTTATATTTTTCTCCATTATTATGTTTGTAATCTGTGGCCATACAGGTATACGTCATACCAGGGAGTGGTTATTATAGGTTTGGTTTGTGGCCACATGTAACTGACCTGAAATTGCTCACCCTGTCTGTGTAAGTGCCAAAAGGTCAGGGAGAACTGATGATACTGTTTTATACTTTTTCTTGTGGACCAGTGGAGTATTTAGCTGGTAAACATACTGATATTTCCCTCAGGAGTTCAAAAAAAGACAATCGATGTTGACCTACATTTGGTAGTTGACCAGAAACATAATAAATGCTGCACTGTGACTTTTGGATGTGTAAATACACAACTGTTTTGCCTGTTCGACATATCAACCTAAAAGGTATGTTGCTGTTACGTTTACAAGGTGTTCATAGCCAAAAAGCAGTTAACGGAGATGAATCATTCACCTTTGCATATGAGGGAGAAAAAAACACTTGTTAATAAACACTGGAGCAGAACACATTGACATTAATGTGGAAGAAACTTCTGTGTAGTAATGCATGGAGTCACCGACTCAGGAAGGAGACACGGTGAGAGTTGGAGCTTTGATGTCAAACACTGATGGGTTTATTCAGAGTATTCGGCCGGAGGATTCACATCACAAATCAAAGAGTCAGAGGTTCTGACCACACGGTAGAGTTGCCACGTCAATTCTGCAGAACCTCTCTCTATGCTAGACCTTTTAACAGGTTCACAGAGAGAAATCAACATCTCTGAAGGAGTAGACTAAACACTGAATCATCTATGTCCGACGCTCATGGCCTCAAGGATTTCACATCCTAGAGCCCACAAACACCGATAAAGAAGTGCTTCAGTGTTCTCACAACAATTACCCTACGTGCCAGTCAAGTTGACCGGTCACACACTGGTTACAACAACACATATGGCATCAAGGCCTTTCCTTAAAGGAGATAACACGTGTCAGAGTAAAAGGTTAGATATCTAGAAGAATTATTCCTTAACAGTTCCTCTCTTTTTATCATTTTTGATAACCTTAAAACATTAGTCTAATAATTCTGGTCAATACTTAAATCAATAGGCGTCTTCAGATTTGAGTGTGGTCTCACCTTACATTCAATTACATCACAAAGTAGAGTAAGATTGAAACATTCAATCACAATGATTGATACAGGCAATCATAATAGGAAAAATTATCTCTCATCAGTGTTTGGAGCATCTTTTGTCAAAAGCATAATAATGAACACACATAAAACACAGATACATAATAGCAAAATATTTGTTTTAAACTAATATCTTTTATCATTTTAAACCATTAGTTAATGTCATTTATCAAACTATAAAATCAAAACCAGCTTGCAGCTTAAAGATTTGCTTTAAGGCAATCACTAGTCAAAAGCATTTAAAACTTAGGATCATAAGAGATCCAGCTAAGGCATAAAAGTCACAGTGGTGATTTGATCAATCTGTAATCCACAAAGTTGCAGTGTCCTCAATTTTAGGATTACTTTACGTTTACTTCATTACGCTTTAGTCAAGAGTAAGGCACTTAGTCTTAGAAAAATCAATACATTCATTTTAATCAAATACATTGTTCAAAATCTGAAAAGGAAAAATCAGATATTTGTCGTGTAGTGTAACAACCTGAAAGGGAAAACCCACGGGTCTGGAAGCTCGGCGTCGTACATCATCACGGTGTCATCAACGGTGGTGTACCCCACTAGTCTCTGTGGGGCCTGGAGGGCGACTTTGGTAATCTTTCGCAGGACTAGTTTAACTACAGTGACTAGGCATATTATCAGGATTAGCACACCTATGATAAACACTGAAATGGTAACAATGAATTTTACAATCCCCCCTCCCCATGACCCAAATGTTCCAGTTAAATCCCCAAATGCAAACCCATGAGTTTCGTGCAATTCTTTTATTCCCCTAGCAGTATCATGAGCCATATCCATGACCTCAGGTGTGGCATCAGAGATGAAAGAACAACACTCAGACCCAATCACCTTGCATGTACCCCCCTGTGCTGCTAGTAGAAGATCCAGTGCCATGCGATTCTGTAATGCCACTGTTCTAACTTCCTGCAGTTCTTTGTGTTCAGCTAACATGGCTGTGTTGGACACATTAAGGTGCTTCTCCACAACCTTGGAGAGAGCTATAATTTCCTGCTGGGAAACATAAATACCGTACCAGGGCAGCAATGCGCTAGCCAGCTGCTGACCTGTTGTGATGGCTCTACGAGTTCTGTGTAGGGCAGGGAATATTGCTGCAATCTCTTCAGTCTCTACTTTACGGATCAAAGGGATTAGATAGGCTAGATAACAGGTGCCATCAAAAGTATCATAAGGCATGCAACCGTAGGCTTTGTTCCCACAAACCAAGTAAACCCTCTCTGGAAGGGGAGTTCTGGTTAACTTGATCTTTACTACGGTGTTACAGTCGCTGTGGCCCACATCGTCAGAGGGTGAAAACCCTCCTCCGTTCTGGAAGCAGATGGACACATTCTTCCACTCATGCACCACAACTGGGGGAACATAAACGGAACAGTCACGTGTAGGGGATTTACCTAAGGGTAATGGCAGTGAACAGTCATGTATTTTAACTTTCACTGAGTCCACTGTACGGACGCCAAACCAGGGTACAACTGCTACCAAGGCTTCAACCAACAAAGATGGTGTGTGCGGTTGAGGTGAACATGTTGGACTTGTGGAAGTGGCTGAGCAATTAGTCTGGACTAGAGCTAATTGGAATCTGTATTCAAAAGCTAGTTCAACGTATTTCTTCACATATATAAGTTTTAGAACCCTCAACCGTTTGAAACCGTCTGGCAGGTAGTCTTTATTTACTGTGTCAACAATGAGCGAGATTAAGCCATTGTACTTTAAAGGTTGCTCAAAGTCTATGGGGTAGGAAGGGGTGTAACAATCATCTGCATCCTTGCTAATTCGGGATGCTATATCACTCCAGGTGACTAAACTGTAGTCAGCTTTTGTGAAAGGAATTGGGCTGAACATGGGAGAGTACATGGATTCTGGCATGTTCTGGCACAGCCAACAGTTGCTAACATTGCGTTCATGTGCATAGTCTAACATTAAACTCATTGTAGAATTGGTTTGAGTTTGTTTAGGTGGAGTAATTAAGGCATTTTTTGAAGAGTCTACATCACTCTCTGGTGACTTAATTACATCTGAACCTGGTTCACTAAATGAACATCTAGTGACCCCTGAACTGGGATCTTTGTAATTTGGTGTCCATGTGGTACACATGGGATCATCCTTTAATTGTTCCTTAGTGAAACACCACATTTCTGGGGGCACATTTGCAACAGTGTTGAGTGTTATTCTTACCATCCGCTGTGAGACCTGGAACCGCTGGTACCCCGTCTCTGGATAGACGTTCCACGCCCACAAGCCTTTGCTTAAAAACACAGGAAACACAACAACACAGTCATTTGAGTTACATTTTGTAGTCGGACATTCAAAGGAAATATTCTGTGACCCTCTCTTGGGGATGAAAAGGGAGTTGGCACTGAAAAGAGCAGGAAGAGAGAGAAGCCTTATCTCGGGGCCCACTTTCCTCCTTCTTCTCACTCTTTTTCTCTCTCGCACCCTACTGAATGTTTGTGTGGTGCTCGAAAACAACCTGTCTGTGCCCTTAGATAAGAGCACCTTATACTCTCCCTCTGAGTGGCGAGAGCCCTCGCCACCTGTCGTTGGGATTGCCTCAGCGTCGTCCAGCAGGGCTTCCTTGGCCAGGTATAGCAGTACAAGGAGTATGAGGACCGCCTTCACACGCCTACACCCTGACCCTCCCCACTGACCGGTGGAGGAGACAGACGGCATCGTGAAGCGTGGATCCACTCTGTCCTACCTTGGACTTTTAAGGCTGTTCTGGTCACTATTAACACCTGGAAAGGACCTTTCCACCTGGGAGACAAAACATCTTTTTCAAGAGACTTGATTAGCACATTATCTCCGATCTGAAAAGGGTGTGTGGGCTCCTCTCCAGGCTGAGGGAGCCTGTCAGCCACCTGCCTGTGAAACCTTCTCAACATGTTGGTTAGATATTTCACATAGTTAGTCATGTAATCATCTGTCCACAAAAAGTTTATGGGGTGTTACTGGGGGACTGGACCCTGTGTGCATTGGCCTCCCCATTAATACTTCGTGGGGGCTAAGCCCTGTCGTAGCATTTGGTGTGCTTCTGATGGAGCACAGGACTAGTGGTAGTGCATCTACCCATTTCAATCCTGTGGTCAACATTGTCTTGGTGAGTTTCTCCTTTATGGTCAAGTTCATTCTCTCAACCTGTCCTGAGCTTTGTGGGTGATAGGGAACGTGCAACTGCCATCTGAACCCTAACACTATAGCTAGACTCTGGGTTATCTTAGAAATGAATGCTGGACCTCTGTCACTGTTAATTCCTGTGGGCACACCAAATCTAGGAATAACATCTTTGAGAAGACACTTTACAACTGTTCTAGCGTCTTCTTTTCTGGTTGGGTAGGCTTCTACCCATTTAGAGAACTGGCACACTATTACCAAGAGATACTTGCAACCTTGGCATGGTGGCATGTGTGAGAAGTCGATTTGCATATTTACAAAGGGCCCCGACGGGGGTACCAAGTGTTCGTGTTGGACTGGGCCACTTTTCTTTCTGGTCTGCTGGCATATCATGCATCTATCTACTAGAGCCTGTGTCGCTAGTGTGATGCCTGGGGCAAACCATTGTGATCTTATAATCCCATTCATCCCTCCTTTTCCTACATGTGTAGAGCCATGTGCAACATGTGCCATAACATGTAGGAACGAACGGGGGCAGACCATTCGGCCATCTTGGTGGAGCCACAAGCGGGACTCAGCGTCAAGTGTACAACTTCTGCGCAGCCATAAGTCTTTCTCCCTATCATCAGCGCGGGCTTGCATGTCCGCGACATCATTAAAGGAAGGTAAAGAAATGGGTTCAGCGGGTTGTGTGGAGGAACATTGGAGCACCATGGAGGAGGAGGAAATGGCCGCTTGTTTAGCCGCTGTGTCGGCTAATGCATTTCCGCGTGAAATAGGATCATCAGAATTTTTGTGAGCAGCACATTTAACTACTGCTAGCTGTGCAGGGAGCAGGATAGCTTCTAACAGTTCAGCCACTAACGCATGATGTTGAATAGGCTTACCAGTTGATGTTAAGAAACCGCGCATTTTCCACAAGACGCCAAAATCGTGGCATACACCGAAAGCATACCTGGAGTCTGTGAAAATGGTCGCAACTTTATCTTTAGCCAGAATGCATGCTCTGAGTAGAGCATATAACTCTGCCGCCTGAGCCGACGTGCCATTGGGCAACGCTCGGCTTTCTAAGACTTCCCAGTCGTTCACAACAGCATAGCCAGCTAAATGTAATGTGTCAGACGGTCTACAGGCAGACCCGTCTGCGTACAGAATCATATCTGAATTTGGTATTGGTGTTTGCAACATATCAGTTCTGGGGGAAGAAGACAGATCAATGGTTGTGATACAGTCATGTGTTAGGTCAAAGTCTGGTATTGGGACCAGTGTGGCTGGATTCAGAGGAGGGGAGCGCTTAATAGTGATGTGCGGGCTTGATAGAATGACCGCCTCATAACCAGAACGCCTTGCTGCTGTCATATGCTGAGTAGCAGAGGTGTTCAGAATGTGCAAAACTGCATGTGGGACATGAACCACACAGTCACTGGCCAGTACAATGGGAGAGGATTGTTTGATAACTATTGCAACTGCGGCCACAGCTCGCAGGCATGAAGGCATACCAAGTACCACAGGGGAAAGTCGAGACGAATAGTACGCCACAGGCCGGAAGTTAGAGCCATGCTTTTGTACCAAAATGCCTGTTGCAAAGCCCCCCTTTTCATGGACGTGAAGATGAAATGGTTGATGGTAATCAGGGAGACCCAGGGCTGGAGCCGATGTGAGGGCCTGCTTTAAATCCTGAAAGGCTGTGTGCATGTCCTCAGACCATTGAACAATGTTGGGGGCGGCCTGCAGAGTGGCAGCACGCAGGACGGAGTCCATAGCAGCGTACTCGTATATCCAATGTCTGCAGTAGTTTGCCATGCCCAAGAAGGAAAGCATTTCCTTCTTTGTGTGTGGTGGTGGCACTTTGTTCAAAAGGCAGACTCTCGCAGGTGAGAGGAGGCGGTGTCCATCTCTCAGAATGTGACCCAAATACGTGACCTCTGTCTGGCAGTATTGTAACTTGGCCAGGGATGCTCTGTGTCCGCATTCAGAAAGTCTTTTCATGAGCAGAATGGAGTCAATGCGACAGGCGTCTTTGTTAGGGGATGCAATCAAGAGGTCATCAGCATACTGAAGGAGGGTGCTACCCCCTGTAAGGACCAAGGGGTCCAGGTCTCTTTTAACAGCTGCAGCGTACACAGTAGGTGATTCGACAAAGCCCTGTGGGAGGCGCGTGTATGTGATTTGTTTACCTCTGAATGTACATGCAAACAGATACTGGCTTTCTGGATGCAAGGGAATAGAGAAAAATGCTGAACAAAGATCAATGACTGTGTAATGTGTCGAGTCTGGAGGCAAAGAAGCAAGGATCGAATTGGTGTCAGGCACAATGGGTGCTGTTGGAATGACAATGGCATTAATAGCTTGCAAATCTTGGACAAAGCGCCACTCATCAGGGCGATTGTGCTTCGGGATTGGCAAAATGGGTGTATTGCAGGGGCTTGAGGTGTAAACCAAGACCCCTTGATTGAGCAATGACTGTATTACCCCCTCAATGCCCAAAATGGCTTTCTGGGGTAAATTGTACTGTCTGATCGCTGGCAATCTGGCATTGGCCTTAAGTGTCACTCTGTGAGGGGGAGCAGAACTTACAAACCCCACATGATTCTTGTGCTTGGCCCATAATGTGGCTGGAACCTCGGAAAAGTCTGAAGGAGGGCCATACTTTGTTGGAGGAGGTGGTTGTAAATGAAGAAATGTGCTCTGGGGAAGAGAAATGGGCTCAGGGAGACGCAGCATGTAATGTTCCTCCCCAAGGTTGATCAGATTGGGTGTGTGTGTGTGAGGGAAAGAAGCTGTTACAGCTTCCAACCGAGCATGGCAGTGGGCTGCCATAGCCCCCACCTCCTCAGGACTACTGCCTGGAGTGACAGCTACGGTGACGTGAGGGACAGTTTCAACAACATGAAGGCCCTGCTGTGGGGGTGTGAGCCTAACAGGCAACGCACACCCCTGAGGTCCTAAAAATAGAAACTGCTCGCATTCCAACTGATCTGAGCTGTTGCAAAAACTCCTAGCTGATAGTGCATACTCATTTGAGGGGTTAAATGCAGCTGTGCAGTGACAATGTAACACTGGCCTCATAGATGACATCATAGAGGCACATACTGGGGAAATGCTAGCAATGTTTTGAATCCCCTTTGTGGAAAAAATGGAAATCATTTGGAAATCTGGAAATGACCAACAATAAAGATTGTTTTGGGATGAGTGTATGAATTGAACAGCCTGATATACCCTGTTGTTTGGAATTGTCAAATACAATCCGTCTGGTGTGCAATGTATGGTTGCTTGTAGCTTACACAGTAGGTCTCTGCCCATTAGGTTAATTGGGCTGCCATCTGAAATAATGAAAGTGTGTTGCACATGTGATCCTTCAACTGAAATGTTAGTTCTCTCTGACATAGGCTCTGCCATTGGAACGCCGGAAACGCCTACAGTGGTAATGAAAGAGTTTGTTGCTTTACACACTTGCTCCTTTGTTCTTACTGCTGATAGTGTGGCACCACTGTCAACCAAAATGTCAACAGTTGTGCCATTTACCTCAACTGGCATCATTGGATCCTCACGGGGGTTAGTGGACAACGCCAATTTGTGGAGGAAACTTCTGTGTAGTAATGCATGGAGTCACCGACTCAGGAAGGAGACACGGTGAGAGTTGGAGCTTTGATGTCAAACACTGATGGGTTTATTCAGAGTATTCGGCCGGAGGATTCACATCACAAATCAAAGAGTCAGAGGTTCTGACCACACGGTAGAGTTGCCACGTCAATTCTGCAGAACCTCTCTCTATGCTAGAACTTTTAACAGGTTCACAGAGAGAAATCAACATCTCTGAAGGAGTAGACTAAACACTGAATCATCTATGTCCGACGCTCATGGCCTCAAGGATTTCACATCCTAGAGCCCACACACCGATAAAGAAGTGCCTCAGTGTTCCCACAACAATTACCCTACGTGCCAGTCAAGTTGACCGGTCACACACTGATTACAACAACACATATGGCATCAAGGCCTTTCCTTAAAGGAGATAACACGTGTCAGAGTAAAAGGTTAGATATCTAGAAGAATTATTCCTTAACAATTAACAGATTTACCATATACATATATTTGAGCAAATTGTCAGTTTTTGGATGTTAGTGTGTCTCTTTATTAATGACTTTTACCATACAGTAAGTATAATAGGTGTTTGTAATGAATGGGTTTAGCAGGGAGTTTTCATTAACCTCTCTGTGTCATTAGTGCTGTCAACTGACATGGTTGTGGTCACATCCTCAGGTTGTGATTATGGGTGACACAGATGCACCCATGCTAACAGCACAGTGATTACATGTTGTCACTGACCAACATGAGATCTCTCCATCATCAGTGAGAGGACTGGCTTTAGTTGTGAAGACGTGGTTACTCACCTGAGTCACACACACCCCACAGAGGAGTAAACACTTACCAGCAGTCAGGGCAGTCTCCTTATCAATACTAATAATATAATGTTAGCATCACTCCTACACAATCTGAGGTTATAGTAAGGGTAGGTGAGTCACTAATTTTATCATGAAGGAAACTACTAATGTGCATACAATCTTGTTTCAAGCTTAATAAGAATTATTGCACAAACCAGCTCAGCGATGTTGTGAGAGGATGGAGGGTAGGCAGGTGATTGGTTGGAAAACATCACTCCTTTGTCTGTCCAATGGGGGAGGGGTGACTTTAAAACAGACCTACCTGAGGGATTTTAATTTTGTATACAGACCTTTAAGGTGAAAGGAGGACATGAGGGAATACAGCTGGAACAGTTTCAAGAATTTAATATTCAGAAATCCTGCTGTTGTCAACCAGGTAAGGTCAGACTCTTACATTTACCACAAAATAGGTCTTGGGTACAGGTTACTTTCCTGTATTTCGTAAATCTAAAGATTTATTTTTTAGATTTTTTGTTTCATTTGGTATTTGAATTTAAAAAAATACATACCGGTTTTTACATGTAGATTTTGTATGAACTGTTGCAACAGAAGGTTAAACAAGATATCAGTAAATATATAATGGGTTTATTTAATTGACTACTAAAGTGGAATTGTCTTAAACTGATCATTTAACCAATTTCTGCATGAAAGACTTAATTGAAATAAATAATTGATTGAAAAAATAATGTATTTCATTGTTTATACATTAATAAATTATTTACTACATAAGTAAATCTGATCAAAGTGAAATCTGCTGCAGTGATGAACTATGCCTCTGTGTCCTATTTTTTGTTGTTAAATATAATCATGAAGCGTTGCAGAACTGTGTATTTCATCACCCTTAAATGAACATTCACTGACTGCAGTTGTATTTTATATATGTTACTTCTTACAAATTCTACCACTGGAAACATTTCAATGATCAGGATCCACATGTGGATAATGGGGATGAAAATACTGAGCGTGGGAACTGGGCCAGCAAGAGGGAGTACATGCTCTCTACGATCGGCTATGCTGTTGGACTCGGAAATATCTGGAGATTTCCGTATTTGGTCTACAAGAATGGAGGGGGTAAGTACTTGCTGTGTGATGACTTACTAGTGCTGGAAATGCTGTCAATCACTACTATTGATATTGTTTCCAATCCCTCACTTTGGGCAGGTGCCTTTCTTATCCCCTACTTTGTGATGTTGGTGGTGACTGGGATCCCTCTGTTCTTCCTGGAAAGTGCCTTGGGGCAGTTTTGCAGCCAAGGTCCAATCAACATATGGAGATCAGTACCTATCCTGCAGGGTAAGACGACCATTAGAGTTAAAGATTAATCAGGTGAATCTGAATGTAAAGATGTCAAGCATGAGAAGTTTTATGAGGCTAATGGTTAACTGTGGACAATCATTTGTCTTTTTAATGACTCTTGATCTCAGAGGAGCTTTTGTTTGGTTTTAAGCCGTAAACCCTTTAAGGTCAATTAATTCAATTTGTTCAGACCAAAAGGGTACGAGCTGCATTAAAGTCTAACAAGAAAACGTACTGGTCAAGTGCATGTATAATTGTTGAAACAGGTGAAGGCATTTGATTTCTCCTCATTAAAAACAATATAAAAAGACGCTGGCGTTCAGGAAAAGATGCTAAGTATGTGGACACAAGGCCTTACTGAGCATAAAACAAAACTGTATTTCCCCACAAAATTGGAAAAATACAAAAGCGTTCAGGAATGTATTGAAGAACCAAAGCTTTTCTACAGCTCTCAAGAAAAGATCATTTACTTTGGAATAGAGCTGATACCTTGGGGCTATCAGATCTATGGTGCTGCCTGATAATGAGTGAGCATGAAAAGTCGTGATCTTTGTTTGCTGTTGGAATTGTTCCCCCCAACTTTTGACTTGTATGCCTTCATTTATTTATGTTTAATTAATTGATAATCATGCAATGTATTTATTGTTAACTTTTCACAATTTAAAATAGTCATTGGCAATATGTCAAAATGTGAAATAATGCCATTAAGCCATTTGATATATCCTCTCTCTCTTTTGCGCTCCAGGTGTTGGCGTTGGCATGGTTATGGTGACTCTAATAGTATCAATTTACTACAACGTCATCATCGCCTATAGTCTGTACTACATGTTCGCCTCCTTCCAGTTTCCTCTGCCGTGGTCCAGCTGCCTCAGTCTGCCTGACAGTAACTGCAGCACCACGCCTCAAGGTACTTAAAAAAAATGGATGAGTCAAGGAACCGAAAAAATAATAATGACAGTATGATAGACGTAAGATTGAAATTATACCAAAAACACAAACTATATTAAAGTTTTTTTTTTTCTTGAGCAATCTACATTTCAGATCAAAGCTTAAATAATGCTTGTAAATTCTCACTTATTTGGTCTTTTACTTTTCTAGTGTACTGCAATGTAAGTGGTGTTTTAGTGACCAACTGGACTCAGGAAAACAGCACTTGTCCTTCATCTGACACAGTTCCCATGCAGAGCCCAAGTGAGCAGTACTGGGAGTAAGGATTACACATTTTTGCAACAAACACAAATTCACACATCATAAATGCTGTGGCTGAACAGTCTCTCCTCCTCAGCCGTGTGGCCCTGCAGAGATCCAGCGGCCTGGATGAAACAGGACCAGTAGTTTGGCATTTGGCTCTCTGTCTGCTGCTGAGCTCCTTGATTGTTGCTGCAGCGCTCATCAGAGGCATCAAGTCATCTGGCAAAGTAAGACAACATCCACCTAATACCAATACCTTATCCACAGACCAACATCAGGGCCAGTGCATATATCAAACTGTCTAATGTCCTTTCAGGGTTTTACTGCAATGCAAGCAAACGTTGTTGTTAATTAGTGAATTTAAAGGTGTTAAAGGTGGGGTAGGTAAGTTTGAGAAACCGGCTCGAGATACACTTGTTATATTCCATGGAATGCTCTTAACATCCCGATAGCAATGAATATCTTAAGTGCTTTGACAAAAAATCCATAAAAAAATGTCATCTGTGGAAGCCGTAGTACTGTAAAAAGCACGACCAATCATTTTAGCTGGCCCGGCTAAAATAACTGGATGGCCTACCTGCCTGTCAGCCTTCCATCTGTGCACAAACTTATCTCATGCCCTCATTGGTCATGTGCACGTTCGTGTGTGTTGGAGGAGGGGCTCTATAAGGTAGTGGCAGATTTTCTCCGGCTGTGTATTTTCAAATTCTAGCGATCTCGAGCTGGTGTCTCCAAAATTACCTACCCCACCTTTAATAGCTGGATTTCTCGAATTTAGGAAAGAGCCAGACTAGCTATATCCCTATTTTCCCGTCTTTAAATGCTAAGCTAAGCTAAGCAGCTGCTGGCTAAAGCTACACATTTCAAACGCAGATGGTTTCACTCTTCTCTTCTTAACTCTACATAAAAAGCTAAATATATATTATTATCCAAAATGCCAAACTATTCATAAAAAAATGTACATATTTGCATGCACCCTTTAGATCACATGTGTCAAACTCAAGGCCCGGGGGCCAAATCAGGCCCTTGGTGGATTTAATTTCGGCCCGCTGGATCATTTCTAATTACTATTAGATCTGGCCCGCCGGTATATTGCACGCACACCTTCACTCAATCCTGATGATTTCCTCAGCTCAGAGCTAGCATCACAGAGCAGCAAACTGAGTTTCAATGGATGTTTCCTTCTGCACTTTATTTCTTGCGACAGCAGGGCATGTTTGGTTTTTTCTTTGAGGGAAATAGTTTTTTTGAAGCTGTTGTTGGCCTGTGGAAAAATGTAATCATAAGAAATGACTCCGGAAAAGCTGCAGATAGAGCCATAAGAAATGAATGCAACTGATTATTTAATGTTTAATGTTGTTTTTATAGGCAATAATTGAAGCTTTGTTAGTTCCAGGTTTAATATGTGCAATAAGTTAATTTCAATAAGTCTTGCAATAAACATTGAACCAGTCCGGCCCTCGACTAGTACCCATTTTCTTATTTTGGCCCACTGTGTATTTGAGTTTGACACCCCTGCTTTTGATAAACTTATTTTGAGATTCCAAGTGTGAGTGCATGCTAGCGACAGAGACGAAAAGGTTATGCTAATTGCAACATGACAAACACAATAGGTGTTAACAAGTTATGCCTGAAACCCCTAGTGGCATTGCAAGAACATTTTACGTAATAAATGACTTATTCACAATGTGTACTGTATGCTTCTCTCCAGGTGGTTTATTTCACAGCCACGTTTCCTTACGTGGTGATTCTGATCCTGCTGATCAGAGGTTTGACACTAGAGGGGGCCAGAGATGGGATAGAGTTCTACATTGGTTCCCAATCCAATTTGACTAAATTGACAGAAGCACAGGTAAGAACCCAACTTTGACCATTTTCACTGCTTTTAACTACAGATATCTAAATCTTTTGATTAAAGTATGTCTTTGTGTTTTTTTAGGTCTGGAAAGATGCAGCAACTCAGACCTTCTACTCTCTCTCGATTGGCTGGGGTGGAGTCATGACTCTTGCCTCCTATAACAACTTCCACAACAATATGTTCAAAGATGCATTTGTTGTGACACTTACTAATGCTGGTGGGGGCTCTGCTATAGTAGTGTTTATCTAGAAAAAGGTTAGAAAATATTGTATTTATTGATCTATTTAGCTATTTTCATCTTTTCCTAGGTACCAGTGTGCTTGCAGGCTTTGCCATATTTTCAATCTTGGGTCACATGGCTCACTTCCAACAAGTGCCTATTGAAAAAGTGGTCAAGGCAGGTCAGACAAGCACAATGCTTCAACAACAATTAATACAAAAATAATGGAAAACATTTAAGTGGCCCCTGATGTTTTGTTTCTTTGTGTCTGTGCAGAATTTGGACTGGCATTTATTGCATATCCAGATGCTTTGTCGAAGCTTCCCATTTCCCCTCTGTGGTCAATTTTGTTCTTCTTCATGCTTTTGACTGTTGGTCTGGACTCTCAGTTTGCAGGAATAGGTGAGTTATTTAGTTGTCATTTAAACTTGCTTAACATTAGACGACTGCTGACTCACTGATGTATTCTCAACAACATGTTCTTTATTTTAGAGGTGATCACAACCTGCCTGCTTGATGCCTTTCCTCAAATCTTCAAATCCAAACGAGCATTATTGACCATAGCGATATCTTCTGTTCTCTACCTGCTGGGCCTGCCATGTGTCACAAGGGTAAGTCTGAGTGTCATTTTATTTTACAACTGTCTGACGACGTCTAGATGACCCACTCACCTGTGTGTGTGTGTGTGTGTGTGTGTGTGTGTGTGTGTGTGTGTGTGTGTGTGTGTGTGTGTGTGTGTGTGTGTGTGTGTGTGTGTGTGTGTGTGTGTGTGTGTGTGTGTGTGTGTGTGTGTGTGTGTGTGTGTGTGTGTGTCTGAGATAGGCAGGAATATACTGGGTGACCCTAATCGATGGGTTTGTTGCTGGCTGGGTGCTGCTAGTTTTGGCTCTCTTGGAGATCATTGGTGTCTGCTACATCTATGGTAAATGTGACAATTGGAGGTATGTGCACATAAAGGTGACAGAGATTCCAGCTGTGTACATGTTTGTCTTCTTCTCATTCTTTACAGGGGGAAATCGTTTCATTAAAGACATTGAAATGATGATTGGAAAGAAGAGTTTCCTTTTCTGGCTGTGGTGGAGAGCATGTTGGTTCTTCATTACCCCCTGCCTTATAGTGGTGAGTACAACATGCAGCTGATGCAAAATATTTGATTAACCATATTTCTGGAAGCATCTGCTTGACTCAGGCCTTAAAAGCTATATCGAGAAATGGGAAAAGGTCTCACATTACTCTCTGTTTGTTTGTAAATAATTAAATAAATAAAACTTCCTCATGTCTGAATAGAAAAAACTTTGATTTGACCTTCTCACAAACAAACAGTAAATCAATTACATTCTGATCTGGTGTAATGTTTGAAACCAGCTGCCTTTGTTGTCTATAGGTGATCCTGATCTGGTCCTTGGTGTCACTCGAGTCACCCTCCTATAGTGGAGTCCAGTTCCCAGAGTGGGGTTTGGCTGTGGGCTGGTGCATGACTGTATTTATCCTCCTCTTGGTTCCTATCGTCGCTGTGTATAAACTGATGAAAGCAGAGGGAAGCCCTTGGAAGGTGTGTATGTGTGCTAACCGGAAAAGAATGCAGAGAAATCGGACAAAGATACCAATGATGCCTTCTGCAAAATGTCCAAAGCATGGCATTTTGCACAGCATGAGATGTTTTTTACATGAAAGGTTGAAATTATGCTAACGTGTTTCCACAGCGTCTGAAGTCATTGTGCTCTCCAGCTGAAGAGTGGCATCCCTACCTGGACATCCATCGAGGAGAGCGCTACTCCGAGCAACGCATCCGCCTCAGGATGAGCCATAAAACCGAACCAGAAGCAAATGTGAATGTAATCTCGAGCTCATGGCTCTGATGTGTGGTTTGTGTGTCAGTGTCTTTCTTTTTGTGCATACGTGTAATCTGTGAACACTTTATTATGTAAGTTAGAGTTAATTATGATAATTTATGAACTCAAGGAGGCAGAGAGTGACAAATGATTCACAGATTTGATTTCTGGAGCAGGTAGCATGCATCACGCTTACTGTATGTGAGGTCATGTGTTCACTGTAAATGGAGCAGAGCCATTAGAAAGTGACGAGAAGGAGCAATGACCAAAGGCACCAAGTGTAAAACAGCTGAAAGCTAACTAAAAAAAGCTTTAAAAAAGAAAAAAACATGCTTTCATGTTAAAAGAAATAATATGATTCAATGTATAAAACCATATTATTGCTCAATGGGGCATTCAATCAAGATGTTTAATGTTTTGTTCGTAAAGACTGTCGTGCCTCTCTTGCCATGTCAGGTAACTAAAAAAAAATGTTCACCTCCAATATTCTTAAATAAAAAAGTTTTTCTTCATCTATGAGGTCAAGCTGCTTTAACGTCTATGTATGTTTATGTCTACAATAACAAATAGCTTAGTAGGCTACAGAAAATCAAGATTTAACAATGCTGGGCTAAAATGCTACCGTTACATAATTAAAATGTAGGTTACTCCAATTTTCTTAGAGTTTACCGATATTACAAAGAATAATGTGCATTTATTACGTACAAATAAGTGCAAACACAAAGTTTATGACATAAGGCGCGAACAAACAACCACAATCTAAATCATACTTACCTCATAAAAAATCTGTGGATTTACTAACCATAACCTTTAAAGAACTACTGCTACCATGCAAACCATAGACTCTACTCTACAAAAACCTGGCCTGGACCCCCGACGACCTCCAGAACCACCGACCGATCTCCAACCACCCTTCCTAAGCAAAACTCTGGAAAGAGTGGTCGTCGGCCAACTCCATCTGTACATGTCCAACCATGAGCTCTATGAGCCCTTCCAATCCGGCTTCAGACAGCAACACAGCACTGAGACCGCCCTCATCAAGATCACCAACGATCTCCTCATTGCTGCTGACTCTGGCCGCCTCAGCATCCTCATCCTCCTGGACCTCTCTGCAGCGTTTGACACCATCTCTCACAACATCCTCCTCACCCGCCTCTCAGACCTCCTAGGTGTCACTGGCACAGCGCTGTCCTGGTTCACATCCTACCTCCATAACAGGAAACAGTTTGTCTCCATCAGTGGCTCAAACTCACCCCCGACCCCAGTCCACCACGGTGTACCCCAGGGCTCTGTGCTTGGCCCCCTCCTGTTCACCATTTACATGCTCCCCCTCGGCCAGATCATCCGACATCATGGGCTCAATTTCCACTGTTACGCTGATGATACCCAACTGTATCTCAGCACCACTCCATCCTCCCAGCTCCCCCCTCAGTCTCTCATCAACTGCCTGCATGACATCAAAACATGGATGTCTTCCAACTACCTTAAGCTAAACAGCAATAAAACAGAGCTCATGGTTGTGGCACCCAAGGCCCTGCTCCAGAAGGTTGGTGACTTCATCCTTGAGGTCGACGGCTGCTCCATCTCCCCATCTCCTGAAGCCCGCAACCTGGGTGTCATCCTCGACTCCACCCTTTCCTTCCATTCCCACGTCAAATCTGTGACCAAATCGGCCTTTTTCCACCTAAGGAACATTGCCAGACTCCGACCGTCACTCTCGGAGTCGGTTGCAGAAACCCTAGTGCATGCGTTTGTCACCTCCCGCTTGGACTACTGCAATGGTGTCCTGTTCGGGGTTCCCAACAAAACCCTGGACAGGCTCCAGTATGTCCAAAACTGTGCTGCTAGGGTACTCACACACACAAAGCCGTGGCAGCACATCACTCCCACCCTCATCCACCTCCACTGGTTGCCGGTCAAGTCCGGCATAGCATACAAAATCCTCCTCCTTACCTACAAGTCCCTCCATGCCCTTGCCCCCGAGTACCTATCGGACATCCTTCAGCCACATGCCCCACCCCGGAACCTGCAGTCCTCAGACTCTGGCCTGCTTACCACCCCCCGCATCAAACTGCGAACCTTCGGGGACAGAGCCTTCAGTGTGGCAGCCCCCACCCTCTGGAACGCTCTCCCTGCGGAGATTCGCAACATCCCCACACTTGACGCCTTCAAAAGGGCCCTCAAGTCCCATCTGTTTGCCAAGGCTTTCGGCCCCTAATCGATCTGTTGTTTTGTCTGTCTGACTTTTGTTTTGTTATGTTTGTTTTTGCCCTATTACTTGTAAAGCGACCTTGGGTCCCTTGAAAGGCGCTATATAAATCCAAGCTATTATTATTATTATTACATATATTGTAAATGTGAAAAAATGCATACATCCTGCTTATACATCCAGCCGGCTGAAGCCTGAGGCACACAGCACGAGACAGAGCTTCAGAAGCAGCATATGTTGAGCTACAGACTCTAATTCGCAATAAGGATGCAACTTGTCAGACAAGTTGTTGTTAAACCAGCACTTTAGTTGTAAGTAACATTAGCTACGTGCCGTGCACATTAACTCCTGCCACAGTTTCTACCAGCCTCTCATTCTGACAGAATTCAAAACATAGTTAGTGCTTTGATAGTGCTACCTTCTTATGAGCTTTCTGATCAGTAAATGTATTTGTTGTGTATGAAATCATTGCCTTTTCTACAGGAGTTGATGGACAATATTTATTGTAGCAGTAGCCTGCATGTGAGACATTTAAGGACCATCGGTGTTAGTAGTTTAAGGGACTGATTATTTAGGGAAGGTTTAGCCTCCAATTGAATGGAGACACGGCTTGGGGTGTTATGGAAGTGCTTACTCTGGACAGCGAGAGTAGACTGGAATTTGGCCTTCTACTATAGGCCAATGCATTAACAAATGGAGCATAAACATTATTATTTTCTGCTCAGGAGCAGTTTCAATTAATCTGTAAAACCAGATGATCCCTTGATATCTAATGTGTGTGTGAGAGGGAAACTGAAAGAGAGAGAGAGAGAGAGAGAAAGAGAGAGAGAGAGAGAGAGAGAGAGAGAGAGAGAGAGAGAGAGAGAGAGAGAGAGAGAGAGAGAGAGAGAGAGAGAGAGAGATACATCCAGTATTTAATAAAACAGCTAATATTAACAACTTCACTTCTCAGCATGTGTCAACAGTAAAATAGTATTTGATTAAGCCTAGGGTTCTTAATGAAGCAATTAGAACACCGTGGGGTGTAGAGATCATACATGGAGCTCAGTCTGGTGACGAAATGACTACGCCTATGTGTGTGTGTGTGTGTGTGTGTGTGTGTGTGTGTGTGTGTGTGTGTGTGTGTGTGTGTGTGCGTGCGTGCGTGCGTGCGTGCGTGCGTGCGTGCGTGCGTGCGTGCGTGCGTGCGTGCGTGCGTGCGTGCGTGCGTACGTGTGTGTGTGTGTGTGTGTGTGTGTGTGTGTGTGTGTGTGTGTGTGTGTGTGTGTGTGTGTGTTTGGATAGGCAGGAATATACTGGGTGACTCTGATTGACCAGTTTGCTTCCGGTTGGGTTCTGATCATTTCGACTTTAACAGAAATCATTGGCTTCTGTTACATTTATGGTAAATATAAATATGTCATGAACGTCATACAATTGTTGTAGTATAGCTACTGTAGTATAATATGTCTAATGGTAGAAATAAGGTTAGGGATCTTCAATAAAGAGCATAAATGTCTGAACAGCACTTATTGTCCATCCAGTAGTTGTTGAGTTATTTCATTCTGGATATTTTCCTGTCATGCTTTACAGACGGGAACACTTTTTTTGCTTCTGGCTTTGGTGGAGAGCATGTTGGTTCTTCATCAGTCCATGCATCATTTTATTTTTTACATGTTATACTGCAGTAATTCCACCTTTCTGATTTAATAGTTGCTATTTCTGTCAGTTGACATTAAATCTGAAATGTGGGCATTTACTCATCGATTTCGGGCTATAGGCTCAGGATGCCTTTAATGAAAAGGATTGGATGTTGTATTTACCAATACCTTTATGTTTAGGTAATCTTGGTCTGGTCTTTCATAGCCTATGTGCCCCCATCATATGGAAATGTCCAGTTTCCAGACTGGGGTTTGGATCCTGGATGGTGCATGAATGCGTTCATCCTTCTCTGGGTCCCTGCTGTCGCTGTGTATAAGCTGCTGAGAGCACAAGGAAACCCCTGCAAGGTGTGCATGTTGTCTATACAGGAAGCATTTAAAGCAGGGATTTTAATGAGATGTACTTTTTTTCTTCTTTTCTCCTTATTGTGCCATTCTTCCCACAGCGTCTGAAGTCTTTGTGTGCTCCCTCTGAGGAATGGCATCCTTATCTTGACATTCATAGGAGAACGCTACTCAGAAAATAATAAACAATAAGCAAATGTGAATGTGAATGTTAGACCCAGAATGTTCCTGCCTCTGTCATCACATTGGCATGGGAATTATGTAAGTTCACTAATAAATAATTGACCTTTGCCACCAAATGTTGCTGAATTGTTGTAATGAACTGAAGGAAGCTGCTGGTGCTGTCACTGTTATTTTACAGTCATGTTCGTCTTGACTTATTATACACACACTCCATGTTCTTGCTGTTCTGCTCTGTGCAATGTTGCAGTTAATAGATTGTTGCATCATGTTGGAAAAAACATTTCTGTTGCTCATGCTTGATGATCACAGTTATTCTGCATCAATACAGTCATTTTCATTCAGTGATTTTTGATCACAGATGTAATGAATTGACTGACTAAAAACGACACACACAAGATATCTAAAGTTGCTTTAAATGTGATTTTTATTTTTGGTTACATCATTGACAGGTATTACAGAGCTCTTCTTGAATTGGCCTCATGTGGGTGGTTTTATGTCACATGATAGTTGACCCAGCTACTAAAACAACCAGTTTGAAGTTCAACCATGGGTAGTTTAAGCCCAGTTGCAGCACTTGCAGCTGGTGTCGAAGACCAGGGTTGTAGCACAGTGCTGGTCGTAGGTTTTTCCCTGGCTGCACTCATAGAAGTGGTTCTTGTTGGTTGGGTTAGGGTAGAGTCCGTTAGACTTTCCAGCGCAAAAGCTAGTGCTGCTGCCCCCGCTGCTGCTGCCACCACTGCTGCTGCCGCCACTGCTGCCGCCGCCACCGCCAGGCACAATAATGGTGGGATGGACTGGAACTCCGGTGGGATGGGCTGGATAGACTGGACTCAGGGGCTCAGCACGAGATGTGCAGGCTGGGGAGAGAAATACAATAATTAAAAGTATGTAAACAACCCAAAAAGGCTTATTATCAAGGTGTGTTTTGTATGCATACAAGCTCCAGTTCCCAGTCCGCTCTTGATGGTGTTGATCAGGGGGTATTTTCCCTCGCCGCAGAAAGTGCCACTGAAGTCATCCAGATCCAAACTCCACACCATGGCTCCACCAAAACCGCTCTTCTTCAACCACTCAATCTATAAAGCGGATGACAGGTATAACCAAGTGTTAAATAACCTTAACATAAAGGCTTGTGACAGGAATTTAAATCGTGAAAAATGCAACCTCATACCTTAGCCTGGAAGCTCTTAATATTGTCATATCCAACCCAAGTTCCCTGTTTGAAGGCATATGGCACCTCCTGGACGCTGTCCCAAGCCAGAGTGGCTCCTTGCTTCAGGAAAGTGCAGATCTGATGGGAGAGGGTGGTTTAAAGTTAGGCATCTAGAAAACACAATATTGTTTGTTTGTTTTTAGCCTGTATTTATCCAGGTAAAAATCCCATTGAGATCAACGATCTCTTTTACAAGGGAGACCTGCCGCACATTGGTTACACATGTAACAGAAATACAACAGAAAACAAAAGGACACATACAACATAATGACAGGGGTACAATTTACAAACCTATACACAATGACAGGTACCAGGAGTATCAAATATCATTTCATCCAGCTGTGCTTTAAAATGATGCAGGGGAACCAAAATGCTCAGTTTCAAAATGTTTTGCAGAGTGTTCCAAGCTATAGGAGCTGCACACATAAAAGCTTTAGTGCCTAAAACAGTCCTAGCACTTGGCACATGTAATAAAAACACATCCTGGGATCTTAGGCAATAGCTACTTGCGACTCTCTGTGATATCAGTGAGCAGATGTACAGTATGTGTTCCTGTCTTGAAATCAAGCATAGAAAAATAAGTTCAAACCTCATAGTAGGCCCAGAAGCCAGCCTGACGGGTGAAAGGTCCAGCAGGTCCGGGTCCACTAGCGGGAGCTCCCACAGCGGTGTCGGAGCCAGCCAGGCGGAAGGTGTGGCCGTAGGTGGGGAAACCAACCAGCAGCTTCTCAGCTGGGGCACCATTGCTCTTCCAGTAGTTCATGGCATAGTCCTACACATGAGAGACAGGCCAGTGTGATAATCTGTTCTGCTATTTCATTTGGATTGACTTACAGCAGGAGCCCTCACTCACCATATTGAAGTAGATCATGGATCCCTGATCAGAGGGGCCCTTGAACAGAGGGCTGTTCTCTCCAACATTGTGCTCCCAAGAACCGTGGAAGTCGTAGGTCATGACATGGAAGTAGTCCAGCACACTGGCAAACCAGACATGAGGTTTAAATGTTCAGTTATTGCTGTCTTCAATAGAATAATTGTAATATTTGCATGTGAATGCTTGTGTACTTACGATCCAATCTCGGCAATCTGGTATCCAGATTCGATGGTTGCCTTTCCAGCGGACACAGCAGCAGTCACCATCAGACGGGGACGGTTGGTCTTCTTGCCCTCAGCCTCAAAGGCGCTCAGCAGCTCCTGAAGATGGGCAACGAGCAGTGAAGGAGAAACAGTTACAGTTGCTGAATAATTGCATTTTTAAGGAAGGATATGTATTTGTAGATTATAACCTCAATTGTAATGGCATTTGATGATTATATTTCCACATATTACCCAATTAGAAAAATAAAATAAAATATCTTGGACAGATTTCTTGGCCAAAGCCTTTTATAATTGCAATCCGTTTATACACTATAACAGCGGTAATGGTGGCTACCTACAAGCTGAATTTGTCTAAAGACAGGAATTTATAGCAATAGGACTGACCTGGGCCAGTACGGTGTAGCGCTCCTTGTCCACAGCCGGGGATCCACGAGAGCCAGGGTACTCCCAGTCAATATCCAGACCATCAAACTCGTACTGACGCAGGAACGTGATCACGCTGGTGATGAAGGTCTGACGATTGGCAGCAGAGGAAACCATAGCTGTGAACCTGTAGACAGGAAGAAAGTCAGAGTGGTTATACATGCGCTACACGTTTCTATTGGCAAGAATAATAATGAATAAAATAATTAATTTCCACTTACTTCGCAGTGCCAAAGTTCCACCCTCCGATGGCCAGCAGAGTCTTCAGGTTGCTGTTCCTGCAAGCAGCAAAAACATTTAGTCTCTACATACATGCCTATGTCTATTAATGTGTGTCCATTCGGCCTGGAGTCACACAGTATTTAGGATATGTGTGTGTACTAACTGGTTCTTCAGGGCCTGGAACTGTCCGTAGAGTTTCACATCGTCCCACTCGTAGGTCTTGATCGCGTTGCCGTCCATTCCAGCGAAAGCATAGACGAGGTGGTCACAGAGACATGGGTCGATGTTGGCGGGGAAATACTTACCCGCTCCGGGACGATACTGTCCCCAGTTAGTGAAATAACAGGAAAGGATGTAGGATGATCCTGAAACATAGGAAAAATGTGCTCTTACATTATGAAACCTTTTTACAGTGAATGCATCTAGACATATCACACCAACACTGAGTGGATAAAGTATATAATTACCTAGCTGCACGTGCAGCAGGAGAGCCAGTCCTGAAACAGAGGAAACATAATTATAGAAGGGTAAGGAGCAGGTTCAGGTACAAATGCAAATTAATCACAATGCACAAGTAGCAAAGTATGAAAAGTTGCTATGAGCTTACCAACGCAGATGAGTAGCTTGCCCATGTTGCTTTTGTGTAACAAACTAAGGATCTCCGGACTCTTTTATACTCCTGGTTTCCTCCCCATATCTACAGTATTTGCAATCTATGTTTGATATGTTTTGTCAAGTCAGGAAAACTCAAAAGTCAAACTCATTTATTTGTTTGATCAAGACCAGTGTTGCACTGATAACCTTCAGGTTTCTTGAGATAATGATATAATCCGATTAAATAAGATTTCCAAGGTTATTGTAATCGACCAAAAAGTGCAGAAGACTCCAATGGCAGATTACATTTAAGTGTTTTAGTTTACTATTCATGTTCATGTGCTACTGTATGTCTACAAAAGTTTTCAGTATAGTGAGAACATTACTGGTTTATGAATATTTATAATAATTAAAAATTAATTTAATAGTTATTTGACAGCAAAATGTGGGTTGCACCATTTTCTATCTACATGAACTGTTTGATACTGATATTTACTTAGTTGTCCTTAAGTTCTCTGCTACATGCCTTATCACTCTCAAACATTATTTAGTATCAGCTATTACTATGTCCAGCAATGTCTGTCACCTGCGCTGTCCGTCATACTGCAGTGCAAAGAGACCTTTTGACCTTTCCCGTCCTTGAAAGTATCATAGCAGTTTGGTGATTGTATTGTAGTTGTGACCTAAGGCATGGCATTTGGCAGAGCCATCTCTTTAAATCTTTATTAAAAGACACTGACTTATATTGTTTTACATTCAAAGCTGTCATTCAAGCACAAACGATAACATAATTAAACAACATTCCGTATGTGGAAGTCCTTTGATAGTTAGATTATTAAATGTGAAACATTTGGAAAAACGTTTGATACATTTAAAACAGCCTGTCCTCCTCCAAAAAGGGTCGTATATTCACAAATAACCCTCTCTGGAAAATCCTAAATTGTAGAATAGTTTGGCCATTAAAATGCTTTTTGATTTGAAGTATATTGTACTTTTAGAATCGACGTCCAGTGGATGTGTAGGATCTATAGTTCATAATAAAACCGGAAGTATTCCCCTCACTGTCAAATTATTTTACAGTGATATCTGCAGTACACATCAACTAAAAAACATCAGTTTATCCTTGTTAATTACACAACATTGATTGGTTTAAATTGTGTACAATGCTTTTGTGTTTTTCCCCTTCGATTCGGAGAAACAAATAGTTTTTCGGAGTTTAGGATGGCCGAAGACACTACACTACCCATAATCCTCAGCTATCATTTGGGACTACACCATCCGCTTTGCTTGACAACCCCCCCCCATAATTAGAAGTTGCCAGTATTAAACTGTGTACATCCCTGGAGGTTTAGGGAATGGGAAACACATTGGTGTTATCACATTTAAAACATATAATTAATAAATGGGTGAAAATTGCTTGTGTCCATAATGGGCAGCATTGATATACCCACATGACAGCTAAGGTCAGAAGAGCTTTATTTAATAGCTGGTGTTATGTCTGCACTCTAAAAACAAATGCTTTGGCTCAACAAAGAAAATCAATGCAACAGTTTGCATCGATGTTTATTGAGTTATGACAACTTCTAATGAAATTGTCTTAAACCAACAAAGTTATTTGAGTTAGGGGAGAAGGCTTTTCCTCTACAATCAGAGGTGTTTTTAATGACCACTTACCGTTGTCATTTAATTGGTAGCATAAACACCATTTTTTAAGTTGATTACTCAAAAAATTAAGTTGTTCCGATTAGTTTTACCACGTTATTTAAAAGGAATTTTAAGTTGTATGTACTTAATTACCCTCATTCGGGATACAAGTTTTTAAGTTGATTACTCAAAAAATTAAGTTGTTCCTATTAGTTTTACCACGTTATTTAAAAGGATTTTAAGTTGTATGTACTTAATTACCCTCATTCGGGATACAAGTTTTTAAGTTGACAACCATTTATAAATTAAGTTGCTCCAGATATACAATACAAAAATGATAGGCAAGTAACTTTTTTATTTTGAACTGCAGTTGTGTATTTCAACACATGATATTTAAACCTTGAGGAAAAAACATTTAAATTGCCCCACAAATAATAAATAAACACATTAGTCATAGGGAAATGAAAGGGGACACAGCAAATAAATTCTGCCATCACATCAAAGTTAAACTTTTTGTTAAACTACACAGTAACAAACTTTCCAAAAAATGTAAATAATGGTTTAAAAAAAAAAGAAAAAACTGGCCACCAATCTGCAGATCACACATACATTTTACAAAATATATAACAAAGTTGTTTACACTGCTGACAGTCAACATAGAAACATAAAGATATGTTTACAGCCACGGTACGGTTAAGCCATAGACTAGCTCTTCAGTGCCTTTGGGTTTTGCTCTCTAATGCCATCATCCCATCTTTTTTTTTTTTGTACAAGTCTTTTTATTTCATTATAGTGTACAATAATCGATGCCATTTCATTTACATTGTAATATCACAGTACACTCACTACACTCCCCGCTCCCTCCCTCCACCCGCACATGCCCACACAGGAAAAACCAAAAAAAGCTTATCAAGATAACTTAAACAACAGAGCCATGAAAATAAACATAAAAAGGAAAAGAAAAACAAAAGAAAAAATAAAAACATCAAAGTAAAACAAACAAATCCCATCTTTTCTTGACTATCAGCTTTTCTGTAGAACATAACTTTTTCTGTAGAACATCACTTTTTTTTCTTCTGCAGAACATAACCCAAGTCTACATGAACAGCCAAAGCCAAGTATCATGCTGTGGAACTAGTGGAATCTTCAGAAAATACTGTACTTGAGACTCATCACTTTTGCACTGGCTTTCAGTCCATCAAGTTCAAGGAACAGCTTCTGAAACACTTCACAAGTATATTTAAGTTCCTTGCGATAGCTCAGATTCAGAGCATATAGTATGCCCATTAGCAAAGCACAGAGCCTTGGGATATCCTTTCCCTCAACAACTTTGGTTCCCTCGACCACGACGGTTGCCATCTTATGGTCAGATCCTGATCGGTCACTGATAATGGTGATATTCATTACTTGTCCATCAAGGCCGGCCTCGAACTCTTTTGTGTCCTTTTGAAGCAAATTAAATGATAGGTTAGCGTATAAGAGATAATGAATTAGGTGATTGCTTATACTTTTTAAACTGTCACTCTTAGTGAATTCAGAGCCATTATTACCAGCTGCTAAAGCGATGCTTTCCACTGGTTTCACCTTGAGGATGAGGTGGTAGGTAATTAACTTCAGCATTTTTAGCAGGAGTCTGGTCCTCTGCTGGTTTCCTCTTGAGTGAGTTCACCAGAACTTCTGGACAGCCAAGACCTCGAAGTTTCGATCTGAAGTTGTTCATTTTATATTTTAACCGCAGGATCCATCCATAAAATCCATTGTAAGATCCTGGTTCTTTAAGGCAGGGATGTTTTTTTATCAGGGCCTCTGCTACTTGACTTAGCTGCGCACTTGAAGGATAAGCAGTGTACTCATAAATGACCTCAGCTAATTTTCCAAAAATGTCTGGTAATGCAAACAGAAATCCCTAGAAATCTCAAACTGAATTAAGTTCTTCAACTGTTCCAGGGATCCCAGATGGTAATGTCAGTTTCTGGACAGCATGGTCTGAAAATAAAACTCGGAGATGGGCTGGTTGCGACATTAATCAATCTGTAATACATACAATGTTTGAAATGTTTCAGTAAGTACCATGACTACAAAAGTCAGTAAAAATACAATATAGTGTTTCCCCCTGAGTTGTATAGGCTTTGCACAGTACCAGACTGTGACAGAGCGGCTCTATTACTGACTGCGGGCAGTGCACACACGCAGACATTCCCTGCTCCCTGTGTTCTCGCTAAGTTGTAATCAAACATCACTATTATCACTCTTTTCCTACCCGTTTCAGTAGCGCGACCATGGGTGCACACTTGGCCGTTCTATTTTCATTCAAGCATACATTCACAAACATTAAAGTAACTTATGTGTTGAAGTGTGGGGCAGATTCGCCACCGTGACGAAGCCGCTCTGTCACTGAGTGCGGGCAGTGCACACACACACGCACGCGCACGCGCACGCACACGCACACACACACACACACACACACACACACACACACACACACACACACACACACACACACACACACACACACACACACACACACACACACCACACACACACACACACCACACATTCCCTGCTCCCTGTGTTCTGGCTAAGTTGTAATCAAACATCACTATTGTAGTGCCAAGAGATAGGAGTCGGAGGCGGTGCATCAAAGGTGTAAAAGGCTACTTTATTGAGGATCAGAAAAGGACATGTTGCTGGCTTGCAGTCCGAGTAGAGAAGAGAAAGAGAAAGGAAGGAGGACACAGTATATACCCCGGAGGTACAGTAAGCATTAGTGTCCGTGCGGAACAATACCCCCAACCTGTAGTTCCATGATTGAATTATGTAACCCAGTGTATTAATAAGTGATCACTACACAATTATCACTCTTTTCCTACCCGTTTCAGTAGCACGACCACACTTGGCCGTTCTATTTTCATTCAAGCATACATTCACAAACATTAAAGTAACTTACGTGTTGAAGTGTGGGGCAGATTCGCCACCGTCTCCCCAGCTGTGATTTGTATTGGCAGAGGCATCTCATTTCAGCGCCGTAGGCATTTCAATAGGTTAAATAGTGTGTTCTCGTGCATTTTCATGATCACGTGAAATGCATTATTATCTGTTTTGTTGGAAATGTTAATTTGTGTTTACAAATGACCTTTTATGTTCAAGGGGAAATGTTAAGGTTAATAGAGAAAATCCTCGTTTTATATTGCTTCAGATTTAAGAAACTGTAATGCTTTATTTAGTAAGAAAACAGACTAATTGTATTTCCTAATGTAAAAGTTTAAGCCTAGTGGGAGGGGCTACATGTTTAAAAGGGGCTGCATCGGCCCTGTAATGCAACATAAATGTAGCGTTTGAGGGTTACAATGCTTTTCCCACCAAACACGTAAGGTGTTAAGGGAGCATGTCGGACAGCTCTGCAGGCTCTAGCACTTTCACAGTTCGTGTTTTCTCAAGGACATAGCTCCTGAGATGCTCAACTGACCAAGCACTCAAGCATTTCACAATGAATGAATACAAGAGTGCCCTTGACAACAACTATTTGGATCAGCTCTCCAAAATCTGTCAGACCACCTGTTGAGCCATTAGCCAAAATCATTCCAATTGCATACTTTGTGCCACTGTAACATACATTGTTGGCTATCTGGATACGTGTCTCCTCAGGGAATTTTGCTCGCAGTTCTTCCTGGATATCTTCTCTTAGCACAGTAACATCTACAGTAGACAGTTGTGTGGCCTGTAAGACAGGTTTCACAACACTGGGATCATGATGGTTATATGCAACCATCAGCTGATGCTTCATGGAAAGTGACAGCAGAATATTTCGAAAGCTGTGAGTTTGCCTGAAAACCCACTTAAAAAAAGCTGTGTTTGGCTTCAAACCTCATAGTCCACAGTAACACTAGTGGACCATAGGCCTTGATCAGCTGTGGATAATGTTCCAGGAAATTATGTTTGGGGATTAGTTTTTCCTGTGGGAAAACCTGGAGAAACCTGTGTCTGTGTTCAGAGATCTTACTGTCTAGGTAACAAATAGTCTCCTCTGTGTGAACATGACTTACTGCAAGCTCAACTATCTCTTTGAGCACTAGAAGTACTTCCCATGCTGGTTCACCCTCAGGGATTTTTGATCCAATTATGAGGGGCAGGAATCGCAGCAATGACCAGTTTTCATGGGCGTTCCCTCCAACACTTTTCCTTGCTGCAAAATTCAGAGGGACCTGCTGTGGAGCATGAGTTTTGTCCGACCATTTGTAGGGAAACGTTTTGATGCATGTGTTGAGTTCATCAAGAGTGAAGTATTTACTCTTGATAAACACTTGAAGACATAGAGCCAACTCTCGCGGGACTACACCCTCAAACAGATCGTGCAACACATCAGGTGGATAACCTGTCAAAACACTGAAATACTAAGTGCACACTGCCTCTTGACTCCACAGACATGAACCAATGCAGTATTCTCCTGCACAGTCTGGACATGCATTTCATGCTGTTCTATAGTTCTGGGTTGAAATGCCCCTGTTCTCACTTCTTCCACCTGAAACAGTGACTTCTCACCCAGACAAAATCTGCAAACATAAGAACTGGAGAAGCTTTCCACAAATCCCCCAGGAGAATGGGCCCCAAGATTATCTGCCACAACACTAAACACTGATCCTTTGATTTTTTTTGCCTAATGCTGGGACATACAGGCCCTCCTCTTCCAAGCTCACAAGATCCTTGAGCAGTGGCTCCAGTACAGTACCGTAACCAAATCTTTTTACATCCTCAGCCCTGCAGAGAATTGCTAAGAAGATGGAGGTCAGAGAAGATCTGAGCAGTGCAGGAACATCAGCTAACACCCAGTACACAGCTGTGACTTTGTGTTTTTTCCTAGATGTGCCCAGAGGATTGCATATCTCAAAGTCATCAACAAAGACAATGATAGCAATGGTAGGATCTTCTCCAGAAAATAACTAATTTGTTTTATAATAAATGCCATCAGAAAATGACCTGTACTGAGTTTCAGCATTACTTTGAGCTTCTCTGTCATGCAAGATCAAATCCTGGATCTCTTTCCGGCTCAACAGCTGAAGCATCGACTTCTGAATGGGGACATACTGGAAGCTTCTCTCTCCTTCGCTACTAAGTACATACTCCACTGGTTCCACCACAGCAAACTGCTCCGTAAAATAAGCCCTTCTCTTATATGCAGAAGAAAGTGGACCGCCACTGCTCACAGCAGAGGTAAAGGGGTTGGCATCACAAAGCTCTGTCACCATGTCTGACACAACAGACTCATCAATCTCACAATCGTGCTTCCTCAAACAGGAATTTCAAATGTCTTTGATAATGGGACTTGATGCTGAATGAGAGATAAAATGTAGCTCTTCGACAACCTCATCAATACACCTGTTAGGTACATTAAAAGTGCTCTCAAGTTTTAGAAACAACAAAGCCAAATTCTTTTCAATGAGGTTTGGTAGATCTCTCACATCATTATCTTGACCATCATCAGTAATGGACAGTTCACCATCCTGAACATCTACATCACTGTTATCATCTGTATTTGAACAACTTGCATACCTCTTTAGCAGGTCTTCTTTAAAGTCTTGCAGTGAGTGAGGAGTATGCTTTCGGCTTTTGTGGGAGGCAAATGTTCCGTAAATGTTAGTGCTGAAATTGCAGTTCTTAAAAACACAGGTGACAGTCTCATGTTTTTTCAAATGTCGACCAAGGTGTTCAAAAAGCTCTCTTTCTGTGGAGATTGTGCTGGCACTGCAACACTGGCAAGTGAAAGAGAAACCTGCAGTTCTGACTCTTTCCTGAGTTTCCTGAGAGTGATTTATTGATAGATGTGATCTAAGGCTACCCCATGTTTTGAAGGAACAAAAACAATCTGGATAAAGACATGGCAGAGGTTGCCCACCATGACCATGGCGTAACCTGTAATGTTTTAGCAACCCTGTTTTTGCAGAGGTTTCAAATTTACATATTTTGCATCTCCAGCCCATTTTTTATTAGAATTCAATTGTTCTAGATACAGTATATAAGCAACATTGCATGAAATGAGCAAGAAACACAACAAAAAGACACTCTCTGCCTCTACTACTTTGTACCCTCTCACAGAACTATTCACAGTTCAAAGGCTGCTAATTTTGGTCAAACAGCAATTTGCCTATACCGTGCAACTACAACTAATATCTACTGTATTTGAATGACAAAAGATGACACCCACTTTTAAAATGTCCTTTGTGTATTTCTTCAGCCTGTCCTCGAACACACATCTTGACTGTCGGAACTTGTTCGGGTGTGTTAAGTGGGAGTGGACTTGAAATCCTTAACTCAAGGTGTAGAAAAATTAAGTTATCAAGCCAATTGCATTACTTACTACAACTTGAATGTTGTTTTAAGTCAATTAACGCAGAAATCAGAGTTCAAATTACACACAATATTAAGTTACCAACATTATTAAGTAACGTGTCTCTCAGAATCGTAAGGGAAAAACCTATGGGAAAAACACAAAAGCATTGTACACCATTAAACCAATTAATGTTGTGTAATTAAGGATAAACGGATGTTTTTACTGCAGATATCACTGTAAAATCATTTGACAGTGAGGGGAATACGGTTTTATTATGAAAACTTCGAGACCGGAAATACTGTTTTCACCCCGTGAGGGTCGACGCTAACTTTACATGGACGCTGCAGTCAATAGAAATGAATAGGGAGAAAGACGCATACACGTTCTCCTGGCGAGACCTCAAATCATCTTCGTAATATCTATCAAACTATAGACCCTACACATCCACTGGACGTCGATTCTAAAAGTACAATATGCACTTCGCGATAGAAATGTAATCAAAAAACATTTTAATGGCCAAACTAATCTACAATTTAGGATTTTCCAAAGAGGGTTATTTGTGAATACGACCCACCGGAGCGTTTGCAGTCAACGGGAGCACTAGAGGTCGATAACTTTAAAACGTGATTATAGGTCGTGATAAGCTGCTTGAACAATCGACCTATTTGGTCGTATGAGTTGGAGGACTTGTTGATTTAAAACCAAGATTTACATTTATGAAAAATACTTTTGGATAGGCATAAAATGAGGCCAGTCACAAAGAGAAATCAATCATCTGCATAAAGTAAAACACAATATCATTTTCACATTTTTGAATGTCCATATGGAGAACAAGGATTTGAAAATGGACGGAAGGTCGAACACTAAGATAAATTGTGAGGGGCGCCCTGACTATCATATTTTCAAATATAAATAAATAGACTTTCAATAATAAAATCATGACAAAAAAAAACATATTTATTCAACTACAGTATGACTTCTTAGTCCTGTTTACATAGATACACGGCTATACAGTATTTTAAACTGCTTTTTATGGCTGTGGATGAGATTTTACAGTGATAGAGGACATATTTGAGCCTTTGTTTATCAAGGCAACGTCCAGAAGCACCCTCACATTCATGGTTACATGACATCTGGGAGCTGCCAAATGCAACCAAAATCTTTAGTGGTGTTAGTTGAACTGGAATTACAGTTGTTGTTTGCATCTAAAGGACACTTAAGTTTGGATTGAGAGAGTGTTACTGATACACTGTACATAATTTTTTTTTTAAAGGGTACAGATCCATACCATACATTAATATGCACACTTGTAATATCCTACATGTAGATCCCAGGTACAGAAATATTTTGGTATGCGTTTGATTCAACCTGATATGTATCTCAGTGTGTGTATACTGTATGGGTCTTTGGATGCTTGATTTTAAACTAACCTATAAAACCCTAAGTTAAATCACATTAAGACTTTCATGTTGAAGTAAATGCTGCAGTAACAATGACATCAGTGACACAACGTTAACATACTAATGTTTGGTAGCTATAATATTTGTTCACTATTTCAGTTTGTAATATTATCAAGCTTTCATTTTATTATTAGCACTAAACATGACATAACACAAGACATAGACTACCCTCAAGACTGAGCCACTGGTTGGATTGATATATTATAGGTTTCCCTATGCCATAAAAGGCTATTTCCAATTAACACACACTCTCCTGCAAACAGCCAGTTCCTGCTTTCAATTGTTGTTTTCTATAAATATAATTTGAGTGTCAGCTGCAATGTGTTAACCCTTCCCAAAAACAGTGTAAAGAAAATGATAATTAGAGTGGGAAAAATACCAACCATTGCATGAGAGTTTCAGCATACTGCCATTCACCCAAACCATAGTGAAGTTTAGTATATTGTAACTCTGTTGTGTCATTGCCTCACTGTTGCATCATAATATTAAATGGGATTGTATTTTGGGGTCAATTTAAGCATTTAAAAAAGTATGTTTTTGTTACACATTTTGTAGGATTTCAGTTTTCATATATTGGAACTTAAAAATGTCCCCTAAGATTGAATGCATTGGAGAGATTAAGTATTTAAGTTAATGTTTGGATAATATTCAGAAATGATGATGATAAAACAGACTTAAAAAAGGTACGTGTGATTGCTGTGTAATTATAAGACCAGGGTGTCGGACACACTTCCAAATCTCTCCACCAGAGAGAGTCAACAAGCTGTGTTGCGGTCCATTTTGTATAAAATGGTCAAGATTGAGAGACTATTTATTCTTGGATCAGTTTAGTTCCCTCTCCAGTGATCTCATCCTCTCTCAAAAAGGTCAAAATGGTCATGTACTTCATGTGCTGCAAGCAGGACAGGTCATAACCTGTAACACAACTGATTTATTTTTTTATTTTTTTCACAGTATAGAGATAAATTGCACTTGCTGAACCACAAACCAAACTCTATTACCATGGCAACCATGCAAAGAGAACTGGCTGATAAACACAGACCTGTTGCCATCTCCCATGCAAACACACACACACACACACACACACACACACACACACACACACACACACACACACACACACACACACACACACACACACACACACACACACACACACACACACACACACACACACACACACACACATGGAAATACAAAGATACACACTTACACACACAAAATGGTCTCCTTGGCTCCCCAGGTACTTTGAGGTTTGAATTCCTTCAAGCAGAACACATACTGTAGACCCAATCTCTCACACACACACACACACACACACACACACACACACACACACACACACACACACACACACACACACACACACACACACACAATGCGCGAGTTAATTGAAATGTGTCACATTGAAATGATGATTAATCGTGGTTAATCACGTTGTCTTTGGAAAACAGGAAGAGGCCACTGACCCATCTGCTTTTGTAAAATGACAAACCACAGAATAATGGCACATTCATGTCTGTGCGCAGGTCTGTCCCTGCAGGCGAGTTGGTTGGATAATTTGTTCAATTAGAAACACCTTGAACCTGTGTGAACTTGTGAGATGTATATTTAAGATATAAACAGGCTCCATTTGTTTTCTCTTTATGGCCACAATTATGTCAAAAAGCATTTCACTGTAGGCCTATGTATGATGTCCCTTTGCACTCGTTGTAAAAGAACATGATCAAAATGTAAATACCGTGCAACCTGTAGTAGCACTCAGTGTTCAGTTCCCTTTCTCTGTCCCTCTGCTCTCTCCCTCGCTCCTCTACCTCCCCCCCCCCCCCCCCCCCCCCCCCCACAGGCGACTCAACAACCACTTGCTTTTAGATACAGCTCGGCTTGTCACCATGGCAGCAAATTCTCAATAATATTTTCCTTATCTGACGTGTTTCGAAGTGCACACACTCTCACAAACTCACATACAAGTTTAGCGGTTGTCATGTGGGAGGTGTGTCTGTCTGTACTTCTGTACCCAGGTCCAGCTGGACCACATGCAAACAGAATTCATAGTGCATGCTGTGACAGGAAGGGATACTGCGCCATGAATGATTAGCACACCATATTTTCAACATTTTCACAAAATATCATGCCATTATGTGCTATCATGCATGGCATGGCAGATTTGTGTACCTCACGGTGAGTGCATGCGTGCAAGCTTTTCTTCTGATGTATGAGTCACACACATTCCTAAACTTGACAGATTTGCCTACTTCTGTTCAGGTGAACTGGGAACAAAGATTACATTTGCAAATTGTATCAGTGCATGAGATTTAGGGTCCTTGAGTCACTGACAGCTGAACCCATTTACATGACTTCAGAGCACTGTCAGTCTCTGTATTTGCATTGTGGCAAGGGGAGAGTGAGGTAAGATGAGCCAGTGGGTAAATTGACCCACCCCTTTTATCTAGTGCACTGTGCACATTTGTTGTCATGTGACCATAGATTCAGGAAAGACCCATCATTTATATTTTGGTGTGACATTTAGAAGCACATGGTAAAGTGGCAAATGTTTTTTGTTCACAATAAACCATGTTTTGCTTGTCAAAGTACATTTCAACTTGTCAGGTATAATTACAGTTGTGTCAAAGCAAATGAATCCAGGTCTAAAAATATGTAGCAAGGTGTAAAACCATGTGAATCATTTAGCTAAAGATTAGCATAAATGACTGAGCTAGACAGTTATTTTCCACAAAGTGAGACAAATGTTGTGGGGTAATTGAGCCAGAAGTTCAACTTAACCCCCCATGAGGCACTGAAGTTAAGTTAAGTCTTTTTAGTATATGGTATTTGAATTTAGTTTCACACAACTGATGTGTTTTTTATGTTTTAAGCATTGTAGAAAAGGCTAACATGCCAAGAACGTACAAGAGAAAGACTGAGGAGATGGAGAGAGCAGCCACTGATGGCAAGGCTGGAAGATCCATCAGAGCAGTGGAAAAAGACAGAAATATTGACAGGTCAACCCTGCGTAGATACATAACAAGGAAGGAGGAAAGGAAGTGAAAACAGTAGGGTACAGTGGAACAGCAGAGACAAAAAGGGTCTTCACACAGGAGAAAGAAGGAGCATGCAGACCATATCAAAAAACTAGCTGACCAGATCCATGGCCTTACTCCAAATAAATGCTTTGAACTGACTTTTGAATTAGCAGACAGAAACAACACTCCTGTACCAAACAACTCAGGTTTGAACTAAACATTTGTCAAATCACCTCTAGATGGCTCAATTTACCCCTTGACTTGGATCAACCCCATACCTCTTAGATGGGGCAAGATAAGACCACTTTTTTTTCAAGTCATATTTTCAAGGCCCTTTGCGATAGATACATTCTTATAATTGTGGTTGACAGAGGACATCCTGAATTAAAGGTTGCTGTTGTCATTGGACTTCTATCCAACTTTTCCTTGCCTAGAGGATCTCATAAGTCAAAATTAGCTCATCTTATTTTAATATGAGACATACCCAAAGGGATATTTTCTGTACAGATTTACACTTAGAAAAACATTTGGTTAATTAATCATAAAAAATAACAAATAATGTGATACTGGAGTAATTTTCATACAAAATGTCAGAAACATTTCTGTTTTCAGTCCCTAAAATATGGACATTTCCTGCTTTTCTCTGCTTCATATCATATTTAACTGAACCTCTTTGGGTTGTGGACTGGCTAAGTCATTTGAATACACCATCCTAGACTTTAATCATTGATGAAAGTAATTTCTAGTTGCAGCATTATAATAAACTATATTATATCACTCCCCAAATTGCAAAAATGAAACTACTTTCAGAAAAATAATTTAACAGCAGATGTGACTTGAATGTTCACGTCTCCAATAGATGTTTGCTGAAATCAGCTTGTGAAAAATGAAATGAACTCACAGAGAAAGAGAAAGGTGATATATAGAAAGGAGAATTGAGAGAGTGAGGAGAGTGAGATAGGAGGATAAGGCTGAGCTGATTTTCTTTCTCCAATAAAAGCAACAACCCCCCAGTGTTGCTATGGCGACCTCCTCTCTCTCCCTTCCTTTCAGCCAGCTACCACTTATCCTCGCTGCCTTTCAGTCAGCCGGGCATGTGGGTGTGTGTGCTTTTGTGTGATGGCTCCTGAATGAATCAAGCAAATGAAGAGGAAAGCCATTAGAGAGCCAAGTCAAATTGTTTCTCACACACACACACATACACATAAATACACACATAAATACACATAAATACACATTTATACATAATAATGTAAAACCACCAGCTGCAAAAATGATTAATTTCTTGTTCACTTACTACTCTGTTTTCTTAGTTCATTCTCTATTTGTTTTGCTCTTATGTCTCACAGTATATTCTGCAGTAGCTGCTCTGTATCCACTATTTTCGCTTTTTCATAATCACTCTGCTTGATTTTCAGCTACCACACGCCTACATGAAAACACACATATCCTCTGCACCGCTACTCTCTGTGAATATGTTCTACAGTCAAAACATAAACAGTGTGTGTTGGAATTTTTTCCAAGAGCAAACGGTCAATGATCATAAAAACGAAGCATTGAATACAATAAAACAAGAATCAACAGAGTTCCAAAGTATTCAATGATCGCAAAATATATACTTTAATTCCACTATTTGATGGTTGCTAAAGTATCAAAACTACTTTCAATGCAAGTTTGAGATGACTTCACAGAGAAAGAAGGATTCACTGCAGTTAGACTTGATTTTACAATTGCCTCAAGTAAAAATGAGCAGCATGGTCTCACAGGCACTTTTGTTTTCATGCTGTGGATGATCTGCTTAAATTCTGTGTGATTCAACATCACCACTGGTGCATATATTTGTCATTTCTGACCAGAGGCTGTGTTTCTCAAGAGTCTCTTCACAAGCACCTCATTTTAAAAGTTCTCTAAGTGCCTCAATTAAAAATGCATGTCGTCATGCCAGATTCTGGCAGCTGCCAGTATCGTTTGACCCAGTAAAGACCCTGGATCTCATGTCTCCTCAGACTTACTAAATATTTAATCGTTTTAAAGACGCATCAAATAAACCTGTATTGCATTTTGTATTTTAACACTTTAAACCCTTTTTGAATGCTTTGCTGCAATCAATAAAGTAGAGTTGGGCAAACGGGCTGGTAGAAGTAATAAAATGATGAAATATTCATGAACATTTGGGGTTTTTATTGCATATCATAGATACCTTCTGGTAAGGATGAATCCATAACACTTGTAATTGCTGCTAAAAGCTATACTTACAGTTAGAGTGGCAAGATCACATTTTTCCCACAATGCATAATATCTTTATAGACACATATCTGGTGATCCCGAGATGTGATGTGACATGTATATCAGATCCATTAATGGACAAATATATCTTTATGATGATGGCAATAAAGGAAGACATGTGCCCTCTGATCATACCGTTTTTGTGACTACAGGTAGAATATGTTGCGTGCATCAAGATTGAGTAGTATCCTGCTTTTTTCTACAGCTTAAGGAGTAGGGCTATGCTGAAAGACCTTCAGCTAAGTGCTATCTTAGATAATGTGGTTGATTTGGGTTCTAATATTTCTTCCACAACCACTTGAAGCAGATGACAGACCTGATTTTTTTGGCCACTTGGGGGCAGCAAAACAGGCTGTAAACTGAATTTGAAACTTTTTAGCCAACAGATGTCTATTTATGCATCCAGGTAAAAACTGTTTATTCCTATGTTTACCAGTCAGTCACTAACTCTGTCTGCAGTTGGTGCTGGCAGGCAGCAAACACTTGGTGTTAAGAACTTTTTTGCTGGACTCAGCTTTCTTCTGTGGTTGGAAACAACGCTGATGATCTAAGTTAGTGTGTACCAACAGAAACAGCTGAAAAGCACTAGAAGATGCTGGGGGAACGTAAAGAGATAGGTCACATGTAACACTTTCCAAATATCATGTAGTAATTTGATACCTATAAAAAAACCTTTAGCAGCTTTAAAAAAGAGTCAGACTCAGAACTCAGGACTCGATTATGTGTCGAGACCTGCTGGCAGATAGCACGACGCTGAACTAAACTGGTTTTGGGACCAATGTGAAACCAACATCCGCTGCCCACATTAACCATCATCGCATTTCACTGCAGTAAATGTAATGTGCTTTAAGTTTTCAAGTCATATTTACCACTTTCATGAAACATTTGCCCGGTATTCTCTGCTTTAACAGCAGGTGCTGTTTTTCCTCCACTTCAGCCTCCACCTGTCTTTTACACTTTTTATATAAAGCGTATAGTCTTACACTGCTCATTTATTTCCCAAGGGGAATACTTACCATGTTGAATGTATAATATATCAAATTACTGCTGTATTACTGCAGGCTGGAGCAATCTGCAGAGTAGAGTTTTATCTCCATTCTAGGACAGTCACACTGTATTGTCTTTGTCATTTTCAATAAAAAGTCAAAGTAATGACTTATACGTTCTTCCTTTAGCTACGGAGGAGTTATTGAAAATATAGTGCTGCTTCCTGCAGAAAGTCTGGGTTCCATTTAACATACTGTATGCATAGATACCAGACTAAATTCAATTTTTCCTATACATAAATTACCACCACATGCCAGTGTGGCATTACAGGCGCTGTGTGAGGGACCTTTACTACAGAATCAGGACAAAAATGTGAGTTTTGGAATCAGAAAACTGAGAGAAGCAACTAAAAATCAATTTACACCAACATACCTAGAGTAAGCTTCTTTTGTATTTCTCTTCTTTGAATATTGTTGATTGCTAGTCTGATTAAATGGGTTGAAATACAGATTCAGTTTCTCCTTTATCTGTATTGTATTGTTTTAAAAAATATAGATTTTAAAGGTGAAATTGGAATAAGGCTTAATAAAAGCTTCTGAATCTTGAAGTTGTCTAAGTTAACAAACATATTTCAACTCACAAAATACACAATTAAAATCTGAAATGCTAAGCAATGTGTATATGTATACACTGTATATTTTTAACAATCCTGTGAAAATACCACATTGAAATGGCTCAACAGATCTGTCAGGTGGCGAGATGAGATACAGCTTGGGCTCTGAAAAAGTGCCACACTATTGTTGAATTAAGAGACAATCAACATTAGAGGTACTGCAACACAAACCTCTATGACAATGTAACTATCTATGACTTAGCATTGTGAGCCAGTCTTTAATCTGCAAAGAAAATTGCAAGCAGGACCCAAAGAAAACTTTCCATCCAGAACAATCACACACTGTAACTAACGCAAATGGCTTTGTGAAACAGGGAAAGAATAAGAGGGAGAGAGTAAGGCAGGCAATAGAAAGAGAGGAGGAGAGATGAGAAGGACGGAAGCTCTGCTGCAGAACACACCTCATCTCCATTTTAACTGGAGGGAGAGAGCGAGACAGATTCAGTCTGAGCCAATTTACTCTTCATCTCCAGTGACGGAGAGAGGAGAGCTAGGGAAGCGATATATCAGGAATCTGAAGAGATCCACAAACGTGAGACTGAGAGGGCGAAGAGGAATGTGAAGCAGTTGCAAAGAAAGCAAATGAAGAAATGACAGAGAGAGATGTAGTCGGTGCTTCAGTTGCGGTAAGAACCCCTAAACAAGCCAGTCATTGCAGCACTCACACAGACATGCAGCTGTGGATGCTATACATTCACTCTGAGTGGAAGCAGTATGATTCAAAGGTGATGTGTTAGCAGGTGTGTGTGTGTGTGTGTGTGTGTGTGTGTGTGTGTGTGTGTGTGTGTGTGTGTGTGTGTGTGTCAGGGCTCTTTTTCTCTTAAACATCTTACATTTGTTTATATGTATGTCTGCATGCAAGATGGAACTGATTCAACTGCAGGGCAATATGTGTCTTTTAGTTTTACAATATTTGGTATTATTATTATAATCTACACCCCGCACCTCTATTGCTTTCCCTCTCTCCTGCTCCCCTCTCTCTCCTTTCCACCCTGTTGCAGTGTCTCTCTGTGTCGTAGCTGGCCAGCACGATTAAACCTTATTCAATGACGAAAATATACGTCTTAAAAGTTTTTCCTCCACTCTCTGCTTCTCTCTTTCAAAGTCAAAGGCAGCTGAAGGAGAGGCATGTTTGACTTTTGCAGTACCATTGATGTGACTGGTCTGAAATAACAATCCTGTTGCTTTACATCCCATTAAGGTTCTCAAAACGTTCAAAACTGGTAGTAAACCATAAGAGTATATAGACCACCATCTAATTGGATACATCTAGTACTGCTTAGCAATATTGACTTGTTTTCCTCTCTCTTGTAGCACACGTTGAAGTCGGTAAACATATGTGTCAAGCGATAGTGGTCACACATGTCAAAAGTAATAAATAAAGGTTATTTAATTAATTTCACAGTTTCATAGCCAACTCGGGTACATATACAGTAGATACAGTAAGTCTAGCAAATGTGAATAGGTAATTTGGTGTTTGAGAGAGGGAAACAGATCCATTTATGTACAAGAGAATAATGCCCAAATGGTTTAAAAGACAAAAATATTGGCCAAGATTATAATGATCTAATATCCAAAAACAGATGCAGGTCAAACAATCCAAAAAAAGCAGTAAAGCATGTGGAGCAGAACGGCATCTTTTCTTTGGGTGCACAAAAAGATGCACAAAACCACATATGCATAAGAGCTACAGCTGGACTTGAATAGATGTTTTTGTTTGCGCTGATAGTGTCCCTGTTTTGTTAGAAGCAACCGTACAACATGTTGTGCTAAAACTGTGGTGGTATATAAATCATAGTATTGCCAGCATAGCATTCAATACTTTGGTTCCCAATTTTGGGCTTGTGAAAAAATGAATATTTTGAAATATAGGGTAATTTCTTACACTGTAAAGCAACACATAAATTGTATAGGAACTCAAGGCAAAAGCCACAACTGTTGACAAGAGTTACAATTACACAAAGCATAATTATATTCATTCACTATTTCATGTTAGACCAATATTTATTCATTATAGGTCCTGCAACTGTGTTAGAAAAACATCTACTTCCTCAGTCGACTGGAGAGTCACTTCAGATTTTGGATTAAGGTCAGTGCAGTTCTCTCTCTTACAGTAATTGTTATTACTCATCCTCATTGCTGGGGTATTGCTCTTGATAATATGTAAGCTGCAGTCATACATACTCAGACGAGCAGAGGGAGCAAATATATTCTACAGATTGTGGAGAGCTGGGCCGGGACAGAGTTAGGAAAGTAGCCGCCGATTCATAGAGATCTTCACACTCCTTTTTCCTGAATAGTTTATATTAAAATGCAGCACAAGTCTTTTGTAAACACACGTCTACAAAGAGTTATAGATTCCTGCAAAAGAAGAACACATCTTTTGGGAGAAAATGACAAAAAAGGAGGACATCATAATTAAATGATGAATCCATTATTGAGCAGGTTTCATTTGAAAAGATGAGAGAGTGGAGATGAAAGTGAATGGCTGACAGAAAAGTAAGAGGAGCCCCGGGAGGATAGAACCGCTCCAGTGTTTTTGACTTGTACCGATCAGAGCTTGGATAACGTGCTGCACTTAAAACCCAAAATGTCACCCTAAACTACAAGGTTTCTGAATGCTTATCACGTTTCTCAATAAATGTAATGTTACTTATTGGCAAGCATCTCTCCAGACGTTCTCCTCATCAGCTAACAGAAGGTACCGTACAGCCTGTGGAGATGTGAAGAACTTCCTGTTTTCATCACACCAGCTGCCAGGATAGAAATACTCTGCAAGTGTTGGAAAAAAGGTTATAAGTTCATTCATTGACAACTCAGAACTTGGTCACAGAAAATTGACACATTTTTACGATTGACAAAGTGCAGCATAAGAAATGTAGTCATGCTGCAGGTTTCCTCATTCTTATCAACTACTACAAACCAAAACAAAATCCAAAGTAAATCTCAAAACACTGAGACTGAGCGAGGATGGGAGATGTGTTTCCATGGCAACTATGCAGTAATCCTTCTCTCTGTGTCTGTGTGCGTGTGTGTGAGTCTGTTTGTCATGCAGGAAACCAGTATTGCATACAACATGACTGACAGTTGAATAATTGTTTAGAAGAGATCTGAAATGTCACTCTCCCAATGTCTACTTGACTGACAGGTCAACTTAAATGAGTACTAAGTATACTGCATCTATTAATAATGAGAGAGTGTCTCTTCTCAAACTTAAAGCCTCTCTCGCACAGATGTGTCAATTACACAACTGCATTCATTTAGACGTGGATTGACTAAAGTGTCTTTGATCAGGACGGATATATTCACAATACTAAGGTATAGTAAATGTATATATAGTATGTCTAACTATTCACACATTTCTGTAAGTGCAGCATATTTACAATGTTAGCGGTGGATATTTGCAGTTCTCCTCAGAGGCTTAGCTCATTGTTTGGGTTTGGTTAGATAACCCGTAACTTTAATGAATTTAGATTCACCTTCACCACTCTTATCAGCATAGCACCTAACTGCACCCAGTCAAAGTTAGCAGCAGTTATTGAACAGATTAAACACAGACCTTTTTCTGTGGTGGTGGTGGAGCTCCGATCTAAATGGAGAATGAAAATTGGACTTACATTCATGAGTTAGATAGACAATTCCAGATAAATAACAGTATTCTGTTGAGCACAGGTTGATAGCTTTTACTCTAACAAGTCAATGATCTGTTCATGTGATGGTTTTGTACCGTGCTCTAGATTTGAGAGCCTGCCAAATGCGCTAAATGTAAACACTGATATAACTCGTGTTCATGGTGTCTCTCCATGTGTGTGTGGGTGAGTGTGTCTGTGAATGTGTATTTGTTACAGCAGCAGCAGCTACGTTCATAACAGCCTTAAGTGTAGAAGGCTGATAATATAAAATATCCTTGGGGTCTTTTCAACTGTTACATAATAAATAATATTTTGCTTTGTTCTAACACTGAACACTGAATGTAAAACACTGACATGAAATATTTAAGTGCAACATTATTTCATCACTCGCACATGTTTACCTTTTCTCCTGTAGGCTGTAAGAAACATTGGAGTTGACAGCAGAGTGGTTTATCTCTCTATCTCCTCCTCAGGGATCTTACTACTTTTTTCATTTTTCCATATTCTCGTTTTTTTCTAAATGTGCCAAAGCATTCACAGCCAAAGATCCTTTCTGAAACCAAGATAACCTTCTGGTTTTTTTGTTTAACCTTTTGTCTTCTTGCTTATCCATCTCTTCTTCTTAACCTCTCCCTTGCTCCCTTGTCTGAAGCATTTTGCAAAGTGCATCCTTGCAAACTCTATGTAACCTTCATAGCTGAGACATTCATTGCACACCAATTTGTTTTGGAGTGGGACCTGAGGAGGTTTAACAGACTGTATCAAGCAGATGTATGTCTTTCTCTCTCTTAATCACTTTCTTTCTCTTCTTGTGTTTCTGATAAAACAGCGAGCCACTACGCTGGAAGTCCTCCACCTGTGGCCATGATGTGAGATCGATAATGTGAAAACGAAGGCCGTCTTCGAGCTTCAGCCATTGTGCAGCCCCAGATGCTCTACTGCTGAAATCAAAATTAAACGTCAACACACTCGCATGGGTCCTTGACTACAAATAGGAACATACACACTTCAGTTGTTTTAGTTGTGTTGTGGCCGCTGTAGAAGGCTGTTAACAATATAATTGCTATCTGTTCACATTTTATGAATAGTGACAATGAACCATCTGGCCCTTTTTGCAGACACACCTTAAAACTGTTAATTGCACAACTTCTCATCCATTTGTGGTCCAAATGACTCGTCTCACATCCCCATAAAAAACTCTTTCTCACTTTGTCTGAATCAGCTGCTGTGACCGGCGAGGATTATGAGGCCGACTTTAGTGTTTCTACATTTGCACTGTCTCCTGTTTGTGTTTGTTGGTGTGTGTGCCCCCATTGCTGTGGGCTCGCTAGCTCACGCATTACCATGGCACGTCTCCTGCCCGGTGCGGTGTGTGTGTCAGATCAAGCCGTGGTTCTCCCCTGACTCTGTCTACCATGAAGCTCCCACTGTGGACTGCAACGATCTGCTCTTGACCAAGCTCCCCTTACCCCTACCCCCGAACACACACACCCTGCGCCTGCAGAGTAACCTTCTGTCGGAGCTCGACACCGCGGTGCTGCATGGACTGACCAATCTCACCGACCTCGACCTTTCCCAGAACCGTTTCAGCCATGTCAGGACAATAAGTCAGAACACCTCCATGTCCTCTCTACTATCTCTACACGTGGAGGAAAACCATCTCAATCACCTCCCTGAGGCCTCCTTCTCCTCTCTGACAGCTTTGCAGGAACTGTTCCTCAGCCACAACAACTTACACGTGATAGCACCTGGAGCCTTCACTGGTCTCACCTCCCTACTGCGTCTACATCTCAACAACAACAGGCTCACCACTGTTGACCCTCGCTGGTTCAGGGCTTTGCCCAACTTAGAAGTTCTCATGCTTGGTGGAAACCCTGTGGAGGCACTTCCAGAAAGGGGCTTCCTGGCCCTGAAATCCCTCCGAAGTCTTGTCCTTGGTGGTATGGGTCTGAGAGGATTGGCTGAAAACGCACTGGAAGGGTTGGAGGGCCTAGAGAGCCTCTCATTCTATGACAACCTGCTGACAAAGGTCCCCACCCTCGCCCTAATAAAAGTGCCAGGACTGAAGTTCCTTGACCTCAACAAGAACCGCATTAAACTCGTTGAGACAGGAGACTTCCGAGACATGGTAGATCTGAAAGAGCTCGGCTTGAACAACATGGAGGAGCTGGTGTCCATTGAAAGAGCCGCCCTGGAGAATCTTCCAGAGCTCACCAAACTGGAGATCACCAACAACCCACGACTGTCCTTCATTCATCCGCAGGCGTTTCTCCGGCTGAGCAGGCTTGAAAGTCTAATGCTCAACTCCAACTCCCTGAGCGCACTTCACCAGCACATCATGCTCTCCCTGCCGAGTCTTCAGGAGGTCAGCTTACACTCCAACCCACTGCGATGCGACTGCCTGTTTCACTGGGCCGCTGAGGACGCCTCTCACACTCACATTGAAGACACACAGACAGAGAAACATACACCTCGGATGGTGCGTTTCATCCAACCGCTGGCCACGTTGTGCTCTGAGCCCCCAGAGCTGAGATCTCGCAGGGTGAGAGAGGTGTCCTCCAGGGAGATGTCGGCCTCGTGCCTCCCCATGATTCCTACCAACTCTCTCCCTTCCTACATTGGGGTAAGAGAAGGAGGAAAACTCGTGTTGCACTGCCGAGCTCTTGCAGATCCACAACCTGAACTGTACTGGGTGATGCCCTCTGGACTGAGACTTGGTCATGCACCGAGCCAGGCCTCCAAGGGTTTACCAATTCCTGCTCCCTGCCACAGCCTGACCGCCTCTGAGGGGTTCAACAACACATCCAGCTTTTCTCCTGGTCAGCCTCAGGATAATGCTGCCTGCAATCCCTCTCAACACTACCGGCTGCTGCCTGAGGGAACTCTGGAAATGAACAAGGTCACCCAAAGCGAGGCAGGCTTGTATACCTGTGTAGCTGAGAATGCACTGGGAGCAGATACACACACTGTTACTGTGGGTGTGCATGGAAGGGTAAAGAAAAGAAAGAGGGGGAATGCTGCTAACATGAAGGGATATCAGTTTAGAGTGGATGCCAGGTTGGAAGTGAGAGATGTCGGACAACACTATGCCATCCTGTCCTGGCAGAGTGGGCGAAACCTTCCTTCAACTCGTCTATCCTGGCAAGCCATATCCTCAAACGCACACACGCCTACATACACCACACGCATCCTGGCTGGTACACAGAGCTTCAACCTAACCCACCTTCAGGCGGAGACATTTTACAGAGTGTGTCTGCATTTAGGGATCAGTGAGGGTGCAAAGCGTGCCAGCAGGAGATCAAGAGAGAGCAGAAAGTCTCAGTGTGTTTCTTTCAGGACGAAGGATGTCCCAGAGCCTCAGCCCAGCCTGCAGCTAAGCCCAGAGCTGACCTCCACCGCAGTCACACTACTGCTCCTCGCACTCATACTGCTGCTGCTGGCAGGCCAGGGAGGGGACAATGAGCCTGGCGAGGGGGCAGGAAAGCACAACATCCTCAAGGAAGTCAAAAGTCCTAAAGTTCTGATCATCAATCATACAGACGGAAGCACTGCACATTAGCCGAATCAGAGTGAGGAACTGCTGTTGCATCATGACTGCTGAGATAGTTATATTTGTGCTTATCAAATACAGACAAAAACACTGATATACTCACACACACACACATAGATAATGTTAAATAGTACCTTGTAAATCGCAGCTTAAAGAGAAGAGTCATGAATTGATTAATTGATGTAGAAAGAGATTTGTATTTATTTTATATACCATATAAAATATATATTGACATTATTTCTGTGTAAAGTTGTATTGTAAATGCCTAAACCCTAACCAGGGAAATACAAGTGGACAATCAGACTGCTGCAGCACAGTGAGGGATCTGAGGAGGAACAAATGACGGATATTTGCAGAGGTGAGCAGTCCAAATCTCCAGAGCGTCCGTCTTGTTTCCTGTCTACATGTCCCCAGACTCAACCATTCTCTCTCCGAGCAGATGAAACTGTCTTGAGACATAAACTGAAAGAAATCCCTAATTGATATAAACATCCTTTTTTTCTTAGCTTTCACTACCTTGAACTGGGTTGTCATGTGGATTACATTATACAGTAAACTCATCCTTACTTCCTCCCGAACTCCCCGTATCTTCTTTCAACATTTAAGTGGTCTAAAAGTGATTGTGTTAAACTCTATTTTGAGCTATTATACAATAAAATCTTTTTAATTTACACAATTTGACTGTCTATTTAAGTTCTTCTTGTCTCAAACATGGTGTGAACATAGCATGACAGATGAGAGACCTTAAACTCTATACATACAATTAAAAGCATATTAGGGATTCACCTGCAGCATCTACTCCTTGCAGCTGGCATTACTCCACTGTAGGAGTATGATAATATCTCAGGATATCTGACACCTATACAGTAAACACAAGACACAGTGTGTCCCCTGCTGGACAAGATCTGAAACTGAGCAATTCTAACTAAAGAGATGCAGGAGTAAATCAACTCAAGTACAAATCTCACACAGTTAGAGGGTTTTTCTGTATGAAATTCTCATTTTGTGTACTCACAAACAATGCTTCTTTCCCGAGCTGTAGCACATGGAATATCGACCTAAAATAAAACATTGATTTCTCTAACTAAGACGTATATATAAATTCAGCTGGACTTGATTTACACAATTGTGTTGTATATTATATTGTGCTGTAGGTTTGATATCCTTTTAACCAACGATAAAAATGATGGCCTAATTAGAGCTTTTGTGGATCAAAGGTGTGAAATGGATGTAATTGTTGGTGAATTTGTTTTTAAGCTTCATAATCCCTATATAAAAACTAAAAACAAATTGTCAACAGCAGTTAGACTCTGTATTTATTCACACAAAACATAATACATTTTCTTTAATAAGGCAACACAATACATCAATGATTTATATGTATACCATATTTAGATTTTATGTTGTTATTTCTTATCTAACAACACGTCATTCTTTACTATCACTAGCAAGTGTAAATAAATAACTTAGCAAGTCATGTAAAAGAGTACCAGATGCGTAAACTTCAAGTCATACTGTTAGTACATCCAATGCAACAATCCTTGACTTACTTTCGGAATTTATTGATATATTTTAGCAGTAGTTAAATGACTTGCTGAATTATAAATAACCTTTTTTAGGCAGTAAAAAGGAGGCCCTGTGGAGTTTTCTAGTAAACAAACAAAACATATGTATAGCCAAGGTCATACAACAGTTCACAATACTTTTGCAAGGTCGATTTTATAAGTATTTTAACTCCAGTACTGTTTTAATAGCTTGCTCAACACTACGTCCTTTTCTGGCACATTGCTGTATTTCTTGGTGATTTACCAAGCCACCTGTTGAACAGTGAAATATCGTAAAACTATTAGCTGGAAAGTGTACTGCATGTGTTCCCTTGTTTGTGTGAACAAGAAAAAAAAAACAGGCAGTAACATCAAGAAAAATAGATCCCCAGAACAACTCATGGTCTGAAATCTCCACAGGGTACCTTTCTAACATTCAACATCAGTTAAAAATCAGACAGCAAAAACATTTTCCGAAAAAAAGCTGATTTCAAATATATTCCTTTTCACAAACATCAACAGTAACGGCAATTTTCATTATTTCCATAAGCATTATAAGATACATTAACACTGACATCATCATTAGGTGCTGGAGTGGGTGTCATTCCTAAGAGTATGAGGTGCTTGTAGTATGAAAACGTGGTTGTGACTTTAAAAATTGTGAAGATCAAAAGCTCTTTCCAGTGTGAGATGCCCTTCCACAGTAATGAGCGTGTTGAATGTACCGTACAGAGCGACACAAAGGGAAAATGCTGTTAGTTGGATACCCTTTCTCTTCACAGCTGTTAAGATTGTACAATCATTTACAAAAATATAAATCTATTCTGCATTAACAAGTGACAGTAGTGATTAGTACATTTGATAGTTGACAGTGACATGAATAAAATACACAAAACAATGACGCTCTGGTAAAACAACATCAAACAATAGCACTATAATGTATATCACTTTACTGTACAGAGCACAACTACGTTCTGGTCATATGTTACATGAGCTGAACTAGATGTTCCCGATTCTCACGCACATGACACTCAGCTGTTTCTGACCTGCTCTCATTCCTTTATGCAGTATGAATGAAACAAAACAATATCAAGCCTTAAACGGCTGATTAATAGAAGTTTAAAGGTCCCCTATTAGACTCTTTTTCAACAACACATTATAGGTCTCAGATATGAACAAAACATGCCTCTGAAGTGTTTGGCTGAAATACCAAACAGATCATGAGTTGTAGCATCCCATAAACCCCTTTGTCTCAGCCCTGTTTCAAAAGTGCTGATTCTGTATCTGTAGCTTTAAATGAACATTTCTAATGCTCCCCACGCCCCTGTGTGAGATATTTGGTTAAAAAGAACACATTGGTGCTCTAGGAGAAGATTCAGGTGATAAGGTGTGGGGGGGGGGGGGTATTACCCTGGTTGGTGTTTGGCTAATCGTTACACAACCCCAAAACTTGTTATGACATCATAAAGTGGCCAAAATCTGATCAGCTCATTTTCAGACAGGTTTTTATATAAATGGATCAGGACTAAGTTTTCCTCAAACTTTCCAAATCTCAACACAGAGCGGACACAAATGTATGTATAAAAGACATGAAAAAGTGGATTTCGCATAATAGGTGACCTTTAAGAGGGGCGTCAAACACATTTGAATTTAATTTGTTCTTCAAAAAAAACAACTGCTACATACAGAATATTCATATTTGTCAGTGATTTCATGTCAATTCGGCGAACATAAACATCAATGATGATGATTAAATTAGGATTAAAAATCGGGAGAGCCGGCTCGTTCGTTTTTTCCGACTAAACAACATCTATTATTTAGAAGTTGATTTCACATGACTCCAGTGTGGAACCCCACTGCACCCCCTGGTGGATCAATGATCCATTGCAGCTGGCTTCACAATAATTAAATGTATTTATCATGGGGGCGGTATCAAGTCTGACTGGGGGCCGGCCGGCCATCACGGAACGTGCATGAACCGATCACGACCCTCGCACTTTAAACTGTCCAAAATAAGACGCTTCATCTGTAATATCTGTTTAATATTGTATTTGTTAACAACTGTTACTCTTCATATAAGGCATTTACTGTTGTATTAACAGTTAATTATGTTTGATAACACAGCAGAACATTTCGTCATAATCATACATATTCATATTTTCAGTGGTTTTAATTACATCTAGAAATAGTTTTAATCTTGCTCTTAATGTAAAAAGTTAATATTAAGAGTTCCTAAATTATGTTAAACACACTGTAAGATAAAAAAAAATGTAAGCTAATACACAGTAAAAAATAATGTAACTATTTAGAAAGAAAAAAAATGTAAGCTAATACACAGTAAAAAATAATGTAACTATTTAGAAAGAAAAAAAATAATTATATATTATTTCAAGTGAACTGCTGTTATCAAACATTGATTAACTGTTTATACGCCATGTATGAATGCTTCTCAGCAAAAAATGTTTTCAACACACATTATAGTATAATTCATGTACTACCTTATAAATGCTAATGTTACAAAATATATATAACGACTTTGAGTGATAAGGCAATGCAGTGACTATGAATAAAAAAAGGTAATTCATGTTTTATAATGTGTTGGATGTGGGAGCTTTAGCCCAGCATCACACTCACGAAATATCTCTCAACATAAACAATTACCACTAAATCTCAAATACGTGTACACACAAATGTACACTCTTTACGGCAGAACAGCTTCTCAATGAGATACATTTACCCACTTCTTCTCACTGTTTTACAAACTATAAAAGGTTTGTAGTCTAAGGAGAGAAGTGATTTAAAGCAGCATGAATGTCAAGAAAATATATAAGCTGACAGCACCACTTTAGTGCATCTGAAGACATGTAGAGTAATAATTGATAAGTTGCTGGACAGGCCTTAATTCTGCAAAAACGACAAACACTTCATTGTTTACGAAAGATTCCTCTAAGAAAGAGAAAGAACACCTACATTTACTGGTCCTAGCTTCTCAAATGTTGGTAACTGCTGGTTTTTCTTTGACTTTATAATAGAAATTAAAATTGCTTTGGGTTTGCAAAACATTAGTCAGACTAAACAACTCATTTTAGATCTTTTACTCCTGGTGAATCATTTTAAATTATTCATGTCCCAGTATGAGAGACATGTTATAACACTGAGATTAGAGCTCATCTGCTTCTGCCTTACACAAGTTGACTATTTATGTTTCCTGCTCTCTTTATTACTGCATGTCCAAACCTTTCTATTGAAACACTGAACTGATCGTCAGATATTAAACATTTATGAGACCTCGAAGGGATGGTGGATGGTGTACTGATTAGGGAGTTATGTTCGATCCCCCCTGACATCAACGATCCCTCCTACTGAAGCGACCTTGATCACGACACCAGCTGAATATCACTTGTGCAAACTCTCGGCCCACTCACTCTACTTTGTGTCACATTTCACTGTAAGTCTGTCTGAAGGGACAGACTGAATCAAAGAGAACAAAGAATCCTAACTGGATAGGTAGCTAATTCATTTTCTGTTGCCATGGAGACAACACAGATTGAGTGACCAGTTAAGCCTCAATTTGAATAACATACTTGAACAAAGACTAAATAGGAGTTTTGTACAGCTTTCATTTATGTCCCCCATCAGGTAAAGTATTACTCGACTTTACAGACAAGTTTATAAGTTTAAATAGCAAGAAATGAGTAGACGTTGCCTGGAAACGGCACTGATAAAGGAGAAACACTCATTGAATCCTGACCGGCGGCTCTGTAGTGGACCATGACCTCTAAACTCCCTGTGAAGCTATAAACATCTCCTATTTGTCAAACCATACAGCATTACAAACACAGGTGGAGAAAAGTCTCCAGGGTTCTGAAAGTAAAAAAAAGTATTTTCCACGGCAGCTTAATTCATCAAAGAATACTCATCCTTGACAAACACACACATGCACTGCACACACACGCATCTCAGCTGTAGTTGTAGGTGAAGTTATACGAGCTAGGCTCCTTGGGCACGGGGGGCGGGGCTTCTGGGATTGTGATGTTCTCAAGGTCGAGGAGGCGGAGCTTCATCTCCATGCTGATGAGAGTATCCAGGTCACTGCGCGTCAGGTCGCTGCCCATCTCCCTGCCCAGCAGCGCACACAGGCCGTCGGTCCAGATGCAGTACTGCTCCGAAAACATCAAAATCGCACACACACACACACACACACACACACACACACACACACACACACACACACACACACACACACACACACACACACACACACACACACACACACACACACACACACACACACACACACACACACACACACACCACACACACACACACACACACACACACACACACACACACACACACACACACACACACACACACACACACACACCACACACACACACACACACACACACACACACACACACACACACACACACACACACACACACACACACACACACACACACACACACACACACACAGGATGAGAACAGAAACTTCAAGTTAGGGGTTAGTTAGTCTAACTGTGTCTTTCGGCTTTTGCTGTTGAGGCAGGTGGCAAACTGTTGAAAATAGCTTCTAGCTAGAGCTGTAACTTAAGTTGATGTAAGCCTGTCGGAGTGAAACAAAACAGTAAAGTTGTGTCTGACCAAAACAATGAGCTGAAGGACACTAAAATGGTGCTTAGAGCTGAGAAGAAGTATTTATAATTTAACCGTCACATCTGCTTAGCTTACCTCATACTTGTTGGGTGCCACAAAATTGAGTGTCTCATCAGGATCATAGAGGACAGAGAAGGCTAACTCCAGCACCTCCTGAGAGAAAGAAAAGGGACAAACAACACGCTCATTGACAGCAAAGAAAAGAGAAACAGCCATGTGAATAGAACAACAAAAGAAACTAATTAAAATCACATTACCTTGTTTTGTTTGAGAGCACTTTTTTCTTTCATATGAGGGCAGTCCTTCCCAGTCACCACAGACTTGATGTCAGAGACGGGGACTGAGATGAATATAAAAGAAAACAACTTAATAATAAGCAAAGTTAATAAGGTCAGCCAGTGTGCACTGCTGAATGTGGCATTGTGTGTGTAATGAAAAGTTTATGAGTTGGGAGGCGGAGCCACTTGAAGAAATACATCTTACTTTTGTCACTGAGTAGCTCAAAAGGCACTTCACCCTGAGGTGACTCATCGAGGTCTCCATAATGCAGCACTTTGTGATTGAGTGAGAGTCTGCAGAACCAAAACTTCTCTACAAAAGAGGCAGGGGACACAATGCTTAGCCGATAATCAACATACATCAGTGAACCTTCAGCTAAAGAAACAGCAAAGTGATTGTATTGATGCTGTAGGTACCTTGCCTTCGGCGGTTCCCCAGCTTCCGGAAACAGCTCCCCTCACACAGGCGGTTGAGTCGCTGCTGCTTGATGAGCTCTAAGATCTCGGGCTGTATTCTCTCCCGCAGCTCACTGGAGGACAAACACAGCATGAGCAATATGGAAAAACACACACAAATGCGTACAACCCTGTTATATTCACTGTATTTTATATTATCTACAAACTCACATGATGGGAGGAGACTGGAAGTCGTCCTGACTCATTCTCTCTGACTGCCGCAGACGCAGGATCTCTGAATAGTTGAGGCCTCGCAGCTTGTTCTTCAGCTGGTCTAAAGAGGACGGCTTCATCGCCAGAGCCCTGGTGATCTGCTCACGAACCACCTGCATCACCTGCTCACGGTTAAAACACACACACACACACACATATACGAATGCATTAGGAAAGGTGACAAAAAACATATCAGACTTCCTAAATATTGAGGCAATGTATGTTTCATCAAGTCTAATGTTATTAGATATATCTGCATTAGTTTTTAGAGAACAGTGAATATTGTATAAGCTTCCTCTAGAACTCACTCCCACAACTCATCAGAGACGGCACTGACCTCATCACCTTCAAAAAAACTTACAAAAACTCACCTCTTCAAACTGGCTTTTAATGTGTGATTGTTGTTTTGTTGCTCAATTTTAATGTGACTTTTACTATATTTATTTGTTGTCCTTTTTTTTACTACCTCTGTAAAACGACTTTGAGCACCTGTAAAAGCGCTTACAAAATACATGTATAATTATTATTATTATTTAGTTGCCCTTGAAATGAAACCTTGATTTGCATTCTGAAACAGATATTGCCGCCAGACATATTTCCCCATCAAAAGGCATAGATGTTAGATATATATTAGATAGTCCCAGGTGTTCTGAACCATTGAGTTGCATGCCCTTCAAATACATGTCTGATATCAGCTTGACAAAATACTTTGAATCCAAATAGACAGCCTTTGGAATATAATAGTCCAATATGTTATCTAAACAAAAGACCTCCAGCTCTCTGCCTCAGTGGGCTGCTCACCCACACACAGTGGAGGAATACAGCAGCTGCTAAAGCTTCAGATTTCAATTCTATCTCAATAAATGTTTTACTTCAATACATATTTAGCTTTTCAAAAACAAAATGTTCACTGCTGTCAATAAAAAATGTCTACCAATTGACACACAAAAGGCACCTCTATTAATTGGGCATTCTAACAACATCATAAAAAAACATTTATATAACCACAATAACAAGGTCATGACATCATAAAATATGACGATTGAGGCCTAAGATGGGAGGCAAGTACACAATCAAGTTGGGAGTGTAAATATTTAAATATATGCTTAAATCTCAGACCTTATTGAAGTCCTCAGCTGTGGCTCGCATCTCCTTCCAGGTTTTATTCAGCAGCTGGATGCAGACACAGAAGAACTCCTCCCATGCCCGGTCATGAGTGAAGAACATGGGGTGGTAGTCGTTACATCCCTCATTAGCTACACAAAAGAAAATATTAAATTAGAAGACAGGAAATGAGTACAACAGACTTTCTCTTCTTTCACACACAATGTCCTGGACTGGAGTAACAACTGCTGATACTTTTTAAGATTGTAGATTATTAAAAGTACAACAGCTCCAACTCTTTCAGAGAGAGATCTACTTACGCAACTCTCCAACCTGGAGAATCTCGCACAACATTCGAGTGAGTTCGATGGCACACCGGCCGAAGGGACATTCGTGTTTGTCTTCGCGGCTGCTGTTCTCCAGCACAATCTGTCATGGGTGAGAAGACATGTTGGGTTTGGCTGACTTCACCACCTTTGTGAGATGTGCAACGTCATATAAAGGCCAAAACTAACCCTGATGTACGTGTCCTGGTGAACCTTGGCGAGGTACAGCATGTTATCCAAAGCCAGCATTCCCGGAGGAGTCTGGGTGAAGTCCATGGCTGGATTCACATGGTTCTGCATTTGAAACAGAAATAACATGAGCCATGAGACAGCAACATCTAAATTATATTTATTATTATTATATATTTATAGAGCTGGTTTTACAGGTACTACAGAGGACACTGATATAGTGGAGACTCACAGTGAACCCCAGCATCTTATAGTCCTTGGTGTACATGGCCTTTCTCTTTTCTGTACCAGTGGGGTCATTTTCTCCATCGAAAGCAATCCTACGCAGCTCGAAAATGATGTCTCTCTGAGCCTGAACCCCAGCGAAGAAAACACGTTATCAGCATAAAAAAGGGACATTTTAAAGAAGATAGCAGCAAAAATAAAAGATGTCGCCATTTGATCGTTATTGAAACCATAGATCTTTCATTACATCTAAAAGGAATTTGTTTGAATTCCCTTATTATGTTTGTTAAACTAAGGCATTATAGGAATATATAAGCCATTGACATGTCAAACAGAACATTCATTTTTTACCTGGTCATTGGGATCCATTTTGGTCATCATCCGTTCTTCCAAGAGGTTGAAGGTCAATACCTGCAGCACATACAGCTGGTGTGCCATTTCTGCTTTGATTGGTCGATTTCCTCTGATCACATGCTGAGAAAAGAAAGATTGGCAATAAGGAAAGAGTAAAGCCTCTAATTTCTTTAGAGAGTAAAGCCTCTATTTTGGCTACAAGTTGTGTACAAACTGCTGAAACAACACAAAACACAAAACTACAGCCTAATATACTGTTTGCCTCCACTGGAGAGAAACCAAAGGTTGTTGCTTCCTCAAGATAGGAAGAAAGCTGATCATTCTAATGCTCTTTATAGACTTATTACGCTCTGTGAATAATGCATAATGACAAGGAAAATGATCTGGCTTTATAAAACACATAGCAAGACTCCAACGGGTCTTCCTCACTGATGTGTGCAACCACATGCAGGCACTTCCAGAAGAACGGGTGCCAAAATAAATCATTTTCATTTTCTGCCACTTCACAGATTTCATGCCATATAGCATTTGCTGGTTTTCTGTCACAGCTGTGTAAGTGACTAAAGTAACTTAAAGTGAGTTTCCACTTTCTGAACTGGGGGGTCCCTGGGATGAAACGTATAGCCCCACACTGACCACCAAATCCCAGCATTGGATAGTCAAACGAAGGTTGAAGAGATTTTTGTTGAAGTTTTTTTATAGCCACTAGTTTCAAACACAATTTCTGGGAACTGCTCGAATCCTGTGTTCACACCTGGATATTTCAAAGCCGTCGAAAAGCTTTATAGCCCGTAGAGCAGGGCATTAACTCTGATGTGCAGCTGTTATAGCCAGAAAGACTTTCAGAATTTCATTTCAGACTTCATACTCACATTGAGGATGATGGATCGCAGGTGTTTCTGAGCCAAAGTGCTTGCCATTTCCTAAAAGGTAAAGAGATGCATTATTTCGACACACAGGCCAGATGAGGGAAGTAGCTTCATTACACGGTAAAGCAGTGCACACAGCAGTAACTTCACTCAAATTGACCTACAGTGAATTGAAATGTCAAACTACTGAAATGCAGCATCACTCAAAGGCTACATTTCCATCCCTGGCTTCAACCATCTGCCCTTCACACATTCTGAACAACATTTTCAATCTGTCAACACAGTCTGCCTGCAGCTGCAGCAAGCTGTCCGTGACACGGAAAGAAATACAGAGCGGAGGAGGAGAAGGGCTGAGGTGTGGAGAGGAGGGTATGAGATGCTGAGGGATGTGTACTCACAGTGAGGGGCTGCTCCAGCGGGTTAGTATACTCCTCCTACAGGTTGAAGGGAGGGAGGAGGGACGTGGGTGTAACAGTGATGGAAACAAAGAGCGCACACACGGACAATGAGATACAGAGAAAAATCACCGGCACAGCATGCAACGAAATAAGAACATAAAACAGCATAATAGGAACGTCCGGTAGACACAACATGTAGCTGTTTAAAAAACTCCACATGGCCGGCATGCAGTATAAGACCACTACACGTTAATTGGTGAATAAGACTGTTTTATAAGACATTTCAAAAACCTAGGAGCTGTGAAATGATATCAACACAGAGAAGCAGTGGAGCTTTAAAACACTATTGTTGCATGAAATTCACTGTTGTGTCCTGATAGCTCCCTTAGTAGGGACGTCTTGCAACCTGAATCTGCTGAGGATTTGCACTAGTGTTAATGTTCAATTGTGCAAAAAAATGTTTGCTCAGCTCTGCTTCCTGAAATGCTGCATTTTCAACAAGTCTCTTTCATTTGAAAAACTATAAAATATGCAAAGATGTGATAAAAAAAACATCTATTTAATTTTTCAAAAGTAGCTCCACTCTATGTATCGATGTATTTATTTTTAATCTTGTTAGTTAGCAGTTCGACAGTATGCACTTTGTGTCCCTTTGCTGTATTTATCTCAAAAGAAGTGACTCAGTCGCCCTCCAGTGGTCAACAAAGGCAGCTGGAGGTGAATGCATGTTCAAGGACAACTGTCCGAACATACTGTGCGTCATATGGCAAATAAATTGAAAGGAAATTAGAGCACTCAATAACACTTAGGGAAATACTCCCCCTCCTCTCCTCACAATGTCATCCAACCCTTCGTCAACAAACACAAGCTTAACAGTCAGTCAATGGAGGTTTTTCTTAAGCACAAATCAGTGAAATCTTAACATTTTCTTAACTTGGCGAGTGATTACCACAAACATGTTTGATCAAAGTGTTTGGAATAAATGATCAACAAAAGGAAAGCCAACATGAGCAGCATTTACATAGCTATTTGTCAAACATTTGCATTGAAGGCATTTGTCATCTCTGTTGTATCTTTTCCTCCTTTTCCTGCACGTATTTAGCTCTATTTGTAATATACTAAAACGGTTGCATTTGGTTGGATACTGAATTCTGAAATGCAAAGGGCAAAGAGTTGAGTTTGTGATAGAAACACAGCTAAGAGAGATGATGCCAACGAAAATAGAACTTCTGTAATTGTGTTGTTGGAAAATCATTCTGGGAAACGGAAAATGAAATCATATGTTAGTAGATAGCTGCAAATGAATGGTTTTCAAATTATATTTGTATGACACTTAAAGTTACATTACTTTATATGGTTATATTTAAGTGAAAATTAATTGTGCTGAAGGATGTCAATTATTAATATACTACTGTTAAATTTGATGTAATCCTCTCCCATTTCATTGTTGATTTAGTATAGAACAGCTTAATAATAAAACAAGGCTTTGAAGTTTCTATTGTAAAAATGGTCTTAACAAATACAAATGAAACATGGAGAACTGAAATGTAAAGAAAGACGTGCAGCACTAATGACAATGCATGAGACAGGATGAGACACAGCTGTATGCTAGCTAGTGTGTGAGCTGGGACAGAGGTTATCACAGAGCGGAGACAAAGGACACATGACGACAGTTATGAGTAGCATACTGGACACACATCCAAAGCAGCACTCGCTCCTTTCATCTTTGTACATTTTGCTCGCTACAAAGATCTTTCAGAATTAGAAAGCATCTGTTTGAGATGTTTCTGTCATTTAAAAAAAAAAAAAAAAACAGAACTTAATCTTATATCTTGGTATATTTTGGTTATATGGATAATTCTTCATGTTACATTTGTTAAATCTGGCTAACTATGCCAGGTTTAATTAATCATCCCAGTGGATTTTCTTAACTCTAGTGTAAATCTTTGAGTTTAATATTTTTAAAAAAGCCCATTTCACTGAATTTAGCAAATGAATACTTAATCACTGCATTCTGCTCGGATCCTATCCAACTCTTTGTCTATTTGGCACAGTCATCCTTCAGTTGGTCTCCTGAGCTGAGCTATCCTGAAATAACTGCAGCATAACAAAAGTGCAAACTTCAAAGGAGAACGAGTCCTATTTTGAGTGAGTGTGTCATTACAGCAGTGACTGTCGGATATAATCATGACAGCTGGCAGACAGACGTCTAATTCGTGAGATTAGCTTTAGTAACCAACCTGCTGCTGCATATATCAGCACTAAGGGTGAGGCAATATCTGCAGCTTCCTAACATGCGGGTATTATGAATAAATGTCAGTCCATTATGTACGGGTGTCTTTATTTAGAGCGTAATGTGAGCACAGAACATCATTAGTATTCTAGCTATGTCTATCTATTATGCGTATTCCGTCTTTTCTCTAATAAAGTACACTGTGTACTGACCTGCCGTCTGTCCTCTGGTGCCTTCAGGAAGAGAGCGTTGATGAGCGCGATGGCGTAGGTTTGGATCTCCTGGTTTGACCTGAAGGAATATCAAGCATCGTAACAACCAGTTAGAAGCATCGGGCTCCACAGGAGTCAACAGTTTAAACTAACAACTATTCTGCATAACAATTCATTTTACTTTTATCACTACCATTACTCGGGATGGGTGCAGGATATTTAGAAGCCACTCTTTCACACCAACAGGTTAGAATAATTGTTTGTTAGTCTAAGGCCCCGCTCACACGGGACCGTTTGCGTTTATGCACAGTATGCGTATTCAAAAAAGTGTTCCGTTCACATGCATTTGTTTCATTTAACGTGTCTGTTCAAACGAGACCGCTGGAAACGCTGTAGTACATATGCCGGGACTGTAAGTGGCGCTGTAACTTCCGCCACAAAATACACCAAAAGCAGTGAAGAAGACTCCGCAGCAGCCCCGCAGCAATGTTGCCATGGCTACCCTTCTGTTTACGCCCCGCCGTGGATTTAGCAACATGTAGTTCATGTAATTCTCCATGTCCACTTGTTGCTGATGGTTGTGGTAGAGGAGCTGTATATTTTTGCACTAATATCTGTAGCATGGTCAGTAGCAGTAGCACTAGCAGTAGCTACTGACAGGAGGAGGAGCACGTCTCCGTGGAGAGGACTCGCTCAGAGAGATATTCTCTACAAACACCGGGTGAGATCCTCCTTTGTCAATATAATGGATCAATGCATGAAATCTGACTCTGTTTATTTTGTTTAAGGAGTATATTGGGCGTTAACAATTCTGGTTTGCCTTTTATAATATTATTTCATTCAAGAACCCCTTGTGCGTTTAATTAACACAGCCATGCTACAGCAGTGAGCAGGAGAGGTGGGGAAAGGCGGGGCTATCGTTATTTTTTCAGGAAATATTCGTATAGAGGTGATTACACGGACTCGGTTGACCCCCCAGAGCGTTTCGTTTGCAAATCTATCCACCTTGGGACCCGTTATCGTTTGTGGGGTCAGTTTCTATCGGCCTCGTGTAAATAATAGGGCTATACGCACGCGAAACTATGCAGATACAAGCAGTTTTCTCCTCGTGTAAACGGCGCCTAAATAGAGACACAGGGCCACACTGTTGCAGGGTTATAATTACATGTGATAAAGATGGGTATTTTATGTTATTTTTAGCATTCCTACATACATCCTCCTGCGGCTGTACATAATAACTAGAGCACGAAATGTGTATTAATCCGCTGCAAAAAGTAGCGCCTAACAAGTGCACTACTTTCTTCTGAATAAGTAAAGTATCGTACATAAAAAAGGGCTTGTTTTTTTAATGTTTACATCTTCAATAGGAACCAACGGGAGACAGACTAACACATTGTTAGTTTGTGTTTTATTCATAATATTTGTTGACGATAAGAAAAATATAGAATAACTGCAACCATGGTGTTTGATAGGGGTCATCTAAGCATCCTGAACTCACCCTTTAAAAAGTGGCACGAGCCAAATATCACAGCAACATTCTAAGACTTTACTATCTATGTTAACCCCAACTAATACATCACACAACAACCCCCCATATCAGAGTGCGGGACGCCCCTGTGCGTGTGTGTGTGCTCACACTTGCAGGTGCCCGATGAGCTGTCCCACGGTGATCTCCTGTGCCACCCGATGGTAGAGGCTGTGGCTGTTGAGGACCATGCTCTCCAAGATGGCCAGAGAGCGCTGCAGGATGGACACGTCCACCATTGGCTGGTTCACGTAGCCTGCAATCTGAAAAGGAATGGAGAAGAAACAACACTGACTTCTGAGGCAATTCAACAAGAGCTTATGAAAACGTATATTTATCTGTGAGAAAAAATTAAATCAAGAGTTTAGAAAGTTTCCCTGAGTGACTGTCAAGGCCACAAAGTTTTCAGAGGAAGTCTAGTCACACACTGCACACACTGATGAAGCTCGGAAAAATGTGGAGTTGCTAAGCAACAGCACCCACTCATTTCCGGCATGTATGGAGAAAGGTTGGTAAGGTATATAAATAAAAGTGTATGAATAAAAAAGTGTGGATGTATGCAGTGGGCTCTCTGTGAAACCAATATTTTGGATACAGGAGGAGGAGGAGGAGGAGGAGGAGGAGGAGGAGGAGGAGGAAGAGGAGGAAGAGGAGGAGGAGGAGGAGGAGGAGGAGGAGGAGGAGGTACCTGTTTGATGAAGGAGAGGGAGATAAGGTCCCAGGACACAATGCCGTGGTCCATGAGCTCCAGGAAGGCAGTGAGAGTGAAGGCCAGCATCTCACCAAAGCTGCAGGAAGCAGAGAACAGTTAGTGGATGCTTTATCACATCACATGACCAGGTCTCAGTGGATGTGTGAGACTTTCTCACCATCATCATCTTGATGCAGTAGGTTTTATAAACTAATTTAAAACAAATGTTTTACCAGATATTTTCTTTAAATGATAATAAGACATACACCTATTAAAAGGTGGAGTCTGGGATTATAATCCATTACCCTTTTTTTTCAAACTCATTGATTACCTTTTTTACAGTCCACACTGTAAGCTCCGGATATATATGATTAAATATATCCATATATGATTAATCAATATATGGACTGAAGCAGAACATTTTGTAAGACAAAAACATGCTATGATATATTTAAAATATCATATTTCTTCATTACATTTTGACTAAGAACAAAGACAACTACAGACTGAACTGTTTGAGCATTTTGTTTTTTTGAACAATAAATATAAAGAAAATGCTTTTATTATGCATTATAGAGACATGGGGAGAGAAAAACCATGCAACCACTTTTCATTATTGTAAAAGAAAAATATTGATCTCACTGGGTGCCACTCTCAACAAGACGTGCCAGAGTCCCTATGCCCTCCATGTTGATGAACTCTGCTGCAAAGGTTGGGTCTGCGGACAGCTTGGCGAGCTCCTTCAGAGCCTCCAGCCGAGCGTCAATACCGTGAGACTGGATCCTCTCCAGGAGCTGGCGGGCGGCACGAGCCTGTCCAACACAGAAAACATCCATTTTATAAGTTTACCTCACCCTCACATTCATTCATTCTGAATTATGATCTTAAGGATTTGCATCAGTGCATTCTAAAGTAGCTATAATACATGTTAAAATATTAGTTAGTAATTTTTTAGAGACCGACTATTTCTTTGTAATCCAACACTGCGTGCCAGAGGTAACTTCTCTCAGCCTTTTTGCACTTCAAGAAACAGTTTGGTTAAATTAATTAAATGTGACTACTCATATCAACATGGTTGATGAAGGCTGTGTGATATACATGTAACCTGATATTGTTTAAGGGTTCATTGATGGGAATCTAGGCACAGAGCATTGATAAATACATATTTTCTCAGATTATGAAAGGGCAATGTTGGGCTAAAAAGTCAGGCAACAAAACTTGTAATGAATCTGAATTATTCCTTAAAAAAACAGCTTAGTGCAAAGTGCATCGGCAGCACTTAGTTGTGTGTTTTGGCGGTGGAGGCGTGAGCTGCTCCCACAGTGCATTTGGGAGAAAGGGTGGGATTAGGCGGAATATATTATCATACATTATTATTGTGAGGGCTTGGAGGCTGGTGTCAACCATGGCAAATCACATCAACCTCTTTCTTTCTCTAAAAAGCAGTGCTCTCCCACATCATGTGCTGACAGCAGGTTATGAAGCACCGACACTTGCAAAGCACAACAAGTTTGCCTGCACACAAGAAGAGTTTGCTGATGCTCTTTTCAAGTCTTTACAAAAGAAGAATGAGATACTTGATGGGGGGAAAAATACACTCTCATTGTAAAAATAGCTCACGAGCTTATGTGAAGTAAATTACAATTTCAAAACTAGTACAGACACAACTGAGCGGGAATAAAATAAAGCAGACTCACAGGTGAGATAGCTAATCGAAGGATCGTCCCATTCTTGATTTCACTACGGCTCTGAAAGATAATCAAGGAACAATATTTCCAAACGTTCAACACTGATTTGAAATGCCATTAACACAAACCTTGGAGGAAAACGTTAAAGCTCACCTGCTCCGTGATATAAAGCTGAGGGCCATCAGCATAACGCAGAGCAAACTGCTCTGAGCCGGATAAAGACCAGCTGAGGACGAGGACAGAAAGAAAACGTTAAGAAGGAAAATGAATATGGAAACTAAAAGAAGCAGTAGGATATCAAATAAACGTGAATGCACAAACAAAATTCAGATCCTGCATTTGTATTTACACAAGTGGCAAAACTAAAAGACTGTGGAGGAGAATTATTCAGTGGGTGTAACAGTAACAGTTATGTGCAAAGAATGTCCAGTTTGAAATGAAAAAAGGAGGCAGTGGGTAGATACAGCAAAAAAGGTGGATGGGTAAGTTTAAAAACTAAAGTACCCGACAAAAGAGCAGATCAAATATCTAAAGACAACAGTGAAGCACAAAACCACATGTTGAGACACACACAGACATTATGATACATATAACATAAATTAATAATGGGTATTTAAGTAAGGTATAAACGGTCAGATCGTATGTCTGTGTGTGACCCACTGAAGTATTACACAACTTTACATGTGCCTGATTTTGTAATTTAGTTATCAAACAGAGAGTCAGAGACAATACAAAATATCAGGAAAATATGGAAATGTGTGGGAGTTCGGCTTACCCATCACAAACTTCCCGTATTATTGAGGACAAAGCTCTTTTCTGCAAACAGGAAGAAAACTCAGCATTACTCATGCCTTTCACATTCAAAACAAATCAAGAACAATATCCGTCAATAATTATTGTTCTGAAGGTTTAATTGAGTCATTAGAGGCAGATTGGAGATTTGTCATGATGTCACGTTTTTAGCAGATACACACCTGGTCCATCTCTATTAGCTGAGCATTCGCACCAGGCCATTCAATAGCCACCTTCACGATGTCGACTGGGGGCGGCATGATGTATTTTTGCAGTACTCTACATGGGAAAAAAATCATTAGTTTTATCCCTAACACAACTTTTCCTGTTGGACAGTATTCAACACCAGTTGGGAAAAATTGTTATGACCTGTGTACTTCACTTGAACACAGAAATACATTTTAAATACAAATACATTTAATTCCAGTTCAAATGGAATATACGTTTTATTTTTATTTTTTAGAAATCATTTATGACTTTATTCACACTATGTCAATATGTTTGGACCCCAGCCAAATAAAAATCTAAAAATACAATTTGGATTTCAGTCTGATGATTGATTAACTTCAAATGACATGAAATGAAGGTTATACATCACCTAATGGAGAAGCGTTGAGGGGGTCAACCACTCTCACAACTTTGCTGTATAAACCGCTGAGTCAGCTCCTCTGTGAACACAGAAACCCACACAGCAGTCGTGTCAGTGAAAAACTTTTTCTTAAAACCCAAATGCTCAGTTTGCTCCATCCATGCATTTCTCTCTGAACTGAATCTGTCAGTAAACGGATCAATAAGCATAACTGTTTTACTGAACCATCCACACACACACACACACACTGAATGTGTCTAGTTTTCTGCCTACTGGACTCTGGGCCGTGCTTCCTGCCTTTGACAAGTTGTTGTTATTATTTCCAATGAACTTTACAAATCAAACAAAGATGCTGAATAGAAGTTTACCCCAGTTGTGTAAAATATTTCTTCACCAACTTATTCTTCAAACATTTTCCTTTTTAGTGTCAAATGTCAGTTGTGTTCCAATTGCGAAGTTTAAAGGAATCAAAATGGGTTTCTGTAGTGGGGAAACAAAAAAAGACAAACCTAATATGCAACACAGCTTTTGAATGGACCTATAGTCTACCCTCTATAGCCTCTCTGCCCAATGTTAGCTTATCGCAGATACATATTTGTTGGCTGCTAAGTAAAGAAACTGCAGAAATGAAGGCCAATGATATGTCTGAGGTTATTTATAAATATTTCGCTCAGTTCAAATCAAAACAGTATTTTTTAAGGTATATTGTTATCAGGCTTTTAAACTCCTATATATTTAATCCTGTATATTGAAACAGGCACAGCTTTAAGCCCGAGTAGAAATCCAAGTACCGTTCAAGCTCTAGATGTTTGTCAAAGATAATATCACTATTTGTTATCACCGGCCTTGAAGAAACAGGTTCCACAGATTTATTACAGTGTCTTCACATTTGCATTTGAGCAATGAATAAATAAACTCACAAATAAATCATAGGAACAGCATGCTCTAAAAGCTGTGCAGAGATAGCTTCAGCTTAAAACAAAATGGAATACATTTACTGTTTTGCTTAACATCTGCTCTCAAATTACACTTTATTGCAAACTCTTATGTGGATTACATATTTGTACAAATGCAGTTCTTAAAACAGTTTGATTAGAATCATTGCAAAAGCACACATATTTACCAAAAAACAGTCCCTGTGTATTTATCCACATTACGTCACGTTTAATTTTACTGGTGCACTGACGCTTGTTCAACTTGTTTCTTTATTTGCTCTTTAATTCAAGGGTGGTGGTACGAGGTAAAGGAAACCCACAGCATCTGGTCTTTGGCAACAGAAAGAGACATGAAGAGTCAACAACATTTTACCATGTTAGTACATTTCTAGCACTGCAGCACAGTGTTTCTCAGTCTGTCTGACTCTATAAATATGTTTAGTTTACTTCAACAATGGCTCTGACGTCTGACTGGTGTTATTTGATCATTTGTAAAAAAAATGTCATATTTTGCTCTCATACACAAGTTTTGTCTTTTGGGAAAACACACTCAGTTGTCTCTGAATCATTGCACTGCAGCTGTCTTTTCTCATGATGAAGAAATCTCAAAGTTAGAAAAAAAAATTCAGCTGTAAGATTAATTATAAGCATGCCCGAATCCTTTCATTTAAAAAACGTTACACCACATGATCATTGGATATTCTACACATCATTTGTCACAAACTAATAGAAGAGTATCGGGTGATGTGATAAACATCAACAACAACAAATGAAGTTGGATACTGCATAATACAATAATACAGAGGGAAAACTGCAAATTAATTTCAGATTCCAGCCAGCCATCTGATGAGAGACTGCACTGCCTCCGCATCTTCAAGCAAACTGCCCAACACATCACATAAATGTGTGATCTCATAACTTTCTGAAAAGTTATTGTAATAAAAACATGTTTTCCACAAGCTCTGGAGCATGTTTTTTTTACGAGTAATGATACATTTTGCCAAAAACATTACAAGAAGGGATTAACCATGTGTTTCCTCTATTAGTGAGTTGTGGAATAATTGACAATGCAGCTTCAATTTGATTGTTTAGGTTGCCAACATTAACATGCAGTGAAATGTAATGAACATCATAGACAATTCAAGATGTCATATGTTGTGGTTTTTTTTTTCGTATTAACTTGCTTAAATTAAATGTTACCATGAAATAATATTTCCACACCTTAGTTTGCGTTCCCATGAAGCTTTGGGTGCTCAACAAGGTTGAAATAAAAACTTGTTTAAATGCTCTCTAAAACCATTTGAGTCAACTATGAAAAGCCATTTATCACAGACCTTGCAACTCATTCCGATACAATTGTAACTATTGGGGAATTGAGTATTGACCTAAATAAGGCTGCTGATAGCTAAGTTAAATATTAGTGTTACTTCTTTAGGTTTTTTTTAGTTCACACAGCTTGCACATGAAAGCTCTCACTCCAGTAGCAACACCTTTGACTTGATTTGTTCCACAGGATTGAGGCTCCTGCTCTGACTGCCTCCTGTCACATCTGTGCTGTCAGATGACATTATCACATGTTGAGCAACACTGGTCTCTGAAATGTTGGTGCGGATGTGTTCACCACTTGCTACATTGGTTTGTGAACTTTAACTGTATATGGTGAGTAAATTGCCTGTAGTCCTGACTCCTTTCGCTGTAGTGACAGGGCCGGTCAAAAGTTGTTTGACTTACACACAACTCTTTCCTATCTCCTGCGTTCAGTTTGCAGTTTTATTTTACTAAAACAAAGACTGTAAAGTATGTCTATACTTTGCTTTTTAAAAAGAATGTGTCCAGCCTTAAGCGTGTCTGCAGGAAATTGAGCAACAAATAGTCTACAGTTTATCAAAACAGTTCGTTTTCTACATATCATGGAACAAGTATGTATCAAAATAGCACTCTTTCCACTGCTTTATCAGTAACAATAAACACTAGATTTATTTGTGCACTGTAACCAAACTCACCCAAAAAAGGTTGTCTGTTAGTAGCTGCTCACCATTTAAGGTTTGTGATTTTTCTTCTTCAGAAGTATAGGCATATTAGATACAATCCACATTTAAAGTTACAATATATGGATATTGAACCTGAGATTCTGAAATGTAATTTTTGTGTTTGAACCCAATCAAAAATGTCTGTTCTTACACATTTTGAGACTATCTCGGCTGTCCTGGGACTGCTCACTCTCTCTCCCCCCATTCCAGATGTTTTGGATCTGGATATTTCCAAGTCTCCATGGTGGAGAGGAGGTTGTGATCCCAAGTTGCTTAACATCCGCCCTGATTCAAATTCTCAATTTTTATGCTTACAATCTTTCCATACTGTAATTTTTACTTGATTGGCCTTTTCTGTGACACATCTATTGCACACCTATCCTGGGAGAAAGATCTCTCGCTAATTGTTCCTCCTAGGGTTTCTTCTATTTCTTTTTTGGAAAGGTCTAACTAAAAAATCAAGGGTCTAATTCAGGACAGAGGGTGTTGTAGCCCGTACAGATTGTAAAGCCCCTTGAGGCAAATGTGTAATAGAGGGGTATACAAATAAAAAGTAGGCCTACTTGTCCGAGTGGAAGTGAGCCAGCTTGCAAAAAGCACTTGAACTGACACACCTGTTGTTGTTATTATTATTATTATTATTATACAGGTCTGCTTTTCCTGGGACTTTTTTTTGGTCAGGGTCGGATTAAAAGATTTAGGGACCAAAGGAAAGGCGACATTCCTCGTTTCTCAAATTGGGAATGTTGGGCTTGGCATTGTTAGAGGAAAAGCTCAAAACCTTTATGTCTGAAATAAATCTGATAACTATGATAAGCAACACTTTTAAATCCACACAACACAAGTCCTGCATTTGTGTTCAAGGTTGAGCTTTCAACTCTAATATAATGCGTAATGGATGAATGTATTACGAAGATCCCATTAAATTGTTATACTTTAGGAGTAGCCTACAATCTTAAACTTCATCATAGCCAGTTACATTTCTGACAGGTAAAAGTTGTAATGCAATGCTGTCATTTGAAGTAAAAGTAGAACAGTAGGCCTACGTTGAGTTGCATATTTTGTAAGTGCTTGGTTACTTTACATATCATACCTTTCAGTTGGGGGGCACCAGGCAGTTGACTGATGGTAAAGTCTGCCCCTGTTTTGGTGGCTCAGTGCAGCTGCTTGCTGATGGCAACTGTAATTCTAAATGATGGGAACTGTTTTCTATCCGTGACACTGTTGTTTCCTTGTAATGTGACTGGTAATAACTGGTATATGACTGGGTACTGGTGTTCTTTACTGGGAGGCTTTAACGGAGATCACTTCAGCAAGTGATCTGGCTGCATGTGTGCTGCGGCGGTAGCATAGCAACAGCGAAGGGTCTGAAAAGAGACCCCACAGTGTGTCTGAGAAAAGACAACTTTTTCTGTCCCCCACCAGCCACTTTCACCGCGACCCGGATGTTTCTGGCGCCATTTTACTATTCTTATAATGTGGTTAGGGGCTTCTGTCTGCGCTGCTTCAAATAAAAGATGAACACATGCAGGCTGTGAAGCTCCCAACTTTTACGATAGCTAGTTAGCTAGCGTCAGTAGAATATGCAAAGTGGCGCCCCCTTTGGTTAAACGATGCTTATTATATGAGGAGTTTTCCGTTAGTGGAGAAAAACTGCAGTTTTCCTATATTCCCCTTTCTATAGACAACCATGATTGCATCTAGACAAATGTACAGTCCATTTGCATGCAACGCGACAACAGTCACCCACTCGTATGTAAGGAGATGGACCTTCTTTTGGCTATCTTCTCCCAGGTGTTTGCAGTCACCGTTAATACAGTCAATAAATGCTTCATGCATCATAAACTCATAATAAAAAGGTTTAAGGCCTGATTAGATGTGATCGATCAGCCTAGGCTGGAACTATGGTAACCACAGGGAGCTGATGCAGAAACGGCAGCAACATTGTGATGTTTATCGAAATCAATCACTGCCCGTCATAGTGTCGGTGTATCAAACAGGGACTAACACAAGACAGCACTGCCTCATGATAATATCTGTGTGAAAGTAACATTAAACAACGATACTCACTCGCTTTAACGGTCAGTAGCAGCGTTATTCCTCAGAAGGCGACCAGTGTTATTCAGTCATCCAGCCAGTCTCTGCCTGCTCCTCCATTGCAGTCATGATGCAGCCTGTCTCCCGGCGGCTGTCCTGAAGCTCTCAGGATATACTTTGAAACGGCTTTATGATTTTAACTCAAGCCTGGTTGCTATTGTCGATGCTCAGTGTCATCAGGCCACCGATGATGCTCACTATCTCCATCTCTTTCCCTCTCTCTACAGAGAAACACTTTTGGAAACGAGACACTATTCCACGCCTTGTAGGCGGGACACAATGTAAATGTCACCGTCTGCTAATGAGGCAGCCCTTCTTCATCTGATCAATAATGCACACTCAAACTGACATTTCCCCCCGAACCAGACCGGTATACAGCGATGATAATACATCACATCAGCCCGTAGGCTATATTTGACTTATTACTCTTTGACAGGGTTATGTGTGCAAGTCTCAATTAGACATCTCACTACACAAAGAACATGGCTATTAATGTATGATATACGTTTGCCTTTTTCTCTTATGCAATCACATTTGTATAATTGGTTGTAGGCCTACCATCCAAACACAAACCAAGACAACCTATAGCTGAGAGAATCAATACAAAAAGATGTGTAAAGTATGAGGTCCATTTTCTTTTAGATTATGGCCTGGTTAGTTTTGCTTAAATAATAGTTACACAAATGAAAACCTCTGTGTATTACAGGAGCATAACACAAAAACCTCCTAGAGATGCATATTGAATTTCAGAGCCTTTGCGAGAAATGCCGGTTAATTTCTCTTTCCCTTGCCTGAAGATCTTACAGATCAAAATATTGACATGACAAAGAGAAAGAAATCTGCTCAAATATTCTGAATTAAGATACAACTCCAAGGGAAGCTTTATTTCATGCAAGTAAAACTGTCCTTTGTCATTAATTCTGAAAAACAAGGGCAGATTTGTGTTACTCATGAAAACGTACTTACTTTATGTTTAACCCACATGACCATGTTGTGTATCAAGACCAGCAAAAGATTAGAATCTGCACCACACATACGGATGATGGCATTCACGGCACAATACATCTTTATTGAACACAGAAACCATGTGTACAGGAATAATATCCACAGCCTCAACTGAATAGGTAACAGTGGCTCACTTCATGGGATGGCTGCTGGTGAAACTCGAAGGGGCCAGCAGACGACTGCACTTAAATTCACTGAGGAAACCACTTTTGAAAATCAAACAACAGCTGAATGTATTTAGCTCCACGTTACAACTCATGCATGACATCAAAAATAGTATTTATGACATAATAGTTTCATCAACAAACATGGACATACCCAATCAAAAATGTTCGACAGGCACAGAAGCTGAGTCAAACTGCTGCTCTGGAAAGTTAAGTTTAGAATGAGCTTCAGATTACGTGAGGTTTATAAAAAAATAAAAATGAACATCACCTTGTATCAACATCAACACCATCTGGATGCATTACAGTCAATAACACATTCTGCAGTTTATCTGTAGATCAAGTGTACCAATATCCCCAACAATCACCAATAAAATAATGATGGTACTTCAGAACTATAAGCTCCGTTACAGATTTCAGACAAGTGGCTGTTCAAATATTTCCCTTTTTGAAAACTTGAGATATCACAGCACAAGGTCTTTCATCCATGTCCTGGCAGTTTATGTTTTGTCATGCCATTGTATTATTAAAATGAAAAACAAGAAAATAACTGAAATAAAGCTCAATGGTTTAGGAAAGGCTGAGGGTAATAATACATATTTGATGGTCATTTTCTGACACGTACACCTCACTACATCAGACACACAAGCAAACTGGCATCAGTATCAACATGAAGCAATCACAGCTGTTCAAGGTTTTTAAACACACGACCATACATGAAGGTTCAGCGGCACAAATGTTGCTGAAGTGATCTTTTTTTTTTGTTTAACATCACAACATGTCACTGAGAACACACCAACATGTAGACCGATCTGTGAAGCTTTGCCTCAACACACACGACAAAATGAACCACAGCAAAGCCTGCTGTGATAAGATGTACATCAACACAATGCAAATAAGTTTAGAAACAAAGCATGTTCACTTTTCTAAACTCGGCTGTAAACTGAAGACGTCTTAGAGGTAGGAAATGGGCATGGAAAACGTTCCAGGAATAATCATTCACCCGTTAAAACCGGTGTTAATTATATATTATTTCTACGAATCATGAGGCCCAATAGGTTTCTCCTATAGAGTTACAGCAATATCTTATAACGCCCTAATAATAAAACAATCCAGCAGCTTTATTGCAGTTCATAATTAATTACTGTCCGTTGATTACATACAGTGATATAATCTGTAGTTGTAAAATGTCTATCAAATTGACATAGACCAGATCTGCAGATGGCATTGGTAGAAGTGTATTTAAATGAGAATAGATGACACTATTTAGTGGTTTGCATCATTATAAAGACTAGGCATGTGTAGGTTATTACACATACAGGCAAATTAGACTATGTAATAAAGTTGCAACACCTTATGTTATACGGGATTAAAGGCCACATAGGGAAGTGGGTTCTGCAAAACTGTCCAAGTTCTAAACCTCGACAGCTCGTTTGACACCAGAGGCTTGTTAAATACCAAGTTTCACACCAATTACATTCCCACTTGTTAAAAAACATTTGCATCTACCATGAACAATGTGTGTGTGCAGCTGCCATTTCAGGGACTAAATTAATTCATCAGAAGAAGAGCTATGACATCCAGCGTGTAATGAGCTTCATTAACATTACTCCAGAAATAGATGTTAGTACAAGTGTGAAGACAACAAATCCTCACGATACACAATAACCAAGGTGCTGCAGTACAACAGATGCAGATAACTGATCACACAGAGTTGCTTCATATGAGATGACATTTACAAAGAGCAGTCGGTTCAGCTGAGGTCACAAGTCACAGGCTCACAGGCAACACCATGCAGGTAACGTTAACACAGTCTCCGTCTGAGTCCTGTTATTTAAACACAACCTACACACTCCCATACGGTAAATACAGAATATTAAGCTGCAATGAGAGACTTTTGCATGTTATTATCTACAATAAACTGTATATATACTCTTTAAACCCAAATTGTTTTGAAAAAATTTTTCGCATCTTGAAAACAACATTTGGAAAAATGATTGATTAAAATGTCCAACAAATGGGTTTCATTATGAGACATTATTCACTGTGCATCAGCTGGATTTTTAATAGGTCTGTCCCGACTGTGTGAACTTTAATTTGAACGTTTTTATTTAAATAGTATCAGCCAGCTTCATGGTCAGAAAAATAACATAACTTGCTCAATGTTGTGGTATAAAGTACAGTATTACTTAATAAATACATATCTCTGGAGGAGTTGCATAACAAAAAAACAACCTACAATGATGTTGCGGATGTGCTTAAAATAGTATTTTGCAATGAATGTGTAACTGGGAGTCACAGACAGGTCTGGAGCTGTTGTTAATAACAGACAGCAAGAAAGTAAAGTCACAATTTGTATCGGCTTACCAACATGTGTTAAAGCAAGTTATTTATGTTATACTTCAAACATCCATTTTGAGCAAGAACAGTTTTAAGTCAGACACCAATGTGACACAATGAATGTTTTAACCAAAAGAAACTTAACCATCTTACAATTGGAAAGGGGCAATTATTTATAAACTCTATTTGTGTAGGACCCAACAAATTCAACTTTTGGGCATCCTGTCTATATTCTGGTCTCAATAACATGATAACGTATCAGCAGCCCTCTGCTTTCAAACCCATTGACTATTTGCACATTTTAACCCCAGAAGTGTTTATAATAAAATACTATAAAAAAAGGTAATTAAGCTCCAGGTCATTACAAATTAGATTATAACATTTTCATTTTACATATCCACTCCGATTGGATTAGAGATCAAATTAGTTACAGTGGTTATTTGTTCCTTTTATTTAATATAACACTGTTAATTCAATAATGCACAAAAAATGTGCAAAAGGTCCAGGGGTAGAAGACATCACATTTGATTGAACAAACATAAAATCATGCCATGAGTGTTTAGTCAATCATACTGTATTTACAAGGATTTACATTTACAAGGATTTTCTCTGCCATGCATTGTTTCTTTATCTGGTGAATTCTGAACCAGTTTCATTAAACCCATACACTATGAACACTGGACTATTCCCCAGGGGGATAGTAAGTCATATTTTTAGGGAGCCCAGGCAGAAAATGATCATATCTAGACGTGATTTATTTGTAATTCCTTTTGAGGACGGTACTTTACAATACAATACATGACTATAGATCTGTAAAGTTGTATTTGTTTAAGAATCTTACTCTCATGATGAGCTCAACGTAGCCCCGGGCCTCATTAATTGCTTCCTGGGTTTATAATAAATATATTTTGAATGGATTTACAGGTACATTTACTCTGCTTTTTCCCTAAAGGTGCCGGTGAGATGAACAGAGAGGGGGAAACAGGGAAAATACCAGAGTGGGGTTGAAGGAGGGGAGATGTACGTTTGTGAGGTCACTACCAGTCTGCATTATCCCAGGTCTCCTCGGCAGGTTTTGTGGGACTCTTCTTCGTCTTACCCTCTGCGTTCTCCCAGTTGTTGTCCCAGGCTTCCCAGCTCTCCTCTGTGCTGTGTTTGTTGTTGGACGCTCCCTCTGAGCCCCAATTGTCCCAACTGTCAGAGCTCTTCTTTGCAGAATTATCTACGTTGGTCCAGCTGTCACTGCTGGGGGATTTCTTGGCCTTTAAGGAGTTGCTGCTTCCAAAGGTTTCCCAGAAGTCCTTTGCGACAGGCTCGGTAGAACTGCCCTGATATCCCTCAGTGGCATCCATGTTCTGGTAGCTCTCTCCAGTAGACCTGAAGACAAGCAAAACATGTTTGAACAGTTAATGTTGCTTTGCATCAAGTCACGTAGTACAAAACATGTTGGAGATTTAGAATTGTATCAAGTTGTTGTCATTACCCATCCTCCGTTTTTCCCACGAAGAGATTAGTCAATTTGGAACCAGCTCCCTGGACCTAAAGAACAGAAACAGTTAAGCTAAGAATACTTTGACACAGTTGTTACTTGAAGTGTTTTTACAGATTGTGTTAAAAAGAAAAACATCTTAACAAAAATGTAATACAAAAGTAAAAACTAGCAATCATAGAAGTGATAATAAAAAGGAGACTAATTACCACAAATACATAAACATTTCTAGTTTTTGTAACAACAGTTTGAGGTGGTAATAATAAACTGAAAATAGATATTTCTAACACTTTACATCGGAGTAGTTGACTACAAAGTACTCACCACCGAATTAAAAATGGCAGCAAGAAAAACAAGAGGTGACAGTGAGTTAGAAATATTCAAACATTCATCATCATAGCAAAACCAGTCTCCTTGGAGGGCTAGGACCTCTGCAGTTTTTGGTTATCTGCCCTAAGACCCCCATGTATTTTAACTGTTGGATTAAAGCTGCTGTTCCTGAATCAGGAGACTGGTTTTGCGTCTGTACGGCGTGGCAGAGGTCTGCCCCCCCCTACCTTGTTTGCCAGCCCGGTGATGCCGAGTGTCATTTCATCTAGCAATTTGCCATCTTTTACCTGAATGAGTCAAATGTTTATTAAAATCGTATAATGTCAAAAATGTCCATTCACACATGTTTGTCTAAGCTACATGTAGCTAGCAGCAGTTTGGTTTTCCATTGTGAGAAAAGGATTGGTTTTGTTAATAATCATTGATAATCAACATGAGAAAACAACATTTTGTTTGAGTCCAACAAAAATTGATTCTTCCCAAGAGGAAATAAGGCCAAAGTTAAGCAACTGAAACCAGAGACTAAAAGCATTGTTACAGAAGAGCAGACTATTGATACCTCAAACCATTAATCCAAACTGTACATTAGAAGACAAAAACATTTAGTTTAAAATTCAGCCTCCGTCAATGGCTTTCCCACTTTTCATCAATTAAACCAAGATAGAAACCCATTTCCTGGATTTTGTTTTCTTAAAGCTTAACAAAACTCATTTCATCATATTAAAAGACTGATCCAGGAGCTGCTCTCTTGACTGGGTTAGAGAAGTATTTTGGATATAACTCACCATGATCCTCAGGGAGTGAGACATATTCAGTACAGTATTGTGATGCAACAGCACATTTTGCAAAGCCAGTAAGCAATTGATTGTCAATTGAAGAGCTCCAGATTGTGTCTTTTAATGTTTACCAAACTTTATAGAAGAATAGTTTTAAAAGCCTTGGAGCAAGACTTCGGCCAAATATGTTTGCCAGTGATCAGTCAAGCTCAACTTCAATTGCTAAATGTATATCAAATTAAGATTTGTTTCATTTGGTAGCCTTGCCTGGTGAAATGGAAATTACATTTGGTTAACATCTTTGTATAAATATAGATTTGGCCCAGCACAATAGGATTTGCATGTTTAGTGTAAAGGCTCATGTTTCTGATAATCAAAAAACACATTAGTGGTTATAATATATTCAGTAAATTACCCTTGCAATACTTCAAATCTCAAAAACCGACTGCCTTGAAATGACAAAGACTTTGGCTCATAAAAAAAGGTTTAAATACTTTTGAGCGTGGTCCAGTCACTGTGTGGAAAAATCCACATTGACTCACATCCGTTCCCATATAAACAGTTCACAGCTTTCTGCAAATCCCATTAATGAATCACTAACTTGGAGGAATAAAAAGAGTGTTATTTTTAAACTGCAGTTTTTGTCTTTTAATTTCAGCTGGCACAAAGCAGATAAACTGGCACAGACAAGCAGTGTAGAAAATAGCACATTCACATCTGAAGCCGTTTTGTCTCTAAAGCACTAAAGCCCACCACCAAATCAACAACTTCAAACATCAATGTTACCTTTTCTTGTGTGGGTTTGATAACATTCTCATTTAATGTCTGTCCTAACTCTGTAGCCTAGTTGGAAGTCAGAGAGGAGAATGCACTTGAATGAAACAGAGTTTAACATTCACAGTAGAGCAAGACACTGAGCTGCTTGTTCTGCAGTAGCATGAAGTGACTGATCATTCCCATTCAACATGACACTGAACAAGCACTAGAGGGTGTAATGGTTCAAAGAAATATGCATCATCAGTGTAGAGCGCATATCTTTTCTGTGTAGTCTGGTGAAACACTAAAAGCTTTCAATTGTAACTGCCAAAATCTCTGTTGTTTACTCGACTTCCTGAGTTCTGCAGAGCAACATGCTGCATAAAGGTTATATAAAACATATGTTATGTTGGTTATTCTTGTTTCTTTATGTATACGAAAAATATAGAAGAGTAGAGCTACCAACCCCTTTTAACTTAAAAAAACCCTGCCAAATGTTGCAATGCATTCATTGTAATAAATACCAACCGTAATTGTATTTACATACCATTACACCTCTAAGGCACATAAACAGCCAACACAAAACTCATGCATGAATTGAATAGCCACTACCAAAAGAGTTTATGGAAAAAACATATCCATATTAGGGGTAAAGGCAATCACTATCCCACTGTCTTTCACAGGTTATCCATTAACTCAAAGTACAGGCACCAAGAAAAACACAGTATATTCAAGCAGAAGCATGTGAAAATCATCATTTTGCAAAATATTCAATCAACACTGACAAACTAACAAAATTAAAGAAAATGGGTAATGCGTTTATTGAAAAAAAATATGATGCGGAATAAGCGCCATGCTCCTATTATCTGCTTTACCGGTTCTGGGGGTGCTTTATAGCCCTTTAACTACATCCAGAGAAGGCAAAGAGATATTGAAGTAGTAACAGTTATTGCAGCTTTAAAATGTACATTATAGGGTTAGAGATTTACAAAAGCTATAGATATTACTCAAAACAGAGAGAAAGGGTCAGAGGAAAACTTTATTAGCAGTACTGGTAACAGGTAACCCATGATTGTATTCATCTTACCTTTAAGGTTGCTTGGTTTGCCAGTTTAGATGTCTGTAAGAGGGGGAAAAGACAGATATATGAATTGATTTATTCTGACACCAATTCATTACAGCATAAAAACAAAACAGTATTTATTCTCTACTCACATTATCTTTAGCGATAGTAGCAATCTTGCTAGCTCCAACAGCGAAACTGCTCCAACCCTGCAAAAGAATAAACACATTTCCAAAGAGGGAAAAATACATGGAAGAAAAAAATCTGACAAAAGATATACAGCATGACTCACTGAATAAATAGAAGTCATGGCATTGTTGATGAAGTCATCCTCCTTCTTCTCTGGGGTCACGGTGTTGCCAAAGCCAACATACCGATTCTCTTGGTTGCCACTGTAGCCCCCTCCGCTGAAGAGGCATACGAATATATATTTAAAAAACAGATAATTGAAATCAAAAAACATTATAATAATGAAGTGAAGGCTCTCACCTCTGATATGAGTTAACATCATCACTCAGCCAGTCTTCAAAAGCTTTGTCGCCGGGTTTCGCTGAGCTTTGTCCCGGTCCTCCAGAGCTGTATGAAACATGAAATCACTGCTTTAAAACCTGTCTTGTAGTGAGAGCGTGTAAAAAAAAAAAATCCATCACTCTTACCGATGAGAGGATGAAAGGCCGGCATTGGGTTGAGGAGATGTCCAGTTTCTGGCAGAGGATGTCTCAATGGACCACTCCTTACCCTCTGCTATGGTTGCAACCTGAGTGTGTACATTTAAAATCAAGTTCCTACAAACAAGCAACCTCAGGGTCTGAACGTGATACGTAAAAATACTGAAGTGCTTTACACTTGCATTCTTTCTCATAGCCAGCAGGGGGCAATTCCTCAGTTTGCACAAAACATCTTCAGTCAATGAGAGTTTATGGTCTCAATAGCTCGTTTTGAATCTTGTACATATAGTATGAGGTTCATTTTGTAAATGATGGTCCCATTTAGAATAATACAGATGACCGTGATCGAGGTCAATACCAATGTGTTTACCTTTTAGTAATTTAACCCTTTCACAGTGTGTCAGTTAATGACACCTCATTTCATTTGGTCACTTAAAAATGCTTTGTTCACTTTCCTAGTGTGCTTAGTAAAGAGCAAGCATCCTCCAGTTGGTGTACACAGTGAACAAACAAATAAATAGCACAAATAGATAATAAAAAAAGACTGGGGGCGATGCTAGTCTATCATCAGCATTGAGAACAATGTGTTGGTTAAACTCTGTGGAACTGGTCAAAGTGGTGCACACCTCACCTTGTCTCTAAAGAGTGCAGCAGGTTTGCTGTTGTATTTCTCCTGTAAATTCCAGGTGGGATCATAATCATCTTGGAGCTCGAGAAATTTGCGGAATTCCCCATTTCCTCCCACTTTCATCTTCTCAAGCTCAATATCTTTCCACTTGTCCATGGTGACAGAGCGCACGAAACTGCAGATAAGACAGAAGGGATTGATCATTATCAGACCTGGCAGGAACTCCACTATCATCAAAACCATAATACAAATCACTTGTCTTACCTCAGATGTACTCCCAGGCCCCTGTGCTTGCCAGAGCACTCAAGACAAATCCAGATCCCATAAGTCACACTAACCCATTGAGGGTTAAAACCCCCACACTCATAACATAGCTGAAAAAAACAAAGAACAGTGAATGAATTTAGACATCTGCTCAGAAAAAACTAAAAAGATGAATTCAAAGAAGTGAATATGTAGCCTGAGCCTACATTTAAAAGAAAATATGTGTCCTTGTATGCCAAGCAAACTCTGGTGTTAAAGCAAATGAACCAACCACAGGATGATATGATATCAGATATCTGATCTTTGCATTTTGGTTCAAGATAAACTACTAATATAATGAAAACTATAATGAAATATTTGTAGGAATCATACTTGATCTGTTTCAGGGCATGTATATAACCTATTTATGCTAATCATTTGGTTACAAGCTGTTATAACGGCTGTGCATGTTCCCGACTTTGTCAGTTGAATAACCCATTATAAAATGATAACCGTAATCCCACAGCAACAATTTTATTTTATAGAATGTCCAGGTATTGAGGCTAAATAAAATTTAAAAAAAATTATTTTTCAGTTAAACAGAACAGAACAAAAATATGTTTACTTATTTATATAGTTTATTTTTAGGTTTAGTAGACGAATTTGTCTGGTGTTATTGCCAGAGATGCATGCCAACAAGATGTCCACTGGCAGTGAAACTCCCGTCTAAAATTACTCCCAGCATTTATCTGAACATGGATGAGAGCGGAGAACGTTGATCGTGGAAAGGTGCTTCTTTCAGGGTTCTTACACCTTTTCCAAAGTCAAATTCAAGCACTTTTCAAGCATTTTCAAGGTGCATTTTCAAGCTTTTCAAGCATCTTACAGCTGTTGTAAATTACATATTTATATACACATACTTATACTCAAATGATTATTTCCCTACCTCACATTAAATCAGATGTTCTTTATGCTATAAACAACCAAATGTGTGTTTCATAATAGCATTCTACATGAGGATGAAAAATTAAAAATGTTAGAAAAGAAAACTAAGTTTAATATTTCAAAATGAGTGACCCATCTGTACGTAGACTGGGCATCCCATATAACCTGGCTGAGCCAATATAAAACAATCAGCCAAATAACTTTTCAATATATTATTGATTACTATTTTTGAGGTACTTTTTGGTTGGCAGTAAACACAAGTCAGAGGTAAATGGTGTACTTTTCCTCCACTACATGTATTTAATACCTTTAGTTACTTTACAGATGTGGATGAATGATGTGAAATATAATCAAGTGTTAAATCAGACTTTAGTTCCACCTGGAGTAAATTCACAAGCTACTCTGTAGTATACAAAGTCATTCAAACTAGCTGCAACTTTACCAGCTTTGATAACACTTTCATGATCAATCATTATAAAACATATCATATACAATTATTAGGGATGCTCCGATCGCCAATTTTGGAGCCGATCGCCGGAATCAGTATCGGCCGATACCGATATCGCTCTCTTTTCCTCTCTCCCCCTCTCTCTCTCTCCTGACAGCCCGTCAGTATCTCCTGCAGCTCACTGATCCAGTAATGAGCGACCCGACAGTGAAGAATAAATATATTTATAACTAGTTTAGCTAGTTCCAGAGGTAGATCAAATAGCTAAGTGTGTTAGGTCTAACTCTTAATGTGTGTTCTGCTCCGCTCACCGGTCCGTCACAGCGGGTGGAGCTGCAGGATTTCTGCTTCACACACACGTTGCATACCGCTATTTTATTGTCATTTTCGGACACTTAAAATACTGCCAGACTAGTGAAGCCATTTTGGCGAGCTTGTTTTGCCGCGCACAGAGAAAAGTGTCATGTATTTTACATGCAACGATAGCCTAATCTAAAATGCTCTACTATGGCGTACCTTTCGTATGGTGTGTGGCTCGTCAGCGCAGATTCTCGCATCGTTATTGTTGCACACTTTGCAGGAGGCTACTCTTGGGCTTCGCTTGACCCTCGTCTTAGCCATGGCTTGTATTTGTCTTCTGCTAGCCAACGCTCGTTGAAACGGCAACCTCCTGGCATACTGTCATCTATCACTCTCATCAGAATGCCCAGGTCACACAAGTAACAAAAACACTTGCCGGTCACGCGCATTGCGCGGGAAGGCCGGAGCGGAGCTGTTTTATGTAAAAGCGAAGCAATTAAGCGCGCTCTGACTTCTTTATTTTCTTTTAATCTAAAAAGCGAAGTAAAGCATTTACAATTTCAAGCACTTTATCCCAAATTCAAGCACCATTCCCAAAATTCAAGCACTTTTCAAACCTTGAAAACACCTCGTACAATTTCAAGCATTTTCAAGGATTTCCAGCACCAGTACGCACCCTGTTCTTTGCAAGACTCCCAAACACCTGCTACCTGAATTATAAGATGCCAGAGAGGTGAAACTATTCTGAATAAGAAATGAAAACTAGCCACACGAGTAACTAACTTACATTATTCTCTTCTTGGGTTCTCACTTCCTTCAGAACTCGTCTGGTCCTTGGACTCGCCATGTTGAACCCCACTGAAAGAGAAAGGTAAAGTGTATTTTGAACATTTGTTTAAACTTGATCAAAAGACACAAAATACTCCTGTAAATGAATACTCCTAAACACAACTTTAAGGTAACAATCTAATAATTGCCTATAATTGTAAAACAACCGTATCAACACCAGAGCACTATTTCAAATACTGAGATCACAGATTTTTTTTTGTATCGTCTCCTCAACAGAAAATTCTCCTTTAATAGAAGTGTTACATTTTCTATTATTTAATGAGGTCGGTTGTCATTTCTGAATTTGAACTTTAAATCTCTGTTTCAAAGTAGTGAGGGAAACTTCTTTGATGGTGTCATCTAAAACAAACATGGCCCAGCTCCAAAAACAGCAGGCTAGATTAAGGTGCACTGCGCCTCGCCTGGCAGGTGGATGATAGCAGCAGGAAGCCTGCAGCCAAGAGAAAGGGCAAAGGCTGCAAGAAGACCTTCCCAGAATGATACAGAAAGTAATCTCAATACTCATCAGAGTATTACTGCAACTTTTAGAGGTCACATATAACGCATGTCACTAATGTAGATGAACGGAAAGTCATATATGATTATATGTTTTGACTCTGAAATAATTGTTAGCACAGAAAATGCAGTTGTTTTTGTACACCACAAAGACATTGCTGTACATTTCAGATCAATTTCATAACGTGTTCTGTTGTCCGTGGCACTGGGACACACAGAGTTAATGATTAATAAAGCAATTACCAGAACATTCAGACAGCCGTGATTGTGATATAGTGTCACATTCACTGCTTTAAATCCTACACAGTCTGATGCTATGTAATGTCAACTATGTCGTGAAAAGACAAAGACCAACAATAAATGGGTCCTACTTAGAAGAATAAGGAGCCAAAGCATGATATATTGTTTTCCTTTGTGTTATAAACCTCTGTTTAGTCATCCTGAGAATATGAAAACACATCAGGGAGCCACAACGTTAATCTGTATGCCGTCCCTTCCATGCAAAGAAAATTGGCACTGCGGTTTATATAGGCAGATCATACATAAAATGTCCTTCTGCTGTAAATACTTGAAGCAAAAATATATTTATTTTAAAGATGTACATATTAGGGCTGTGCAATTAATCGTATTTTAATCGCAATTACGATGTTGGCCTGCCACAATTACGAAAACAACATAATCGAAAAAAACGATTATTTTGCTTTGCTAGGTTGTGACAGTGCACTAGAACATATTTGATCAAATGTATTTGTATTTATCATATTTATATATGTTTAGTAGCTTGTTGAAGTGCGCTCCAAAATATTTGTTGATCTTGTTTATTGGTATTTATTATTATTTATTTAAATGTAGATATAAATGTATAATTTAATTTATTTTGTATTGGTTTGGCAACAGTTAAAAAGATACTGTTCAAATTATTATTTGTATTTAAAAGTTCAATAAATGGATGTTTTCAAAGTCAATGAATAATCGTATTTAATAATCGTGATATCAATTATTGACCAAAATAATCGTGATTATGATTTTTGCCATAATCGCACAGCCCTAGTACATATTATGTAAGAATGCATGGGCCTGGGACTTAGAGCCACAGCCAGGGCAATAAGGTCAGAAAGGATTAGAGAACACACTGGGGGTATTGGTATTTGTTATGTAACTTTAATCACAATACCAGCAGATAACGCCAGCCTTATCATTTATACTGATGGGTATGTTTCAAGTGAAAGTTATTGAGTTGGGGAAGGTTTTCCCCTCAGTTTTTGCTAAGCCCAATATGACCCAAAGATATTTAATCTACAATGGTATTAGGATCGCCTTATTCTTTCACCAACTAAGTTAGTCAGTACTACCGATGTTTAAAGATACTGTTGTTACTATAAAAAAGAAAAATCAGGAACAGTACAGTATAAAACACAACTGTATTAGGTTGGACATGAAATGTATGATCTCATACAGGTGTAATGTTTTCACAGTGAGGCACTCTTTACAAATCTATGTAGACATTCAGGTGAAAAATCTTTAGCAAATAAAACAGTCGACAGGTAGGATTACATTTCTCCAACCAGCCTCGCTTTGAGAAAAACATTAAGAGGAAATGTTACTTGCCTCCAGTGGTGTAAAGGTAACTAAGTAAATGTACTCAAGTACTGTAATTAAGTGCACTTTTCAGATACTAGTACGTATCTTTTGCCACTTTGTACTTCTACTCTACTACAATGTAGAGGTTATAAATAAGACTTTAGTTACACCTGGAGTAAATGCACTAGCTACCCTGCAGCATACAAAGTAAATCAAATTAGCTCCACGTTTACCAGTTGTGATAAATATGATCAAAACATATATATTACTAGAAAATTGATCTGCATAACAAGTACTTTTTATGATGGTACTTTAGGTATTTTGATGCTAATACTTGTGTACTTTTACTTGAGTAATATTTGCAATGAAGTGATTTTGCTTCTAACAGAGTATTCATAGACTCTGGTATTTCTCCTTTTACTTTAGTGCAAGATCCGAGTACTTCTTCCACCTCTGGATATGATACTGAGAGATTTCCATACAGAACTGCAGTCGTGTCAAAGCTCCTAGACTCGTTACGTTAGCAAACACTAGAGATGTTAATCTTCGTGTATATTAACAACATACAACTAAAATAGAACAACACTGTTACGGTGTCTTATTCCTGGTCATGATGAAAGGGTTGTTTCTACATGGACATCACACCAAAAGGTTACATTTTAATGGATTGATATGGTAACTAGCGACGATGCTAACGTTAGCTGTGGACCGAGACAACTGACCGTTACCTGTCTGTGATGATGAACAGCGGTGTTTTCTGAGCCTCAGCTGGAAACTCTACGAAGGCTTTTCCTCTCTGACGGAGAACCAGCAAATATTACACTGTGACAGACTGTGTCAGACCCTCATAAGTGTTTTGTAACGATGGATTGCTGCTGTTAGGCACCGGTAGCCATGTTCCTGGTTTGCATACGTTGGCAGTGCAATGCATCATGGGAGCCTGCCTTTCCTTCTGTTTTCTTCTTCTTCTTCTTCTTCTCTCGGTTTTTGGCGGATTGCAAACTACTTTAAAGGTGCATACCGCCACCTACTGTACATGAGTGTGAATCATTATATCATTCCATCTCTTAACTCATGGACGATCTAATCAACGAACAACAACAACAGAATCAACATAAAATAAATAAAAACAAAACGAAATAAAAATCTATGATCTTTCCTGACCTAATGTTAAATTATTTTTCCTACCCCAGTTTCACTCAGGAAGGTAAACAGTGCCTTTCTGGTAGCTCTTACTCCCTCTCCTTTTGTTCCCAAAATACCAACCACACTCCATTCCCTCTCTGCCTCTAAAACTTTAGACTTTAGTTTTTCTCTTTCAGCTTTATAGATGTCACAATGTAACAAGATATGTTCTACATCTTCTTTAACTCCACAGTTCCCACACTTGTCACTGTCACTTTTCCCCATGACATACAGCGTACCATTCAATGCTGTGTGATTTATTCTGAGTCTAGCTATCATGATTTCCTCCCTTCTGTTTCTTTCTTTATACATATTAATTGTAATTGTCTTTTGTACTTTGTGATAGTCCTTTGCCTTTCTGGTCTTTCTCCCACCTTTTCTGCCAGATCTCCATCCCTTTTTTCTTAATTACTGCTTTTCCTTCTCCTTTTCCAAGTTGCACTGGTAATGTTATTTCCTTTTGTAGTGCACTTTTTGCTAATTTATCAGCACACTCGTTCCCTTTCACCCCCTCATGTGCAGGCACCCAGCAGAACTGCAGATCTATACCGCTTCTGTGAAGTCTTAACAGGCTATGATTCAGTTCTATGAGAATGTCTTCTCTGGCAGTTGTTGTTGACTGTATGCTTTTTAATATGGATAATGAATCTGTGCATATCACCACCCTATGGTCTGACCTCTTCAACCCACTGTAATCCATTATTACAGCCAACATTTCTGCTACACTGATAATTGATCAGACGCTCTTTTTGAGATCGATATTTTAAAGTCTGGGATGTATATACCAACTCCAACACACTCTTCCTTGTTCTTAGAACCATCTGTGTACATTTTTAGGTAATTGTAGCACTTTTCGTTCAGATACATACTTGTTTTAATTCCCACTTCATTTATTTGCCACTCTTTTTTCTTTTCTACAATACTCATATCTATGTTAGCTTCTGGGAAAAGCCATGGGGGAACACTGCTAAATGGGGTTGCTTTTGCAAACGTGATGGTCTCCACTCCATATGCCCTCGTTCTTTCCTTATTTGTCCAGCCAAACCCACGTCCCTGGAACTTTGTATATTCCCAGCAATCCTGTAGTATTCTGTTTGTAATATTTTCCTCTCCACTTCCTTGTAGCCTGACCCAGTACGACAGAGCAAGTTTCTCTCTTCTGATCTCCAGAGGTGTCTCTCCTGCTTCTATCAGAACTGCATTGATAGGGGATGACTTTATCGCTCCAATACAAAGCCGCAATGCTTTATATTGTATTCTATCAATTTAAATTTAAAATTAAATTTAAAAGCGATGTTTCTGCTGCTGCTCCATACACTATACAACCATAGTCTATTGTGGATCTCATAATTGATCTGTAAATGTCTATTAATGCTTGTTTGTCTGCGCCCCAGTTGCATCCACAGCTCGCAATAAATGTAATACTTTTTTGTATTTTGTTTCCACTTGATTAATATGCATTTTCCATGTATATTTGCTATCAAACCACAGTCCTAGGTATTTGAACTCATTCACCTTTGTCATTGGACGATCATAGCTGTTGGCCAGCTAAAAGCCATCATGTAGCATGACTTGCTTTCTGACATTTTGAATCCGCAGTTATATGACCACCTCTCCACTTTTTTAATCGCTCTAGCTATATTCTCCATTACGTATGGGGCATTTCTTCCCATCATCCAAATAGCCCCATCATCTGCGTATAGAGCCGATTGGATGCATGTGTCTAAGCATGTAAATATGTCATTAATCATGATGTTAAATAATATTGGAATGACTGCACTCCCTTGGGGAATACCATTTTCTATTTCAAAATAATTGAAAATATCTGCTGCAACCTATACTCTAAATGTCCTGTCTGTTAAAAAGGCCCTTACCCAATTGTACATTCTCCCTCCAATACCCATTCTACTCAATTTGATCAGTAATCCATCCCTCCACATAGAGTCATACGCCTTTTCAATGTCAAAGTACACTATTGCCATTATCTCTTTCATTTTCAATGTTTTTTCCACATCATTACTCACTCTTACTAATGCATCTATTGTGGACCGCCCTTTATGAAATCCGCTCTGAAAACTACTCAGCAGCCCTTTCTGTTCCAGTACATATGAGAGCCTACGAACAATGATCTTTTCCACCCATTTACATAGGTGTGATGTAAGAGCTATTGGTCTGTAGTTACTAGGGTTAGCTGTATCTTTCCCTGGCTTATTGAATGGTAGCACGACTGCTGTTTTCCACAAACTTGGCATATCTCCTTCTCTCCAGATTTGATTGAAAAGACTCAGCACCATTGTCATAGTTTCCATAGGTAACTGTCTAAACATAGCATAGCATAGCTGGTCTTGTCCTGGCGCTGTATATCCTGTACCTTGTAAGGCTATTTTGAGTTCTGACATTGTAAATTCCACATCAAGAGCTGACCTATTATCCTGTCTCTTCTCCTTCACGTTTTCATTCTCTGCTAGTAACTGCTGTTTTTGCTGCCTATGAATATCACTGAAATGTTCCCCACTATGTACTGCTGTAAGTGTCCTTCCTAACATATCTGCCTTCTCTTTATCTGTCACTGCCAGCCTCTCCCCATCAGCCAAAGCTGGAATTTGAATGGATTTCCTTTTCCCACTCCTCATCCGCTTAAACATGGACCAGACATCACCTAACTTTACTCCTCTGCCAATGGTAAAACAAAATTCTCTCCATGTTCTCTTTTTTGTGTATTTTATTGTCCTTCGAGCAGCTGCCCTTTTCCTTTGATACTCTATATAACATTATTTTGTGTCATGTTTTTTTTTAATTCTCTAAATGCATTATTTTGCTCTTTAATAGCCCTGCTGCATTCCTCATTCCACCATGGCACCACTTTCTTCCTACCCTTGGTTGTTGTTTTGGGTATACTGTTCTCTGCTGCATTTAGTATATGTTGCGTTATTTGGCTTGTACTTACCTCTATGCTTCCCTCTGATGTTAGCAGGTGTACCGACTCCTCACACCATATCCTACATTTCCCCCCCAATCAGCTTTAGCAAAGCACCACCTGGTTATTACACCTCCTTCCTGCATATATACATTATTATTCATTTTAGTAAGCACTGGATAATGGTCACTTCCTACTGTGGAGTTATTCAAAACAAACCATTCGCATGTATGAACCAAACAGTTCGACACTAATGTCAGATCCAGGCATGAAACTTTCCCCCTATGCACATCTACTCTTGTGCCATGTCCATCATTAAGGCATATTAGTGTTCTTTCCTCCAGCATTTCTTCCACTATATTTCCGTTACTGTCTGTATGGTTGCTGCCCCATAGACTGTTGTGTGCATTGAAATCACCACACCAAACTTCCTTCCTATGTTTATTGCCTGCTTTTTCTTTAAATATATCAGTGGTTAGATTTTTACATGGGTTGTATAAATTGATTATCCTAATGTTATCTTGTTTTCCAGGGTTGTAGATTTCCACTATAATACACTCTATAACATCAGGAGATTGCACCTCCCTATATGCCACACCATCTTTGAGAAACGTGGCACACCCTCCACCATTTTGATTATTATCTCTATCATGCCTTATACAGCTAAATCCCGGAATGACAAAGTCTAATTGAGGTCGTAACCAGGTTTCTTGCACACATATTACCTCAGGGACTACTGTACCTCTAGATCATATATATATTTCTTGAATTCTTGACCATTAGCTATGAGGCTTCTTGCGTTCCACTGTAGTATGTGCAGCACCATGATTAAGGATCTAACCCTCATCCTGATTTTCATTTTCCCCAACTCCATTTATAGCTGCATGTATCTGGTCTGCTTTAATATCTTTCATGTCAAGGAATTTTCCAGCTCTGTTTTCTTCTTCTTCTTCTTCTCTGTTTTATTTGCTGCCTCCACTGCTCTGGAGGGAGAAGATTAGCACACTGGACCGAGATTGATGTATCATAAAGGTAATACCGAACCAAAATGCACAAGCTATAACCTCTCTACAGAAGCCCAGAGAGGTGAGAGAGAGACAATCATTCATGTGATCCATCCATTTGATATCAAGTCATTCCAAAATGTTTCATCCTGTATTTACGAGTTAAAAACATGCCAGAATATTCTTTCTAAATGTCTTTGTGAAAAGCTGTGGTGAAACAAGGGCAAGAGTTTTACCTGATGAAGAAGTTTCAGTTTTTCTTTCTTTTATTTGTTTCAGTATGTGTCTTCCCTATGTTCTGGAGATAGAACTAAAAACATTATGCTATCTTCAAGGTAAATTAGAGTATGGGGTGGTGGTGCACTTATTATGGCTGAAATATTTAACTTATTCTTATTTATCTATCTTAAATATATATTTTTTAAACTAAGCTATCGGCAACTCCAAATAGACTTGTGTGCAGCAGCCGTCTGACTTGTTCTGACTTGTTAATAAATACAAAGAACAAATGTGAACTGAGGTTAAAGTTCACCTTTAATTTCATTATGTTGTTGGTGAGTTTTCATCTTAGATCAGCTGTCATTACGTGAACCCAAAAATCTAAAGTAATGATCTGCATGGTCGATGGTGTAAATGTATCAGTTAAGCTATGCAATTGTTTTTACTGTATTTCCAAATTGCTAAATAAATGAACATGAGAAAACTCAAGGTAATTGTGAATAAAACTGAAATTAAACCATTACCACATGGCGCAGTGATTAGTGTCAGAATGCAGCCTTAATTCTGGTTGTGTTTTCAAATCAATTCAAGCATTTGTTTTATAGCACCCTTGTTAATATTTTACATTGTATTTACTTATCATGTTCTTAAAAATCATCCTTCACCTTTAGACAGTGCTACAGTGACCTGTTATTAATCACTGGGTTATGGCAACGCCGTTAGCCGCTGTTATCTGATTAAGAAGAGGTATAAAGGAGATGTTTCTGCAGTTGGAGCAGCAACTACTGCATCATCATGAATTCGTCTACAAGTTTAAAAGTGCGCCTGCCGGTGCTTGTTCTGGTGTTTGAGGTTGTTATGATCATTCTTTTTTCTCTTTTTGTAACGTACGATGACAATGCCAATGCAAGGCTGCAGAACAATGAGACTAACCCAATGGATAACTCTTTGTATCGAGACTATCCCTACTTTGCTGACGTACAAGTAATGATCTTTGTAGGCTTCGGCTGTCTGCTCGCCTTCTTCCGATTTTACGGCTTCAGTGGAATGATCTTCAATTTTCTTACAGCTACATTCGCAATCCAGTGGGCGATCGTGATACAAGGTTTTTTCCAGTTTTACTATGATGGTAAAATTCACCTGGGAGTTGTCAACCTGCTGAATGCAGAGTTTGCCTGTGCCGTTGTGCTCATCTCTTTCGGAGCCGTTATTGGAAAAACAAGTCCTGTTCAGCTGCTGGTTATGGCTCTGCTGGAAATCCCTATGTTTTCTGTGGTAGAATGGGCTGTATTGAAGTACATAAGGATCAATGACGCAGGCGGCTCTATACTTATTCACCTGTTTGCCTGCTACTTTGGTCTAGGCGTGACATTTGTGCTGTACCGCCCGAGCCTGAATAAGGGACATTCAAAAGAGATCACCAGTTATCAATCGGACATCCTCTCTGTGATGGGGACCTTGTTCCTCTGGGTGTTCTGGCCTTCATTTAACTCTGCTCTGACCCTGAAGGGTGACGATCAACACAGAGCAGTACTCCACACTTTTATAGGTCTGACCTCCTCCACTATCACTGCCTTTGCTCTCTCTGCGGTGTTCAACAAGAGAGGCAAGCTCACAATGGCGGACATTCAGAATGTGACTCTGGCAGGGGGTGTGACTGTTGGGGCTACTGTGGACATGATGATTTCCCCTGTAGCCGCATACGTCCTGGGCATCATGGGCTGCACCGCCTGTTTCTTTGGATACAGGTACCTGACCCCCTTTATGGCTCGACGCATGAGGATCCAAGACCAGTGTGGCATTCACAACCTGCACGGACTCACTGGCCTCATTTCATCCACAGCAGGGATCTGTGCCATCCTCCTCGCTACAGAGGAAACCTACGGGCCCAGCATGTACCAGATCTTTTCCCATCGTGCTCCACCGGCGGGAGACCCAAAGCTCCTGGAGCTGCAGAAGCTGATTCCCGGGCTGAAGCCGGGCTTGGGACGTACTGCGCAGGAACAAGCCCTCTACCAGGTGGCAGCTATTTTCGCCACCATCGCAGCATCTGCTGTCGGTGGGCTGCTCACTGGTATGGTCATAAAGCTGCCCTTCATGGCTTCCCCTTCCGACAAGGACTGCTTTGATGATGATCTCTTCTTTGACGTGCCGTCTGACTTTGACAGCGGACACCAGGCCCTCATAAGCTATGATGAAAAGTTAAAAATGAGCTCTATTGACACCAAAGAAGTCTCAAAGTCAGTCTAAATCATTGCATTTTTTTAAATGTGTCACTATGTGAGAATGTTGAAATTTGTCACTTTCACAATTCTTAGGCTGTTTACTGTTGTAAGGAAAGTTTTAGTTTTTTTTTCATGAAATTACAAAAGGCAAGTAAAAGTGTAAAATATAACAGTTATTACCAGAAAAGAAATCTGATGTAATTTCAAATTATGTTTTGTATTTCCTTTCAAATAAACGATTTTAGAAAGTCAATGATGTGTATGTTGTTTTTAAAAACGTCTTGTTTAAATGTTGTAGCATGATCGAATAAAAGCATCTGCCTCATTTAATTTTGTTGTATCTTATCTTACATTTATAACTAATGGTAACTCAATGCTTACTACTGCCTCACTGCATTGTTCAACATTGCACTTTGGTATGAACAGCTTTTAGTGACATAACACCAAAAATAATGAAATTGAGCATAAAGAGGAGTGCTTGAAAGATAGTTAACACATTGAATACCCTTTGTAACAGAAATGGGAGCAGAAGAAAAGTATAAAACGTGAAATTATGAATGACATTTGATATTGCAACATTTCAATTTCATATCTGAAACCGCTTTTCAATTTGTAGACCCGATTGAGAAGTCCAGAAACTGTACACCATGACAACAAGCATAGTCAGATAATAATCCTGTAAGGGTTCATTTGCTAAAAGAGATATCTTCCTTTTTATCTGTTTTCCTTATTGTTTGTGTGTAAGGTCTGTCGTTTAGATAAGATACCTTTCTTTGTTTCGTATCAGTTTTATTATATTTTGATTGTGCATTCAAAGGAGTATCATCAAACGTATGTTGATTTATCAACTCAAAGGAATCTCCTGCTCAATTGAGAACTTTCTCAGCATTGAACCGTTGGGATTGAATACCTCCCATGAGATGTCTACTCATCATCAGTACAGGAACAGCACATGTGAATGTATGAGCTAAGATATAAACACATTCATTAACACATTTTATCTGGAGGTTTACAAGCCAACGAGAGTGAGTATATTTTATTGACTGTATTTTACGGTGTCCAGTACTTGTTTTTTATGGCATAGTTTATTTTAAAAGATATCACAATCTTGATACCTGCCACTAATAATAAAGTATATTAGTACATGACCAACTCATACACTCCTGATAATGACAGGCCTCCAACCAACCTTTCCAGTGATAAAGCCAGGCTCATGAACTCTTCTTCATCACAAAGGTTATTGATTTACTCTGTAAGCAATTAAGTATTTTACTTTCTACTTAGTGTATCAATAGATTAGTGGGACACTTTAGCTTTTTATATTGCACCTCACTAAAGTAAATCATGTGTTTCTGTTCACAAATGTCCTTAGAAAAGTAATGTCATTAGTTACAAAGCTTGCACTGTATCTTATGTTAACTGATCTAATATTCCTTATCTAATCAGGGGCATTGGCTAAGTAAAGTTCTATCTAATTTATACGTAAAATGCATTATATTTAAAGTTCATAAGTCCCAGAGAGCTGATATACTTTGAAGTTGACCGTCATTATCTTTACGTGAAAGTCATTTTATGGAAAATGTATTTACTGCTGATAAGTAATAATTGGGCGTAATAAATGAGCACACACATCACTTTTTCAAGAGGATATATCACGTAATATTTCATTGTTATTTTATAGAGACAGTGAAGAAAAAGATATGGAAACATAACTGTGTAATTGTAAAATTAGGAGTCATAATGTGGTGTCCAGTGTCTTCAATGCATGACCTCATTTTCTGGAACACAATGTATCAATAATAATCATTATAGAAGATTATTATGCTTCCTTAACTGATTTCACTGTCATCATAAATAAGATGTATGATGTCAAATACAAAGTACAGACTAAGATAATAGTTTTTCCCAAGAATAGTTTTTAGGCCTTATTGAATGAACAATATGTGTTAAAAGCAATAAGTAAGGTGCGAGTTGAAGTCACTCTTGTTGTTGTTGAGTTAGATCTGAGTGGTTTAAACATTAATCATCTTATCAAAAAAGGATAACAAAAGGACAAAGAGCTGACATTTGCAGTCTAACACTTCCTCAGTAATCAGAGGGTCAGCTAAACACTCGTATGATCTTGGTAACTGCAGTTGGTTGTCTGAGCTTCACCGTGCAGATTGATTATGTGTTTTATTTTACATTCATCCCATGAAGGGGGAAAGTTTCCACGTGCTCACATTAAATCTCAGTCTCACATGTACATATGAGCATGATTTGGTGACACCACAACTGTTTTGAAGAGGAAACCTAAAACATAAGGCTGCTACTTTTGGTGGAGAAAAAATATGGGGAACATTATTATTCAAATCAAAGTATTTTAATCATTTAAACATGTTTAATAATCCATGTTTGTCATATGCATACTGGTAAACAATTATATGTTTATAGGTAGCTTAGAAAGAAAGTAAGTAGGAAATGTACAATCAAATGCTTCATCAACACTAGAGCAAGGCAAGTCCAAAACATGTATTAAACATTTTCTTGGAAAACTGGATACATTTTATTATTGTGCCTGGGCCTTCACTACTTCACCGCAGAAAGGCTGTCATATCTAATGTAATGACAGACAACAAACAGTGCCCTCCAGTGGTGGGGGGCAGGGACGTGCACAGACATTTTGGGGGGCGGGTGCTCAAGTGAGAAAAAGGGTATTTCCCATAATCATTTATAAAAAAATGTTTTAAAACAAAAAGTTAAATATAGTTGCACATCTCTGACTTACTGACCAATTTATTTTAATACCCTCACACTCACGCAATTGTTTAATACTCAACAGAATTCTACAAAATAATCAGCTAACACAGAGACAATGGTCTTCTTTAGTATTCACAATGCACAAGAGCAGACAACAAACTAATACAATTAATAGTTATTACATGAGCAGGGGGGGGGCCAGTCCGCCCCTGGTCTGAAGTGACTGCCGATGACTGTCCGCACCGCTGTGCAAGAGACGTGGAGGGAGGGAGGGTAGAGAGAGCATCGGAACTTCACAGTCTAATCTCCCGACCTGATATTTTAATCTTGTATTCAATCAATATATTTTTGGAAAGGGAAACTGTGCGCAAACAGCAGTAGATATATATTCATTTATAAAAAAAATAAAAAATGGGGGGAAAGGGCACTTTCTCTGGAGGAAGAAAAAGGGCAGGGGACTCAAGCCCACTTTGATGTCTATGTGTGCACGTGCCTGGTGGGGGGTCAGCCTGCACAAAGAGCATTGATGGCCTCTCAGAGATGGTTGGCGTAATCTTCTCCGCTGTCTGCAGGGTTGACGGTTTTGGTGCGTTGGTTTTGCACAGAGGCATACAGATCAGACACGTTGGAAACAAAGTCAGGTTTGCCTTCATCTTCCTTCTCTGACTCTGAGGGCTGCTCTAAATGAACTACATCTGAGTACTGTATCTGTGGAGAGCTGCGGCCCGACTGCTGCCTGGGAGGCTTCAGGGTCAGGTTAGCATAGCAGTCCTGAGTACTGGACTGGAGGGAGAAGCAAAACACAGTTATATATGTCTCACCAATATTCCTAGGTTTATAGTTTTGCAAATAACAATCATTTGTACAACTTTTTCAAAGACTTCTACCTAAATAATTAAAATTCAAACACTCTACCTGTGAGGTAGGATCAACTCCTGTGAACAAAGCTGTGCCTGTTGAAAACAACATCACACTGTAATGGGACTCAGTTGAAGGCGTTGTATGGAAATAGACACATGTGAAATGCACTTACTTGTTGCGATGAGGCCAATGTTTCCATAAATAGGATTATCTTCCATCTGTCTTGAGCTCAGCCTTAATTTGGAGAAAGTAAAAGGATATTTTGTTTTTATTATATATTTTCACTTTTGGCAATGACATCTGACAATGCAGACCGTTATAGGAGATGATGTTGCCTTTTCTTTAATATATAAGCCACATACCTTCTTCTTGTCCTTTGTTTACATAATCCTTTTCCTGTCGCAGTATAAAAAAACGACACTCACCATCAGATACAGAAAATACATTTGCTTTCATTGGATTATGAACTAGCAAATAATGAAATGACTGTACCTGAGCAACATTTTGACACCCAGCAAAAGATATTCAAAGCTATTGAGAGGACCAGCATCGCGCTGATAACATAAAACAGCAGCTGATAAGAAAACGGCATGCACCTCCAGTCTAGAGAAACTGAGAAAATGAATGATATTTATTATGGATTAATACAAATAACTGAATACACACTCCTAATGATTATAATCTTCTTCTTTTTTATATAATTGGTGTTGGATTTGTTTCTCCACCAAAAAGTTATGCTACTTGATTTATAAAATCATCAATTTAGATTGAAAAATCCAGAATCTAAAATGTGGATGTCCAAATATTTACTTTTTAAAGTTTAAAGGTGGGGTAGGTAAGTTTGAGAAACCGGCTCGAGATCGCTAGAATTTGAAAATACACAACCGGAGAAAATCTGCCACTTCCTTATAGAGCCCCTCCTCCAACACACACGAACGCGCACATGACCAATGAGGGCACGAGATAAGTTTGTGCACAGATGGAAGGCTGACAGGCAGGTAGGCCATCCAGTTATTTTAGCCGGGCCTGCTAAAATGATTGGTCGTACTTTTTACAGTATTACGGCTTCCACAGATGACATTTTTTTATGGATTTTTTGTCAAAGCACTTAAGATATTCATTGCTATCGGGATGTTAAGAGCATTCCATGGAATATAACAAAAAGTGTATCTCGAGCCGGTTTCTCAAACTTACCTACCCCACCTTTAACCGACCAATCTCTAGAGGCCCCAAGTTTCCATATACTTACCACATTTAAATTGTGTGAGGAAACCAAATGATTTGAGATAACCTCTGCAGATATGAAAACGGGGTGGGGGTGCCAAGGCAAGTTTATTTTCAGGCCACATTTCCATCACAAAGACAGTTGAAGGATCATAATGATAACAATAACACACCAAAGACATTACAGTATAAAATACTTTTAAAGGAACAAAACATCTTGATAATGCTGTGAAATATGTGTCCAATCTCAAAGTCAGTATACAAAAAATGAATCAGACACAATCCATGTCAAAGCCGATGCCCATTCTCATTATAAGGGTAGGTACCGTGTTGCAAATTGAGCACAGTGCATCTTCTTGTTCACAAATCTCTCCCTGAGTCATATGGCTGGGTTTGTCATATGGAGTGCAATGGTAACTAAAAAAGGTTTGATAGAAAGATAACACAGAAGTGGTTCCCTTGAGCAACAGATTTACACCACCTGTGTGCATTCATTGCATGTATCTGCTCAGTCGCCTGCTGCGGAAGATGTGGTTTGTACCGAGACGCTTGCACAATGCAGTAGGTTTATTTTGCAAGAAGACATGCTGAGCAAAACACACTGGATGCGTTTCCTACTTCGAAAAAACATTTGCAACGCTTTGTTTCGGTCCAACATACCCAAGATTAACATTTCACTGAACATATCTTGCATATCTTGTCACTACACTTTCTTCATCCTCCCCACAACATTTATAAATAAGATTCCCATTCAAAATAATTTGTCCCTTGCAATCACTTTTTCCATCACAAAAGTCTCTCTCTGACAAAGACCATAAATCCATATGAGAGATGAAGAAATTGGTGAAAATGTTAATGCACTTATTTTCTCAAATGTAACTTTTCTGCTCTGCATAAAACCTCTAAATCTACATGCATGCTTCCCTGCAGTACCTTGTAGTTATTTTTGACAAACAAACAAACAAAGACTCACCATGTCAGTCTATAGCCAAAAATAACACAACTGAAATCAAACTAATCAAAACATCCTTAAATGTAAACAATTAATGTACAGAATATATAAATCAAATAAGTATTTAAAATCCCAAGCAAAGCATCCTGGAAGGAGAGTATTATTCCTATTTGGGTGCCTATCATTTGTTTCAGTTTAAGTGTTTTTTTTTAATCCACATTTGTTTCTAGTTTATTTAAACAGGCTGTTGACTGTGTTTCACTAACCACCTTCACTTAGTTGCAGGTCATTTAGAGAGTTTCTGAAAGGAGTAATGAGACCACATTGTTCGGGTGAGACTTTACTGCTAATACCATGTAAATATATGTCACAAGTAAAAGCCGTACATTTAAATGTAAGTTAAGTTATCCAAGTATAATCAACATGTGTACTTATTATTTCCTGGCAATAAACTCAAAAATAAAGAGGATTCCTCAAGTCTCCAAAATCTATATATATATCATGTGGACACAGTCATACCTGTACTTCTATCTCACATCAACCTCATCGTCATTCAAATTTAGATGATCCTTTCTAAAGCTTCTATCAAGACTTACCCAATGTGCAATTGCGATCATCAGCCATGGCATTGAAGCTTTAATCAGGAACAATTCACTCACGATGTTTGTCTCTCCTCTATTATAAATGTGAAAAAGACTACAGCATCTGTTGCATGTTTATCCTCTGGGTGTGATGTCGCTCGAGAAGGTTTTTTTATTTTTTATCACGTTGCAGGATGTGTGCTTCTGCAGAAAACCACAAACTGTTTTTAGATTGAGAATAACATCAAGGTAACACAGAGAGAGAGACTGGAATGAATATTATTGAATCAACCTATTTTTACTGAAATGTCAAGGGGGAAATTCCTTGTATGTAATGTCAAAGTTAAAAGTTGACTATATTGTACCATTAAACTTAATATGTATTATTTAGTAAGAAACACCGTTTATTGGGTTAATTAACCCTCCATCTTCAATTAAACAGGATATACATATGTCAAATAAAATGATGCATTAACTCAGGAGTGGCCAAACCTTTTTTGTGCTGGGCTATAGACAGGCCAGTGACCAGCCAAAAAACAGAAAATGCAGAGTTTCTAAAGATTCACACTGCCATAGAAAATCTGTGTCTCCATACCAGTAACCCATGTGCCCATAGAGAAATTATTATCTTTCAAAATAACTACCCAACACTACCGCAGTTTAGTGTTGCCATTACATTGTTTTTTTAGTGTGCTGCTCTTAAATTTAGACTGTGAGCAACTAGGACAAAAATAAACTAATTACAATCACTGAGACAAGCCAAGTGTGAAGGAAAAATGATGTTATCGCCTTCAAATGCAGCACAAGAGTGAGATAATGTTGATTTGTTTAACTTTTATTATGGTTACCTTCATGAAACGGAAGTAAACCTCTTTTTATAGGTTGACTTGCTAAACCTGGGCTGCAGCAGGCCAATATATTAGCCTCTGTAAAACAATATGGAGGTAGATGTCCCCATGGAGTATAGATCTATTCAAAACCTGTGAACTAGTATCCTGGATTGAAGTCCTGTTCTGGTTTAAACATATTTAAGAAATATTGTTTACATGGACCACAGTTAAAGGATCTCCATTATGCTCATTTTCAGGTTCATATTTGTATTTTGTGCCTCTACTGTGACATGTTTGCTGTTCAAAAAGCTCTTTATTTCTCTCATACGGCCTGTACTGCAGCACCTCTTTTCACCCTCTGTCTGAAACCAGAGCCCAGTCTGCTCTGATTGGTTAGCTGGCCGGCTCTGTTGTGATTAGTAAACCTCTTAGAGATGTTTGTCATCTATGCATTTATCAGATCGTTTAGATATTTGAGTGCTCTTAACAATCTAATCATTTGAATATAAAGCCAAGGGAGATAACAGTCTAGCCTCTGCTATTTTGATTACTTCACTGTAGTTTTCTCATAGTAAAATGTTCTTACATGCACACTGCACACCTTATTTTTTAATCATTTGCGATGAATATCCTTTCAGTGAAGTGGCAGCTCGGACCTGACACGTCCTCCAGCTGCTTCTCAGGTCTGTTTTAACACATCCCACCCACCAACACTGGATGAGTGGCTTCCTGCGTGGCGTGTGGGCTCCTATAGGTCAAGTCATGTCCTCCTTCACATGATGATGCACAGTTATTTAAAGAGATCGATCTGTAGACAAGGATCTGGGAGTTTTAGGCTTTACCAGAGGAAGCTGTGCACATATGACACTCAATGGTTTAACATGATGGGTTTAAAAAAACTGCTCATCTTGGTAACAGCTTGTTATATCTCTCACAGGCTCCGCCCTCTACTGGACTCTATGGGTACTCCCCTCGATCCTATCATGCAAGCATTCATCCACTGAGACTTTCTAGACGTAGCCGGCCCCTGGGCGGGCCTACCTGAATGCGCGCGCATCTCACCGCATAAAAGGAGGCCTCGCCTCCTTACTGTCATCTCTTTCTCTTCAGCAAGGCAGTGAGATACAAATGAGTGAAGAGAGACGGATACAAATATAAGACAACGAAGAAAATGGACTCACCATTGGAGCGCCCTTGTCCTTCGTGTCCGGGCTCCATAGAGGGCGACGACCCCCACTGTCGGTGCATCGAGTGCCGACCACGCAGCGGGCAACCTGGGCCCGCTTGCATTCTGCAGCGCCTGCCAGCTAATTCCTCGCCCCGGCCGCCATCAACGGCTGGCGCAGTTTGAGGGTTGCTACGTCTCGCCGGTGGAGGACCCAGAGCTCGACGTGATGGAGATGGAGGACCTCGTGGAGGGAGTGCCCTTCGTGTTCGCCATTCCAGCGGACCGGGCGGGTCCGAGCATCGGGGAGAGGGACGACGATGACGACGATGACGACGACGATGACGACGATGACGACGATGACGACGATGGCGACACCTCGTCGTCTGGGATTTCCGGCGGCCGCCAGGAAGGCCAACAGTCAGAGTCAGAGAGCAGACAGGCATCCTTGCTTCGGGCAGTTTGCAGACTGCGACAGGGGGCAACAGTGACAGCTTTGACTGTCATGCAGACCCTGGGTCTCATGGCGGCGGCTCACGTTGTGGTCCCGCTTGGGTTACTGCATATGCGCCGCCTGCAGAGGTGGTTCTCCAGCCTGCGTTTAGATCTCAAGAGACACAAACGGCGTCTGGTGACTCAGTCGAGGGCAACCTCCGGTTCTGGGGGTCCCCGGATCACCTCCGGAGGGGGTCCCCACTGGGACGGGTGACCTCCTACATCACAGTGTTCACGGATGCATCCGGAACGGGATAGGGAGGGACCTGGGGAGCCCTTGGGGGTGGACGCATTTGCACACGAGCCATGGCCAAAGAAGCTGCTTTACGCCTTTCCACCGTTATGTCTCATTCTCCCACTCCTGGGGAGAGTGAGGCACGTCTTTCAATCATCCTACTAGCTCCGGATCGCGTGGGGGCACCGTGGTACTCAGAGATGACACAGATGAAGGTGGGCCAGCCCTGGGATTCCTGCGATGGTGTGAGGAGCGGAAAATAGAGCCCCTATCTTGTGAATTGGGATCTGTTTTGTCATACTTACAGTTATTGATGGACAGGGGGCTTGCTCATTCCACAGTGAAAGTGTATGCAGCAGCCATCTCGTCCTGCCATGAGGGATTTGGCGGCAGGTCAGCCTTTTCTCAGCCACTAATGTTGCGTTTTTTGCGGGGGGCCAGGAGGCTGCGCCCAGTAGTGCGCGCCTCCGCCCCGCAGTGGGACCTGCCGCTGGTGCTCGAGGCTCTGGTCACAGAACCATTTGAGCCTCTGGAGCTCTCCTCCCTGAAAGCACTGTCGTGGAAGACAGCATTGCTACTTGCCTTGACGTCAGCCAAAAGAGTGTCTGAGTTAACCGCTCTGTCGGTGCACCCGAGTTGTTTAATGATCCGGGGTGACCAGAGCGGGGCGACACTCAGACCAAACCCCTCCTTTGTGCCCAAGAGTCTAAGGAGTGCGTTCAGGTCGAGGGCTATTCAGTTGGGGGGCTTTAATCTCCCCCCATAGTGGGGCGAGGGAGGCTAAACGCGCACATGGGCCCATAGGGGCTGGAGGACTCTTTTTCCCCTGCTTTAGGGCAGGAGGGGGGAGTCCTCCACGTTATAGCACACCTCCACGGGGTAAGCGCGTCAGGGTGTGCTCTGTCAGCCGCAGCCTCTTTTCTCTCCACGGTTACGACCGAGGGAGAGGTGAGTGAGGCGCAGCGGCTGCTAACCAGAAAGCCGGTCAGAAACAATGAGATGGAACAGTGTTGTTGTGGGACAACAGCGCGTGTATACATCGGGGAGCCTGTGAGAGATATAACGAGGGGTTACGTATGGTAACGCTTGTTATATAAACACAGACGGAGCCCTCTACTTAGGGGCCCTGTCTGTCCTTTGCTGCTTGCTGAAGAGAAGTAAAGGATGACAGTCAGGAGGCGAGGATGAGATGCACGCGCATTCAGGTAGGCCCGCCCAGGGGCCGGCTACGTCTAGAAAGTCTCAGTGGATGAATGCTTGCATGATAGGATCGAGGGGAGTACCCATAGAGTCCAGTAGAGGGCGGAGCCTGTGTTTATATAACAAGCGTTACCATACGTAACCCCTCGTTCTGCATTGTAACTCCCTGATCTCTATTCGCTGCTCATAACATCGTTTTATGACATTTTGAAAGATGAGAGTAACAGTTTTAGGGATGTTTTCTATTTAGGTTTCAGTATAAAGTCTGCTTTTGGTGCAATTCAGCTACAGTGACATCTTGAGGTTCATTGCTTTATCCACATCCTACACTGTTTTTGTCTTTCTTCCCCATGATTTCAGTCAGTACCTGACACAAAGTTCACACAAACTGGGAACATCAGAGACTGATTCTTTATTTCTGAATTAGACTCATTATTGTACAACAATTGTAGTGCAAGGACATTAAGGTTCTATACACAGTGACTTTTTAAGTTTGATCAAAGCCTATCCATATATTTACAGGAATATATTAGGTCACATTGACCTAATAATAAATGAATGGTATATTGTAGATGATCAAAAAAATGGTGACAACATCTGGAGAACACAATGTTTACACACTGTGCAAGATTGCACAATGTATGAAATGAAAGTGAAAAATGTGAGCGAGACATTACATGTTTTATGACAGTAACATTCTCCATGAGTAAAACACAACCTTCAAGCCGATTTTCTGTAGTTATATATTGAAACAATTTTTACTTAGTGTGATTTTCAGATCTTTAAACACATTTTGCAAAGATATTTCTTGCACATTATTATAGCCACATTATGCATTCATAACATTTAATTTGTACATTTCAATACATTGAAAATATATATTCTAACTCATATAAAAACCTATTTAAAAAATAAGCATTTAAAGGTAGGGTAGGTACATTTGAGAAACCGGCTTGAGATCGCTAGAATTTGAAAATACACAACCGGAGAAAATCTGCCACTTCCTTATAGAGCCCCTCCTCCAACACACACGAACGCGCACATGACCAATGAGGGCACGAGATAAGTCTGTGCACAGATGGAAGGCTGACAGGCAGGTAGGCCATCCAGTTATTTTAGCCGGGCCGGCTAAAATGATTGGTCGAAATAAAGAAAAAGTACATCTGTTTACAGTTCTGCTTCATATGGGTGTTGAGAGAGGTATCCATAGATCTCTTCATTTTGCTCTCAAAGTGCACCAGATTGATGCATTTAACTTCAATATTTAAAAAAAAATCTTCCCGGGGGAGCATCCCCCCGGACCCCCCTCGAGGAGGTGAGCCCCCCCACTCATAAAAAAATACCACTTTACCCCTGCCTATATGCCGTGAGCTGATTATCGAGCCTTCATTGTAACAGTCGCGGGTGTACTGTGTGTGTGCGTGTGGGGAGTGTTGCAGTAAAAAATGCCACTGTAGTGCCGCCGCCACTGTGGGCTAAGCCCCGAATGTTTTCAGGTCCAGGCGACGCCCCTGGTCGTGCTTTTTACAGTAGGCTATTACTGCTTCCACAGATTACATTTTTGTATGGATTTTTTGTCAAAGCACTTAAGATATTCATTGCTATCGGGATGTTAAGAGCATTCCATGGAATATAACAAAAAGTGTATCTCGAGCCGGTTTCTCAAACGTACCTTTAATAATAAAACCGATTATATAAACACCTCGTGTAAATTCTAATGTTTGCTCTATTAACCTTTATCCAATGCATTTGTCTAGCTCATTGTCTATATGGTGGTACACATCCCCAGGAGACTTGTGATATAAAATGTATTGTAAAAAAGGTTATTCACAAAACTTTAAAACACATACTCAACCAACCAACCCACTGAAGCTCTGGTAGTGAGCCCTCCCTCCTGCCCACAGCAGGCGGGTCTTCGCTCCCCTTGTCCCGCCTCTTCCCCGCAGCTATCCTCTCCTCTCCTGAACGCTGATGTGTTACTAACTTCAGCCTACAACTCTGCAAAAATGTTTAATTTCGGGTCAAAAATGCTGCTGGTCTTCCTCCTGGCCTTCCCCTGTGGATTAATGTCCATCGGTAAGTCACATTTCTCGTTTAAAGCAGGAAGTGTATAACTTCGCTTTACGACGGCAACAGTTACAAAAGTTGTAAGATAGCCTCACATATTGACGTGGCATAGTCACACAGCTTTCCACCAGGAGCTATACGTCCTCACCGCCGCTTTCCTACCTGCAATGTATGGATCTTTTACTTATAAGTTTATTCATGATTATAAGAGAGTTGTAGCTCGTCTCTTTTGCTCTAAAAAGGATCGTCTCGTAACAGCTGCTGGCGTCGAAGCTTTAGAAAAAGTAACGTCAGCCATTAAAAGTGAAGTTGCATTACACTTTGTGCTCTTTAGAGGTGATTTTAGACAAAGTCTAAAAGTCGTTGTTGATGCAGCAACAGTTAACGCTCCGTCCTGCTGGGACACGTCACCATAGATAAGATGGTGACTTACTGTATACAAGTTTGTGTTTCTAAGTTTCTCATTGCTTCTCCCAAACACTTACATTAAAGTGGGGGCTTTTTATTGTCCTGGTATTTTTCATTTTTTAACTGGCAACAAAGTGGCCAGTTTGTCCACAGACAGGGAAATATGGCAATAATAAAAATGTTACAATGTGGTACAACATGTAGGACATCATCCATTCATTTTACTTTGAAATATTGTAGAAACCGCTTAAATCTAGCAAAATATCACTTTTGAAAACATGTAATTCATTGGTTGTTTTGGTGAATGGTCTAACTAGTGCCACATATTCCATCTTTTCCACCAACAAAAGTTATTACAGAAGAGAAAATCATATTGATTCACTCGTTTTTGTAACCCTAACGACATAACCAACCAATAAGGACGGTGTGAAATCGACAAAAATGCCTGATATATTGTGATTTATTTGGTGGTTACTTGGGAGATCTAAAGGCATTTGTACAAGCTATACACACAACAAAAGTTATATGATAAGTAAAACCGTAGTAAATTATTTTATGATATAATAAGGTCGTTTATTGTTCATTATGCTCACCAAAGACTGTTATAAAAATGGTAGCGGGAAATACACAGAACAGGAAAACACAATGCATTAGTATAAGATCAGACAATAATCAACATCCTTGACAGTATAATCAATATCTTTTTGTCTTCTCCCCTGCAGGCCATGTCTCTGCAGACTCGGACTCTGCTGAGGACCTTGCGGAGGACCTTGCTGAGGACCTTGCTGAGGACCTTGCTGAGGACCTTGCTGAGGACACAGAAGCTGCAGTAGATGAGGAGGAAGATGAGGAAGAGGTGCTTGTTGAGGAAGATCAGATCCAACCATCGGTATGTTTTAATCATATAGCAGCAAGGCAAGCCATTGGATTTACATGCAGATGATCAAGTAACAATGTCATGTGATGTTCCTCTTCAGGAAGCAGAGGAAGAGGACTCTGATGACGGAGCGGATAAACAGATAGGGTCTCACCCTGATGCTGACACCACCATCCTCTTCGTGACTGGAGAAGGTAGGCTTTCAGTTAACCATCATCATTCGAGCTATTCTTTCAAGAGACGAAGACATTTTGCATGTTTGTTATGACATCTAATAACTCATACTTTATCTGTATTCGTGTTTTTAACATTATATTTATTTGTTGTTTTCATTAATTTAGAGTTCCCTGCCAATGAAATTGTAAGGTTCCTGGTGGGTTTCACCAACAAGGGCAGTCAGGATTTCACCGTTCAGTCGTTGGAGGCTTCCTTCCGTTACCCACAAGACTTCCAGTTCTATATCCAGAACGTAAGTTTGATCTGAAGTACATAAATAAATATTATTACACACACATGTGCTCCACCTTTAATACAAATCCGATAGAAAATACTTTAAGAATGCAATTCTCTGTTGACGTGTTTTAAATCACTCAATGCCTATGCGTTTCAAAGTTTTTGGAATGTAGGTGTATAAGAGTATGTTAAAATATAAATCGGGTTAGAATACATATCTGTATGTGGTAAAAGAAACATAGAATACAGGCATAATTCTGCTAAGTTAAGACCATGAAAATATAGAAATTACAATATAAAAAACACAATTATGTACACTGCCAGTTTAATGCAGGTACAAAGTACTCATAATATTGAAAAATATTGATATTATTCAATATGATTTTCCGGCCCTGCATGGATTTCATGATTTCTTTTTTGACATTCAGAATAAAAATTCACATTTGTTTTTAATGACAAAACTATTTCCCATTTCAGGATCATTAAAGTATATCTAATCCGATCTAGTTATCTTCTGCATGTGTTTTAACGTTAAATGTTTTGTGTAGTTCACAGCGTTGCCTCTGAGCACCGTGGTGCCGCCCCAGGCTCAGGCCTCCTTCGAGTACTCCTTCATCCCAGCACAGCCCATGGCGGGCCGTCCTTTTGGTCTTGTTATCCTCCTCAACTATCTAGACACTGAGGTAAAAAGGATTTTCATTATTTATTTATTTATTTATGAATAGCATTTATTATTAGTGGTGGTGCTTGAGGTCTGTTAAGGTTGCTTTGAGAACAGAAGTAGAGTGATGGGAGGAAGTATTCTCACAGCCCGACTTCAATTTGAATGACTAATGAAAGCGCATACCTGACGAAAACAATGTCAGCAAAGCAGTTAGTCTTCATATTCGTATATTTGTTTCCATTTTTACATAATTAGGATGACTGGTGGCTCCTCACTGTCATTATGTTCTGCCTGCTGCTGAGCTTTGACTGTTGTTTTGTCATAATGACATTCAGATTTTTAAAGAGTCGCTCTTCTAAAAAAAAATTCATTAAGTTATTCCAAGGTACCTATTTGCTTTGATTCTTTGCTTACTAGTTTTTTTTTTACATTTCTTCAGGGCAACACATTCCAGGCGGCCATCTACAACCAGACTGTCACCATCACTGAGCTGGAAGAGGGAATTGACGGAGAAACGTGAGGCTCTCTTTTACTGATCTCTAACCCTGCACACTTAGTAGGAAAATATAAATCGGGTTCAGATTATTTTAGTTGTTCTTGTAGGTAGATTTGGTTTGCAGTTAAAAGACATCGGATCCATTATGACACATGTTTTAAAACAAGACAGGCAACAGGTAAATAAATAAAGCTTTTCCATACTATTTCACTGCAGAAATGAAAGGGACTTAGCAAACAATAGGGTGGCAACAAAATGATTGAATCAGTAATGGATGAATTAAAAGGATTTCTGCTTCTCAGTTTTATGTAAATCATGTGTAAATCTAATTATTTTACCCCATTATTTCTTATTTGAATCATCCTTTCAGGCTAAATACAGCTCTCTAAAGCTTCACAATTACAATCTTCACAGACTATTGCAGCGCATGTAGGAACCTGTAAAAAAGGAGGTGTGAAATTGGCACAAAGAGATTAGTTGTCAGAATTGTGCTGCTGGTGCAAGATGCAGAAACTGTCACCAGTGAATTATTAAAGAAATACAAAATGTTTTCCATCCTAAAATCTCAAAACCAATCAAATCCTCATTTCAGATACTAGATTAGTTAAAGGTTATTTTAAATGGCTCTAGGGGGCAGATTTGGTTAGACTGGTCTTGATAACAATGTGCAGTTGATGATAAAGGTATCTGTTTGCTTGAATATTGTTTTTTTGCTATCATTCTTTAATAAGCAAACCGCAGAATATTAAGAAGAGGGAAACATTTATTTCATATCTTCAACTAGCTTGGTTGCTACAGGTATTTAACTAAAATGCATTGCATAAAAATGATTTTATACCTAGATAACCAGGACATTTGACCTTGCATTGCATAGTGTCTATGTATGTACAGTCAATTATGTCTTCAGTTATCCACAAGCATTGCACCGCTCCCAGAGCATGGTATGGAAAAACACCATGTTACACTGGAAATCTTTTTATTGATTTAACATTTTATTTTGTTCTGCAGAATGTTCTTGTACATCTTCCTGGGTGGACTGGCGGCTCTGGCGCTCTTTGGGGTGTACCAGGTCCTGGAGACGAGGACGGTATGTGTTAGTCTTCAATCAGCTGTTTTATTTGGCATACTGGTGTCCCAATGCAAATGTAATAAAGTGTGGTCATATCTACAGCAGCAAATGGATTAAAGTGCACATTAGCAAGCGGTGGCATGCATCCTACTCCCTCTAAAACCTTCTCAAAAAGGGATACGTGGATGTTGAAGCAATGGTTTTAAAATTATTCATGTTGTCTTTTTCAGAAAAAGAGAGTCCCAGTGAAAATAGAGAAGGGCACTGGTGGGATGAGCGACGTGGACATCAGCTGGATTCCTCAGGAGACTCTCAATGTCATGAGTATGTTCATTTTTTATCCCCAACCGTTACAAATAATTACAGTTTAAACAGAGAAGTGATTCATTTGATCATATTACTGTTAATTGCCATGAAAATAAAATCTGATCTTCACATCCTGTCTTACAGACAAGGCTTCCCCTAAAGCATCTCCACGAAAACGGACCAAGAGGGCAGCTGGTACAGATCAATAAAACCATCCGTTTCCATCCGTCATCATACAGTCCAGCAGGCTTTCAAAGCTAATTTCATCACCACAGTAACCCGATTCCCCATTTACAATGGAGCAACATTTCCAGTCTGAGCCAAGTGCTAAAGATGTTTGTTTGGATCTCATCCTGCTGCTCTGCTGGAGCCTTGACCGGAGAGCATCCCGGACTGGAAGGCCATTTAGACACTAACAGGACTGAACTACAGCTCATTTTTAAAGGGACTTTTTTTATCGGTATGTGTGTGTGTGAAAGATGAACCAATAAGTCATTAACCTTTTTGCATTGCGGTACAAACTACAAAAAAATGCTACAAATATCTGACACTGCCTGTATGAATGTTGTCCAGTCAAAATGGTTAATTTGGATATTTGTTTCTGCATTTTTAAGCTTCAAAACATTGCTATTTCATCTGTTGAATGAGATGAATCCCCCTCCTCGTAAACACCATTGTGCCTTATCTGCAGTGTTTTGCCAAGCATTAATGCTAAGAAAAACAGTAGATGCAATTGATTCTAAAAGTGTTCCTCACTTCTGCTTTTAACATCAAGACAAATATAGCCTGGGGTTTATGAAAATAAAAACTTTTGCATTTCAGTGGGGCAATGCAGCTGCATTTACAACCAATGTTAAAACAGTGTTCTCTGGAGGTTTCTGCGGGTTGGTTTACCTTTTTTTCTTCTTTTTTTTTTACTATGTGATGGTGATGCCGTCTGTTAGATTGCATACCATTACTTTTGGGGGAAAAAAGTGTTTTTTTTTAAACAATAAAAAGGTGAACAAAGTGTATTTTTCAATAATGATTATTTTCAATAATATTACTAATTACTATTCAGTTATCTGTATTCTATGACAATTGGTGGTTTATGCTACTTATGTTTATGCAGTCTTCAGTTTCAGTGGATAATGTAACTCAAGGAAATTTAAAATGAAATTACATAGGTTTCCAACTACAATTATTTATCAATCGAAGGAATGTTTGGGCTACACAACCTCAGAAAATAGTGAAAATGCATACATGATAAATAAATATGTATTTGAGTTTAAATGTGCAAAATGAACAGATCAGTCTATTCTACTTTATCTCCAATCAGTTGATACTCACATATTACTTTTTAGATTCTTTAAATATTTTTCAGATCCTAATTTTATTTCATTTTGCAATTGAACACGTTGAATACTGGCATCAATTTTTTCCCAATTGACAATCTATATCATTTTAATAACACAGGACTATTTACTACGATAATAATTAGTAGGCCTACCAAATTACATTGTCATTCCCAGGAAATAATTAGGAGACAATGCAACGTAAAATATGGCATGCACCCAATATTTTCATTGTGGACAGGACTGATAACATATTATAGCTGCAGTCTTTTATGATATGCTACAGCATTAAGCATCTGTAGTGGAATAGGGTGAAGCTCCTACATTGAGATAACATAAGATACAAATCTACAAAGTATGAGAAAGTGGATGATAACAACACGCAGGAGCATCCTGAGAGTCCTGCCGGTGTTGCGTGAGTGTTGCAGGAGGGTTGTACGGAGGTTCCTCCTCCTCGGGGAGGTGAGAGCTGTCCGGTGCTGAGAGGGAAGAAGATGAGCTCAGCGCGCGCCGGGGGGCAGGTAACGTCAGCACTCGGCCGGAGCAGAAAAAGACTACACACACACACACACACACACACAGGCTCACACCAAGTGTTTATCTCCGCTTCATCTCTGATACACACCGACACACGTTAATGATGGGCGGATAAGCAGCTCCGTGAGACTGAGCTCCGCTTTTTTTAAATTGCTTTTCACGAGTGCCTCGGCAGCATCCCGCGCCCTCCGCTTGGCTTGAGATGGGATGATATGGGATTTTTCATGTCGACGAAGATCGGAGGGATACTCGCGTTTGCCCTGGGTAAGATATCTCAAGCTGCTTCGTGGGTATTATTTAAACTATGAGCCACTTTGGATGTATGAAAACAAAAAACTGCCTCTTTTTATCTTCACACATCAGAAATGTATCTTATCTTTTATCTCCATCAGGGTTGTGAGACCTGCACCGTAGCAGGTTGTAGTAGGCTACACCCATCGATGGTATAGTGGGGTCTCTTTAGTGTGCAGTCCTATGGACATGCAATATCCAAAAATAATACGATTTATGTCCCGCAAGTGCTACTTTTATATTTACAGTATACTTAATAATTTGTCTGTAAGTGTTGCTTGCCTTGCGTTATCCTCTTGTATACGGTTGTATTGACATGTTTTATATCATTTAAATTAGAAAAAGAGCATTACACACCCATGTGAAAGTAAAACACTGTGTGGAGTGCAGTGGTGAAAACTATTGTCTGATAACATCTGCTTCACAGCCCAACGCCCACTGACATTTGTATAAAGTGAATACTAAATTACAGGAAGGGAAAATATTTAAATTCCCTAAAGGCAATGAAAAACATGTGTATGCACTCATGAAACAACTAAAACAAACATTACATTAATATTGTGGTTATTGTAGCAGAAGTTGCATGATTGTTAGCTGTAATAATGTGGGGAACATGGTAGGGAAAAATGAACCAGAATGAGGAAATAACAATAAATTAATTATCATGAATAATTAATAAAGCTGTTCACTGTGTCTGTTTTGCAGTATTTCTGTCCCTGATGGTGTCAGGAGACTTGGATGCTGACGCTAAGTGTGAGAACATTTATAAGGACTTTTCTGATTGTGTCCTGGAGCTGGGAGACAGCATGGATAACTATCAGGAGAACGTGACGAGCGAGACAGGAGTGGCAGCCGTGTGCAGGTGATGATAACTTCATTAGTGAGGCAGTGTGTGAACAGCATGCAGCATTTGCACACATGGCACATCCCCTGTATGTGTTGTAATTAAACTGATGAAGTCATTAAACCAGAGAAGGCAAAACTGTAAGCTGAATGTGATGTGTTAGAATAAAAAGTGAAAACCACTAATCTTCCGCCCTGAACACAAAACTTTATTCCTGTTCAATTTGTTGGAGGTAGGGCATGATTTAGTGGATTAATATAGACAGACACAGTTTGAAGAAGCTGTCTCACAAAATGCTGGAGAGAAAAAGAGCAGATGCCACAATCTCAGAGGGAGAATAGAGAAATGGTGCTGAGACACTGAGCCACTGTACTAAATAATTTATGACTTTGCTGCAGCAGTAATGAAATTCTGGGGACGTTTTTTATCATTGTTACTGCACGCACTCTACAACCCCAGCACTGTATATTGAAGACAAAGATTTACACATGAGCCTTCTGTCGGAAATTGCCCTCTTGCAATATCATCTGCGATATTGTTTCACTCTCGGATGCAGTTGCCATGGTAATTAAAGCTCAGTTTGACTTACGTGAAGCCATCGTGGCCGTCTGACTGATAGATTACTGGCAAGCGAATTAATCCACGACAGACAGTGCAGGTTTGCATGCTGGAGCCGGGATAAACACTTGACAGACGCCAGTGTTGATCTGATGATCTTTTTGTTTGCCACAGCCACTGGGAAGCTTTCCACACGTGTGTCCTCACAGCGCTGTCCGACTGTCAGGAGGAGGTGAGCTCCATCTGGGAGACTCTGAGGCAGGACTCCACCAAGATGCGCTTCCAGGGAAGTCTGTTCGACCTGTGCAGCCCCAGCTCCTCGCCCAGCATCAGCTCGCCTCTGGCGGCCCTCACACTGCCTCTGATGGGTGCGATGATCATGGCCGGGCCCAACTGGTATCCTGTATAGATGGTGGGGATTGAGGGTGAGGGCCTCACATTCCCCTGGGTCAGTCCTTTGAGTTCAAAACTAAAGCCAAGGATTTAAGAGGATAAGGATTATTATCACACAGAGCCATCAATATTTGCTGTGATGAATAATACTTGATCCCCCCTTATGTCGAGAAACTAGAGTAGAGTAGTTGAGAAAATTACATTTCAGCCAACTTATCAACCGAGACAGACTTGAGTATTCAAAGGATTTCAGATACAATGTAAGCAGGTCAGTCACATACCTGTTGCTCTGGGTTACTGATATTCAAGAAGTGGACACAAAAGCATGAACACCCTTGCAATCTAATTGAATGAAGATTATATATTTATTATTATTATTATTATCATGTTTGGTTCTTGTCGGTTCTAAAGTGTAGTTTTGATTAGGTTTCACTGGATTCAATTATAAACAATTAGTTTATTAGTTATATTACATTAGAGACTATATTATAGTAATTTAGATTAAATTAGATAAGATTAAATTACATTAAATAAGAATTGACGGATAGTTTGACTTTTTGCAGGTACAGGACAGTGCAGGTACATTCTTTCATATCTCTCAGAAGCAATTTTGTAAAATAAGTAAGAAAAAAAACATCAAAGTAAATACATACTACATGCAATATGAATTGTAAAAATACAGACTATGAACAATTATACTTAAATGTATTGCACCAAAGAGTGGACTGTTGAGAGACACACAGGTAAAGGATGCAGTATTTGTGGTTTTCATTAAGGTGTTCATGTTTTTGTACCCTCTTCCTGTATATTGTGTTTTATAGGATAGTTCAACATTTTGGGACTTAGCCGATGCTATACTTACCTCATGTCTGTATTCTAAATATATAAGTATGCTAGTGCCATCAGCCAGTTAGCTTAGCTTAGCACTAAGCAGCTCGACTGCCCATAGCCAAGAAATAGTTTGAAACATCCCTGTAAAACCACAGCTTTTTACAACTTTGTACAGATTTAACAATCAAATCTATAATAGCAGCTTTAGTCTACAGACAACTAGGTGGTATCCATTGTCACACAAAAGCACATTTAAGTGTATTTCTGAAAAAGTGGAACTATTCCTTTAAACAAGAGCTAGTGTATGTTAAACACCAGGATACAGATTTTAATCCCCAGTGAGTTTGTATAAATAAAAACAATCCATCATACAATAATTACCTGTCACATAACAAGGACACATTTAAAGCAGCATTTCAGCAAAAATATAGCAATATCCCCACACATATGTCACTATCAGTCATTAAAACAGCAGGATGAAAAACCATGAAAAAGATGGAACCAGACATTAATCTGACTGGATTCCATCTTTATTACACTAAAGCTAGCGAATAAACACCATCCAGATAAAGGTGAAATGCCCCTTTAATCTGTTGTCAAGCGTGCTGAATGTTTGTGTTTGTGACAATCAAGCCACTTTACCCCTCCAACACTTTGGCCCAATGTGGCTGATGTTGCATGGCTGCTATAAAGACACCAAAAACATCCTGACACTAAACACCACCAAAACATTACTTTAAACGACTTCATAAACACAGTATGGCATACAGACTACACATGGGTGGATATATTGCAGAGATTGTTAAGGAAGAATCGATATATTATGAAAACTCTCCAAATAATCATATTTAGGAGTACTAAAACACATCATTTATTTCAATTGAAACACTCTCCAATTGAGTAGAATATTATGCAACAGCAAAACAATTGCTTATTTTTGTAAGATATCTATACAATCACTTTTGTATCAATTGTATTTCAATTACAGATTTACCCATTAATGAATTGCATATTTACAATATCAAACAAAATACATTACCAACTGTGCTGCTCACGTTATGCTTTAAATCTATATTCCTTTGAGAAACGTTGGCATGATTTTAAACTTCAGAAGCAGCCAAGAACGACTGAATCTCGACAGAAAAAAAGCATCTTTGTTACAGCTTAAAACAAAAAGAACTGGCAAGATCTCCACTCATGTAACACTGGTAGCCAATAGGCTGTGTGATGTATCACAAATTGTAATGGTGAATACGAAATCAATGTTCAGGTTAAAATCACCTCACAGAAATATGATGTTTTATTGCAGTGCTCATCATAGATTCTGAGATACAGATACACTGAAAATGAATGAGCGAAAGTATCAATTAGTTTTATTTGTTTGCTCTTCAAAAACTGTGTCACCATTTGCATAATTTATTTTTTATCTTGACGGTCCTCATAGGCCTTTTCAAAAATATGGATGATTTCCTGAATATTTTATACCTTTGATCCAAAATGCATGATACTTTTAGTGACTTCATAATAATGAACAGTCTGTTGATGATAACTTGGACTACATGTGCAGTGGTATTGCTCTGCACATGCAGTTATAGCATCCTTTGTATGCAGATCCTGAATCCACCCACCTCCACCTCTTCCAGCATGTTTGTTCTAGTCGTTTCTATTTATTTCATGTTTCACGAGTGATGGCATAATGTCAACCATTGTGTGTGTCTGGTGCTGAGAATTACAAAAACAGTCCTCAAAGCATGAGCAATATGTACGGTCACGGTAAAAAGAGGACTCTCATTCCTTTGTGTGCAGAAAGCATGAAAACAACTGTGTTATCATTAGCATTATACCAACATGGAGAGAACTTCTGAATGTAAAAACAAGCATCCATGTTTTTTTCAGTTTACTGATAGAAAAGCACACTATTTACAACTGTATAAAGCAATATATGGCAAAGTAATGTGTTTGTAATAATAAAGCACCGTGTTTAAAACATACAGTGTGGGGGTGTGTGTGCATCACCTTAAGCAAAACGATGGAAAGATATAGAAAGTGGTAAAACAGTGGAGCCTTTAATCGATGCAGCCAGTCCTCGCTGCTGTGCACTCACTTACTAGAGTTTCTGTTTTTAGCCCCCCCTGAAGCAAAGTGTTGGTAATGAGGATCGGGACCAGTGTTTTTCAACTCGTTAGCAAGCTCCCATCTGCTTCTCTCCACCTGGACACTTCCAGAAGAGGGGAAAGGGATGGATCGGGGTGGAAACCTTTCAGAGATCTAAAGACACGCTTGTGGTGTGCCCCTCATTAGAGGACCTGTCTCTGACATCTAAAGCAGAATGGCCAATTATTTTTTCACCTTCAGTTTCCTGACTTAGATTTACATATTTCCATACCGACTGGTGATCTTTTGTTAAACAGCTTCTACGCAAAAGTAATTGTACTTTACCATAATTCTACATGTATTTATATCTTTCCAGAACGTAAAAATGCATTACATTACAAAATTGTAACTTTGTGTGAAAATACAAAAGGTAGCATTGTACTTCTTCTGAAGACATATCCAAATAGTAGGTGGGACTGGACTGGAAAGAATAACTGTTTCTTGACAAGAGTTAAATGAGAGGATTGATATCATTCGTGATTGTGTGAATACCGAGCAATACAGCTAGCAGCCGATTAGCTTAGCCTACCATTAAGAAACAGCTAGCCTGTCTTTCTTTTAAAAGCTACCAGTTCATAAATTACAATGGTATATCTCAGTTTATTCGCAAGAAAACCTAAGAAAAGACTTACATAAAAGCATATTATTACCAAACCCATCAAAGAAATAATTTAACCCAGGTAACACCACAGCATTTTAACACTTTCGTTTAAATCGAAAAAGATACAATGTGTTAATTAGTAAGCTTAGAGGTAGTGGGTGTAACAGGCTAGCTTTTTCTAAATGTTATTTGATCTTCTCATTTAAAAGTGTATTTCCCCAAATATCTAAATATTATACAACTTTAAAATATCAATCCCTGCAGCTTTTACTGTATACTACACTTTAGAAACCCAATTTCAGACACTGCCTTTGGCCACCCTTTCAGTCACCACACAGAATAAAAATATAAGCGTTACAGAACCTGTAAATCTCAAGTAAAAGGCAGTTCATTTGGACAGGTTTTTAAAAGCCAATGATGAATTAGAAAGCTGTTCCAGAAACCACCCGTGCTGCACATTTCTGTTCTTTTCTCGTCACATCGTCACAAACAGACACAGTCTGCTGTCAGAGCACAGCTGGTGGTGGCTGACAAACTGTCCCCGAAGTGGGCACTATGTCTGCATAATACATCATAATGTAAAGAGACGGAAACAAACAGCACCCACTGTGCAACATGCTCTACAGACTTGACAATGATGACTAAATCGAGCATTGAGCAATACTAAATGTACAAACTTAATCCAGGAAGTGAAAAATAAACCATTTAGAAAAAACGAAAGTATATTTGTTTGAACAAAGCACTGGTTTCCTAACATTTAACTTTTAAAAAAGCGGCAAAATACAGCATGCTTGCTTTAATGTATTATTATTAGGTAAATGTTGATTATGGCTGTAAAAAAACAACACAACCATCTTCATTTACAAAGGTTATCTGAAGCTTCCTTTTAGAAAGCAATTCTTTCTGCCGTCAGATCATGATTTCCCGTTCACAATAAAAGCCTTAGACATATCCACTCCACCACTGCCTCTCAGAGAGCGTTTGGCCAAGTCAAGCTCGACAAATAACTTAAACTTAACAAAATAGCTACATTATCTAGCCCCAGGAAGCAACAAAAAGCGCATCACTTGTTCAAATTAGAATCAGCGGACAGATAATATGTTATCAATATCTCCAACCACGCAGTTTATTAGCAAATAAATGCAGTGTGTCCTGTGTTTTTGGCAGCTCTGAGGAAACAGAAATCAATCCACCAGCACCTTAAATAACTCGAATGGGGAAATGTATCAGTTTCTGCTTATAAATACAGCTGTAAGAAAACATAATACATGCTGTTGTAGGTAACTTTGCACACATTCATCTCTAAATTGCAGTGAGATTCGACTGGAACTATTTAATTTTAAAACCACAGTATCCTTGAACACGATGGTCAAGTTTGTATACCCAACAGGCAAGTTATCACACCAACACAAAGAGAGAGGATAATTTCTGTTGTTGTTGCTATTCAGTTGCATTTTTGTCACTTGTTTAAGTTTGTCAGATTTCACAATGTGCACATAAATGGAAAAAATAATATCGCAAATCTTAAAATGAGCAGATTAGATGCTCATGCTGATGTACTTAAAATGAAAACAAAAAAAGGAATTACTAAGAATAAAATGTAGTCATTAGGTTCAGAGAAAGGTGTAAACTGATGTCTGCTTTTATAAGCAATAAAACATGTATCTTAATATGCTACAGAGTTAATACTGTCCAACATTGAGCAGACAGCCATGAATAAATAGATCAGTTTATCTGGTGAATCACTTGAAGAGATGACAATCCAACATCTTGATGATGAAGGTGCTCCTTGTGTGAAAAACTTTTTCCGAGCAAGTTCCTCAGGGGTTAAACGTCCACAAAGCGTGGTGTCCAGAAAAGTTCACAGGTTAGATTTGGGTCCAGTGTTGACTGGGATGGCCCTGAGCTCAGTCCGCATGCACAGGTACTCTCCGAGGACAGCCATCAGCGCCATGCAGGCTATATTGACGAGCCACCAGGACAGGGCTGCTGGAAGGTGTGCGTTATAGATCCAGCAGCCAATCATATGGAAGAAGTGCACGGTGACTGTGAAGTCCAGGCACTGTTTCCCCCGACGGATGAAGAACCACAGGCCAAGGGCGCTGCAGGATTGGTTAGACAGAGAAAAGTATTTTAATCAGTCATGCTCATTTATGTTTCAGACATGATTTGCGAGTGTACAAATAGCCTCTGCAAGTTTGTAAATGTCAAAGTCTTGCCAAATCTATAAAAATTATCTTTTATTTCAACTGCTATGTTAACTACTTTTAGCCACATAAAGTACTTCTGGCGGAAATCCTTTAGTGGTGCAGGTGTTCATAAATCTGTTATGCCATTGTATCATGAGAACATTGTACAACAGCATTTTAGTAAAAGGTGTCACAGCTCTAATGTTTTTGGACGTACAAACAAAGATTTAAGAAATGACTCACCAGGTAAGAGAGTTCAAGATGAATGCCATCATTGAAAGCCTTCCCTGAATCGATGAAAAACCAAGATGCTGCCAAAGCAGAGCAAATATTAGTAACATTTTAGGAGTCAACATGTGTCCTACTGCTGGTAGAGATCTGTTTACTTACACCATAGCTGAAGATCTGATCCAGGGACCGATTGGTGTGCACCAGACTGTCCACTCCAGCTAGCCACAGGCCCAGGAAGCTGTAGTAGATGCACTGCATCAATACAATCTGACTCACAATGAGGACGGGGTCCCAGATGTAGCTGCGGAAGTGACTGGCCATTGCAAACTGATGTTTCACAATATGGCCCAACGGATGTTAACTGTTACCACCTGGGCCATCCAGGGTGTCCTGCGTGTGATCTTAAATCTGAAACACAAAAAATACATTTAATGGAACATATTTTCACATCTTAACAGCTTTTTTATGCATAAATAGGACAATAAAAAGGAGCAGAAATGTAGGTTTAACACTGGATATATGAGCTGTAAAGCTCACATTTACCTTTACTGTTAAGAAAGCCAGTTCAAATGAATAAAAATCTATTAACTTGCAGCTATTTATTGTTTAACACTTCACACATATTGTTCTAAGGGTTTTTGTTGCGTGAAGAACAATTGATACATTCAAGCGGTACAAACATTTGTTATTTAAGGTTTATCAAAATCAAGAAGGCTTTCTTATCAGTGTCAACAAGAAGTCAAGAATGTAATCATGCAATCTTTGAACTGACATGACAGAAATAACTAATTAATAGCTTAAAATGAATAGCTCATTATTTTGTGTTTGTTTGTTTTCTTCACAGCTTGTTTAGGTAGACTGCAAACATTGATTACAGCTATGAGGTCAAATCAATTATGAGGAAAACCGACAAACTGCAAGTAATAGCTATAGCTACAACAGACAGCTATAAATATTGAGCATATTAAGTAACACTTAAGGACACTGAACAAAAACTAAGCTATGCATTACATTATTCCACCTATTGTCAATCGTCATGTTCATCTCTCTTCATATATTTTGCACATTTCTATATATCCCTACCTCACTGAACAGTCCTCCACTTTAAAATATAATTTACTGGAGTATGTCATATATTCATTGTACTAAGTTTGTTAGCTTATTCAGTTTATAAATACTTGTCTTTATTTCTTTTTAATGTTTAATCGTTTTTATAAACGTTTTATTTGTTATGATCATTATATTTGTTACCTTCCTTTACAACCTATTTCCTTATGTTGTTCATATTTGCACCACTATACACCAAAGCAAATCCCTTGAATGTGTAAAAGCTACATAGCAATAAACTGCATTCTGATTCTAGCTAACCACCAGCACAAACTCAACGGCTGTTAGCTACAGGCTGTTAGCATCGTCACACTCTTGACTAAACTACCTTAACCCAGCTATACATACAATTTAAGCTAACATAAAAGCCAAGTAAACAAGACATTAACGGAGGGTGAAAACAACGCTGAAGCATCTCGTCTAACGGTACAACAACACGAAACAAACGAACAAGTTACACCATGTTACCTTCAAGGTTGTTTTCTTTATGAGAAACCGTTTCAATAAAACATACAGACAGTCGATACAGACCTGAGTACTGAATTGAAGGTCTCAGTGGGCCGTATTCACGATAATCCCGTCGGTTGCTGACAGTTTAAAAAACTTTAAAGTTAATAAACCGGGCCTTGAAGTCGACCAGTTGTAGCTTGTTAACAACACGGAAGTCACGGCAGTGGATCCGGAAGTAAAACGTTATATCTCTTCAATGTAAAATATCTTACATGTATTGTTGAGAAAACATGTTCTGATTTCTTTCGGAATGTACTTTTATACGAACAACCCATGGAAACAATCTTCTTGTTTACTATATAATATCTACATATGCGTTGTACACGATGCACTTGTCTGTTGTTTTCCTTTTACGCAAGCCGCGTCGTTTATTTTGAAATCTTTTCCGGTTTAGCTTCCGGAAGATGCATTAGTACTTTCCTACTACATACAATACTTTTTTTCCCATAAATAAAAACATTAAAAGTAATCTCACGCTATTTTTCTTTCTTTTTTAAGTCATGATAGATCAGACGGAATTATATTCAAAACTTGTATGCACATTTGGTTTTCCCTCTGGTGATCTTCTTTAACTTTTCATTTAGCGCCATCATCTGGTCACAGTTGAAACGGTCCAGTTCAAACATCTGAAAAACTAACTAGACATTACCAACAGCTTTAGCCTGGGCTAATAATGTAAGCTTTTTATTTCAGTCTTGTTCTTCTGAGGGTCTAAAGAAAGAGTTTGGTCATATTTTACAGATTGTAAAGTCACTCTAGAATAAAGTTGTGATTTTTGACTACGTAAACTAAATTGCTCATAGTCATAGTGTTGGTTGGTATTTTCATATGTAATCATTAAATAGTTTATTCTTCAATTCTAAAAATGTAATAACCAAAGTTGGGGTAAAACGAAAAAAATATATTTTTTATTTATTTCTGCAGGAATGGTGGGTTTTAGACCACATACAAGTAATGTACACATAATGTCAGAGTAGTATCAATGACAATTATTCTTGCAAGGGGAAAAACAGATGGAATCAGTGTACATCTCTGCTGGTTTGTCTTTCATTATGAACACTAAGGATATAGTCCACATACAAATACAAACAACCCTATTAAAGTACTCTTAAAGAATCAACACTAGGCAAATGACTGAAATCACAGGCAGGACACATTTATAAAGGAAGATTTCACACAAAAGGCAAGCCCACAATGTAATACACAGACAAATGTGTGATCAATGTAAGTAACACATGCTCATTCTTCATGGACTAACTGTTTTGCAAATAGCAAACATATACAAGGACATTAGGCACCAATAATTAACTGGCATGTCTCATATGTAAGTTTGTAAAACCAAAACAGCCACAGCATAGATGTGACTGATGGTCGTTCTGATACCTGTACCTGTGACACTCACTTATAATGAAACATTGAATTTGACTATTGGTACTAGTTCTTTGACCACGACTAAAGTCTAAAGAGAGGAAGTAGAAAAGTCACGGTGGCTCAAAAGACCAAATGCTCTCATCACATGAGCTGTGACTGTACTTCTCCAGGTTCAGCTGGGTCACAAGAAAAAACGTCATTTCAAGTCATTTCAGAAAGCAGAAGTTAAGCAAGATAGGCATATTTGTTTTTGTATAAAACAAAAGACTACTAATTTATCCCTTACTTCTATGCTGGTGCAGTCTTTGAAAAGACAAGGCAAGTAACACAATACTGAATAAAAAAAGTATGACCTTTAAAAGATGCATAAAATACACAGTTCAGTTAAGAAAGTTGAAAAGTTGCATGTGGCAAAAACAATGTGACAAACAAACATGAATTACTCAAACATAGTATTTGAAACAGTTGTAAATGACATGCACACCAAGTGTGATACAAACATAATGTGGCTAAGAAGGCACGGTTTTCTTTCCTGCATTTTGTAAGCATAACATTTGTATTTCTGTTGATGTTTAGAAAATTAAAAAAGGGGACAGAGCTCATTTGGTTATTTAATTCAAAGCTGCCGATGCAGTTGAATTCAGTAAAACATATTGTAAGATAAACAACCTGAGTAAAAAAATTAAAGAACAATTTGATGTGATGTCTCCTTTGCAACTGAAAACATAAGTAAGGCTTTTTTTGTTTAATCAACTTGAGCATTCCCTTTTGCTGCAGGGTTAAAAAGCCCTGTTACCCCATTAACAATGACAGATATACTTTCCACAAGGACACCTCTAGTGACAAGTGTGACACGTTGGACCTGATTTGTTCCCAAATAACACATTAAAGCATCATAAAGTAAATGAAAAAAAGTTCAAAGGACTTGTGCCTAAAATAAAGGTAAGAAAGCAATGAGATAATGGCTGTGACCCCCATCACTGTGGATGGTGGTTGAAGAGGTCAGGTAGGTTCTGTGGGGTCGGGCCAGGATAGAGACTTAGTGGTTTTATTTGTAATTTACTAAAAATGACCAAGATTGAGTCACTAATAACTTCTTCTTCTTTTTAAAACAACAATTTTGCCACTTGTATATTGTAAATCCATGCAACAGGAGCTAATAACATCAACATTTTCACTTGGCAACCTTTTTACAGAACAACTACAAATGTGTCATAACATATTTTATAATCAAAACACACAGACAAAACAATCTTTTTATCCCATTTAGATTGCACATTTCCAGGTCTGCCATGTTTGAAAAATGCTGCAGCACGTTTTAAGTGGCTGAGAGAGTATGACTGGAGCCCACTATCCATTGAAATCCGGGTTGTAGGCGGGCTGGGCGAGGAAGTCCTTGTTTGGGAGAGGAGCGGTGGGCTGCGGCTGGACGGGGGGCTGCAGAGGGTACGGCGGCTGGCCGGGGGAGAATGCAGCCTGGCTGTAAGGCATCGGGTTGGGAGGGTAGCTGGGACCAACTGTAAACAAAAAGAAAACATGGCATGAGGACAAAGTGCTGCAATGCTCCAACAGTAAAGTTAAACGTATGCTCTGTCAACCAAAAACGTTCAACTTTCTATTCAACAAATGTAGACATGACCCAACTTTATCCCAGCATTTATCCCACCCGCACTTCCGACTGCAGCTACATTGAAGCCCCAAAATACATCATGTGGTTTGTGTGTTTTTTGACACTACAGTCTTATTAAAGGGGTCATTATCCTGTGTTTATGGGTACTTTTCTATAGCGGGCTGGTTGTTTTAAAAACACACACTACTTAGTCTTGTATTTCATTGTACATTTTAAGTCTTACTCTTGAAACTTTTTTGGCATGACTTGATATTTAATAGCGCAGGCATCCTCACAAAGATGTTTTGCGTATAACATCGCCTGCTCAAATGTTCTAACTTTGTCTACAGTCTTTTTTTATATATGTGTGTGTTACATGAAAATAAACTGGACTATACTAAACTTAATTTTATATCCATTGCCTAAAATGAGTCCCCTGAATTTTTTAGCCATTGCCTACAGATACAATACAAAATGCACCCCTTTTAAATTCAGTATTAAGTACACAGACAACTATACTAATTAAACAAAAAGACACTTAAAAGATGCTGAAATCCATTCAGAGGAAGATAACATTTCTGGAGCTTCGATGAGTAAATTCAAAGATGCATCCAGGTTGTTGAATAAGACTTTGGGTTAAAACAGTAAATTGTGCGTTGGTCCATCTTTTGCATATCCCTTTTAAAGGATACATTTAGTTTCGTTTCATTGTTTTGTGTTACAAAATGGTGATGATAATTACACTGGGATGGTGTTACAGAAAGGGAAGTTTGACAATAGGCTGTCATCAGTGTTTCCTCTATATTCATTTTGTCTAGGTTATTAAAAAAATCCACACTCACCGGCTTCCAAGTATGATGGTGGTGGTACGGCTGTGAACGGTTGTCCTTGGTAGGGTGGTGTTGGCATGGTTGGAGCTCCGTAACCCTGGGGCCCGGGCTGTGCTCCGTAACCCTGGGGCCCCGGCTGTGCTCCGTAACCCTGGGGCCCGGGCTGTGCTCCGTAACCCTGGGGCCCCGGCTGTGCTCCATAGCCTTGGGGCACAGGCTGGGCACCATAACCGGGCTGCACTGGGACGTGGTTGTAGGGTTGGTACTGGCCCCCCTGGTAGGTCTGAGGCTGTCCGGCTGAGGTTGGCTGCTGGGGGTACTGCTGAGGAGCGGTGTTAACCACAGTGGTGTGTGTGGTGGTAGCTATCACAGCTGTAAGCAAAAACAACACAGAAACAGATTAGAAATACACATAACAAAAGCTGAGTCAAGGGTTTAATCACAGTCTCAGTTGAAGTGATGGGAGGAGTTGCTGAGCAAGAAGGCTAAATTAAAACTAATGTATACCAATTTAAGTTAGTCTGGTCTTATCTGCTAGTTTTTGGATGGCTGACATAAACCTAACAGTGGCATAAAAAAGTCCTAAAATAAGCAGTCTCAGTCACAAGGTTAACCAGCAGTCGTGGTCAAAGCATGATCACTACCACCAACACAAAGAATAATACAAAGAACCAAGTATTGCAACATCTAAACAAAAGAGAAGTTCAGATTTCATAATCAGTTTGTTCAACAAAAATGCAGCGAGACTTTTACACACAAACATCCCTCTAAATAGTTTCCTTTGACTTTCAAAGCTACCAGAAGAGTAGAGAAGTTAAATGAAGTTCTTTACAGGTTCATCTGAGTTCACAACAGTGATTATCTCGTTACACAAATTCAGCTTTATGAGCAGCTGTATGTGTTTGTTGGATTTTCTTTTCCCTGGGTGTTGCCTTTACGATAGCATACTGTTTGTCCTGTCCTTGTGGTGGAGGATGTGGAGGCTGTATGCAGTTTGAAAGGAAAGAAAAGGAAAAGCAGTAGAAAATACACTGGACTAAAACAAGTGTGTGTTTCTTAGGTTATTAATGTAATCTTGTATTTTCATAAACTGAAGCTAAAATGGAACATAAGGCAATAAAGTGCAGTGCTAGTTAAGTTTTCAATCAAGGAAGCTTAACATTGTTTTATCACAAGATTTCCATAAATCTATATCAAACAGAAACCAAACCAATGAACCACCCTAGCTCATAATTTTGATTGTATTTCTGTTGGAAGAAAGATGCATGTGTGAGCTTGTGTGTGTCCGTCACTCCCCCACCATGTTTTTTTCCCCCGGCACAGAGGGAGTCATCACGACCACTTCCTGTAAATGACGTGGGATGGTCTTGAGTTTTCCCCCACTGTGGTTGTCGTGGAAACAATGAGTCATAAGAGGTGGAGCTCTGACATTCCTGGATCTAATCCCAACATGCAACAGCCCAAGTAGGGAGTCTACATATCTGTCTGCGTGTTTTAGCCTAGCACTCTCTCTGCGTGAGCTTAAATGCTGAATGGCAGAAGCTGAACAAGTTGGCTGTGAAGACCAATCTGACAGGAAGAGCAAGAATGTGACGGTGTGCGCATGTGCTTCACAAACTCAAACAGTACCAAGGTGCCTTACTCCACTTTGGGGAATTTTTAAGGAATTCCTCTGGGTGAGCAAGTCAATGGCTGGACATGATGCGTGATGTCCAGTTTTAGTAGAGATACCAAAATTAATATACAAGTTCTCAGCTAATAGATTTTTTTTTGAAAATTATTTTAGTATTTTTAGGTAAAGAAAAGTATATTTCCAGCTTCTTAAATGTGGATATTTTCTAATTGCTTTAATCCTCTATGACGTATACTGCAAAGCTTTGAGTTTTTAGGACAAAACAAGCTTCGAGCTAAATGTATTGACATTTTTCACCATTTCCTTTAGCATTATAGAACAAAGAACTAATACATAAATCAAGAAGATAATCAACAGCATCCATAATGGAAAATGAAAGTAATTGTTGTTGCCGCCCCTAAGTGGGAGCACTATAAAGACAGAAAAGGACTTTAGAGGCTGAAGATAAACTCGCATGTAAAGACTCGTTGAGCTTCACTCGGTCTTCGCTGCTCAGAGGCACACAGTTCCTGCTTAAAAACAACAGAGATGCAGACCCTAATTCTGTGTCTGGAACGTGAACGTAGAGACTCACAGCACAGCTTATATTTACATTACTCCCTGTACCAAGCATTGTTTCCCTTGATTTGAATGGAATACATTTAAAGAAAAGGGTTACATTAATGCAGGTGATGTAAATAAAGCTATACAAAGTACTTACAGAGTAACCCAATGTTATTGGTAGCGCCAACGAAAAAAGAAAAAAATAATTAAAAGGAAATTACATTCTAGAAAATGAGGGTGTTAATATTCTGTATTTTTGTTATCGTCAAATAACTGTCTGTATGTGGTGCTCAGCTGGTAGCCCATTGGTTCCCACTGATATTTAAAAATATTAATAAAAAAAAGAGGGCAGCATTCTTCCAGTTATTCCTACATCACATGAATGCAGCACAAACGCCCTATGTCACAATGTTAACAAAACTAAACAATTTGAGTTTTCCCTTCATGATTCTGAACTGCTTCAAATAAAGTTGAATACCTTGTGTTTTTTAAGTATTTCCATACGTTTTCTGAAAAGACAGAGATTCAAAGAGACGGCCGACAACATGGCCCAGCATTGTCGGGAACTATTAAAGTCACGGGTTTGGGGCAGTTAGGAGTATTTACGGCAGTAGGATGTAGGTGTAAGTTGCCCGACTCAAAATGAACTACAGTGTATAGACATGTTCCTGGTAATTAAGGAAGAGGTTCCTGTGCAATGGGTGGACACACCCATGTTTGTTTATCACACAGGAATCAGATATCAGGCTCTGGCTACACAGACATTACTTGTTAGTATAATCAACTTTTCATTTGTTTTGGTCATACTTTGCTTTTTATGAATTGGTTGGCAATCACAAAAATATTGAATATCCAAAGGCTAATCGTTGAACAACAGTTTGATTAAAACAATATTTTCCAAGAACGCGTTTTTTAAGCATCTTAAGCCGGTATTCATCACATTAATGCCCTTATTCGAAGCATGGACAAATGAACAGGCCCTGCCATATACAACAGCAGCATAAACGAAGTAAGGGCATGATCTTTCTGGTGATTAAACTAAAGTTAGATCTAGGTAAAGCACAAACTCCAAATAGCAATTACCACTGATGACTATACGGGTGGGTCATCATCCTGCAAGGTACATTGCTCACCACAGAAGCTCACTAAAAAGCCAAGAGAAAACCTGCACAGTATGCAGCCTGAGAGACATAAAAACCAGGAACCCCACAGCTCTGTATAGAGAGAAGTTCAATAAATAAAGTTCCCTTTTGCAACTGTTATTAGTGTAACATTTCCTAGTGATTCTGGGAATTCTCTGCGTCTCAATGTCGATGTTATTAGTGAGACTCAGTCACTGCAGTAATGAAAGTCATGTGGTGCGTTGGCCAGCAGACCTAAAATGAGTCCCCTGATGTTGAGTTTTCAAAACTAAGCAGACACATACTCCAACACACTGGAAACCAAGAGTCTGACTTCTTCACTAACGCAGATCCCTCCCAAAACAAATAACACATTTAATTTACCGCAAAGTAAAAATCTGTCAAGAAGCTGTGCATGAAACCTAGATATGCATCTACATGTTGCAGAAGCAACAGAACCACATGCTGTCAACACATTACTCACAAGATGAACAACCTCTTTACCATGGTACTTGAATAAAACAATACCTAACTAATTAGCAATACTCAAACTGGTTGATCAGGGCTCATGTGTTAAAGTGAAGGGACATATTGCTTTAACACTTTAAAATGCAAATCAAAATGATTTTCTTCCTCAATCAAATTGACAACTACTTCCTTGATCTGTTTGAGAAAGTCAATTGGGCCCCTTTGCAATTTACCTGCCCAAGTTGACATATTCATGCGAACAAATACATTTTAGATTAAAGACTGTTTGCTTGTTCAAGTCCTGTTGCGTTCAACCGGTTTTTGTTTTGGTCAGGTAGTTACAGCATGCAAAAGTATTAAGATTTGGCTGGTGAACTAGTAAGCAAAACAAAAACGACATTGTCTTCTAGTATATCATATCATATTGCCCAATCCTTCTACCAGTAATTACCTCATGCCACCTAATCATTCATCAAAAAGCTTCTAAGACCTTTTGTAAGATAGTAGTTACTTTAGCAGTAATGTCTTTCTACAGTTAAGAAGAATGACACCTTGCTACATGGAAAAAAAGGTTAAAAAAGGTTTCCTCAAATTCTGCCCTTCTGCCGGTTCCCTGTTGCTAAAGATATGGTTACTAAATATGGAGACGATTGAGAAAACCAAATAAATGAGGCATCAGAGTGTGTTCATCATCTATGTTTGGTGCACCTGAAACATAGTTTTCTGTAAAGATGTAGGCGGTCTTTCCAGTTCTTATGAAGGTGGGAGGATTCTGTTTGTTTCCTTATATGTAACAAAAGAGGGGTAGTGCAATTTCCTGTAATAAGAAAACCAAAACCAAGAAATGTGAAAAATGGTAGTATTGTCTGTTAAATCTGCACTCCTTAATATAGAAATGAAAAAAAGATATAGGCGTTCAACTTGTGGCCAACAAACCACATGCCACATCTTTATCCACAAAGCATCACCAACAACAATAGAGAGATTAAATTATTAGGGGAAGGTCTCTTACGTCTTGGCTTGCGGCACATCTTGTACAGGCAGCAGCAGGGACACACACAGCAGCAGATGAAGATGAGCAAAATGGTGACGAAGCCCCCAATCCCAAGCACCATGGGTATTGGTGAGGAAATATCGTTAAAGATTTCACTGTAAAAGACAAAAAAACGGTAACACTTTATATTAAGGTACACAAATTAACCATCAACTAGTTGTTAATTAACATGCATATTAGCAGTATATTGGCTCTTTATTAGTCATTATAAAACACTTATTAATGCCTTATTCTGCATGACCATATTCTACAAGTAATAAGCCATTAGTTGAGAGTTTTTCCTCAATAACCCTCTAATTAGTGCTTATTTATTGCAAGTAAGGAAGTTGTTGTACATGAGTTTTGGTCTTAATATGCTCTGCTCAATATGGGCCTAATAAGGCAGTAGTACCACAAGAATAGTTATTCTACCATAATAACACTTATTAAAAGTGGGGTAGGTAAGTTTGAGAAACCGGCTCGAGATACACTTTTTGTTATATTCCATGGAATGCTCTTAACATCCCGATAGCAATGAATATCTTAAGTGCTTTGACAAAAAATCCATAAAAAAATGTCATCTGTGGAAGCCGTAATACTGTAAAAAGCACGACCAATTATTTTAGCCGGCCCGGCTAAAATAACTGGATGGCCTACCTGCCTGTCAGCCTTCCATCTGTGCACAAACTTATCTCGTGCCCTCATTGGTCATGTGCGCGTTTGTGTGTTGGAGGAGGGGCTCTGTAAGGAAGTGGCAGATTTGTTCCGGCTGTGTATTTTCAAATTCCAGCGCACTCGAGCTGGTTTCTCCAAAATTACCTACCCCACCTTTAAGTACAGGTATCAGTACAACAAAGTGAAAATACTCATGTGCCTGGCATAAGCGTTGTTTGTGTACACTAGCTACATTAGTGATTGAGCTGCTTCCTAATGGTCACCCGATTCACTTTAGGGGTTGTTAGATTATTATGGGTTTATAGTTTGTTGTTCACTGCTTGAACAACTAACATCAAGTCATTTCAGTAGTTGCGTGCTATAATGTATTTACAAAGTGTGAAGAGGAGGCAACTTTAGAATAGGGAACATGTTCAGGTCAATTAGAGTCAAACTACTAGCTTATTGGTTATGAACAAGACTTCACTTTAAAATAGGGAACATATTCTTAGATATAAATACCTAATTAGAGTCAAACTACTAGCTTATTGGTTATGAACAAGACTTCACTTTAAAATAGGGAACATATTCTTAGATATAAATACCTAATTAGAGTCAAACTACTAGCTTATTGGTTATGAACAAGACTTCACTTTAAAATAGGGAACATATTCTTAGATATAAATACCTGATTTTGAGTTATTTAGACACAATTAACACTTATAGTTTCATGTCTTGTTACATAAGAGATCATATTTGTTAAGTGTTATTATGGGAGAATAACTATTCTTGTGGTACTACTGCCTTATTAGGCCCATATTGAGCAGAGCATATTAAGACCAAAACTCATGTACAACAAATTCCTTACTTGCAATAAATAAGCACTAATTAGAGGGTTATTGAGGAAAAACTCTCAACTAATGGCTTATTAATTGTAGAATATGGTCATGTAGAATAAGGCATTAATAAGTGTTTTATAATGACTAATAAAGAGCCAATATACTGCTAATATGCATGTTAATTAACAACTAGTTGATGGTGAATTTGTGTACCTTAATATAAAGTGTTACCCATTATAAATACACAATAACAGTCACAACAACGATCCCCTGTGCAATGATCACAGCTGGAAAAAACATAAATATCCCCTAAATGCTGAATAAATTAACTTCATAACTTAATCTCATGAGCTGAATATTGAATCAGAATCTGTTCTGTGAAAGGAGATGTCTGGTGCTGCAGGTTGCAATGGATTCACACATTAGCTTCATGCCGGTGGTCGTGCACAGGAAGACACGACATCCTGTTGCTGTACTGTGTTTTGCATAGTTTCCTAACTGTGATGACACATTTTATAAAAGGACAAAGAGAGACTAGTTCAAGGCAATTAACAATCCATTACAAAATAACATAAAATACCAGTTATCTTGTGTAAGCTCAGTCAGCTTGTCAAAAGAATTAGTACAGCAGAATCTGTGTGTGCAGGTTCCACAGCAAAATCCTGGTCTGCATTTTTGGAAGGGTTGGTAATTGTATGCCTGACAGTCCTTGTCCCAGGCTGCAAGAGAGCAAACAGAAAGGTTAGCTAGCTACCCCCAAAGCTATATGGTGCTGACCTGCCAGAGATGGGTCAAATATGAGTAGTAAAGCATGAAAGTAGTTTGATGAAACACACGCATGCCTTACCCACTCAAGGAAAACAAGAACTTATTGGTTTGATGTGGTTTAGAACAACCTAATGAAACTAAAACAATTAGTCCATTTATCGATTTGATAATGGACAGAAAACTTTACAGGAAGTCTTTAGGATAGACTAAATGTTTCGTCAATTTTTTAAGCAAAAGTGTCAAATGTTGTCTTCTTCTATATTAAGCATTGTGAGTATTTGATTTGGTTGCTCAAGAAAAGAAAAAGGATTTGCACTATTGTCTGATGTCTTTACACAGAAAGATCTATTAGAAATTAGAACAGTACTAAGTTGCAGCTCTACAATCAAATGAATATGTGTATTGATATTTAATAATATCCATAGCAGTCATTATCCGGACTTTTTTAACTTTTAAATTACATTAAATAACATGCATTACCTCATTGTTCACATGCTTTCATTCTCACAGCTCTCATCGTTCTGGTGGCCACACTTTCACTTCACTGCTGTCTGTGTTTTTAATTAATTTTCTGTTTATCTATCCACCTATTGCATTAAATCCTATATTCAATTAAGGTTATAATGTTTAGTTATTGACAAATCACTCAGTATAAAGTTGATTCTACCTGAATACGTTATCAACCTTTGTTTATACAAATTGGGGTTGTTTAGCTAGAGCTGTTCATATTTTAGAAATACTGCAATAGCTTGTGTTTTTCTATGGAAAGACAGAACATTATTCCTATCTTAAAAAGATCATATTATATTGGAAAATAACTATGTTTGGGGGAACAGCAAAAACAGTTTAGTCCGTTTTTTAGCCCAAATTAGTCGGAGTTTCCTTTAAATCATGAAAACCCGATGGACCAGTTCATTTCCCATTAACATGTTGAAACAAGCTAAAGTTACAATGTGAAAACAATTTTGTAAATTAACTTAAACAGACTGGGTGGCGAGGCTAACGTTGCTGACATCGCCCTCGATATGTTTTTTGTAAAGCCTCGATTTCTAGCCAACCAAGCTTAGGTGAAAAAAACGGTCAGTGTATAAAAACAGTTACAGAGACAAAGAAGAAAAACAACGATAGATTCGGGTTAACAAATGTATACTAACCGGAGCAAGAAGGGGCCAGAATCACACATAACGCCAACACAACAACACTGGGCAGGCCTGTCGCCATGTCTAACGCTGCTTCCCGGATCCAGCTGCTAGACCTCCGATGAACCGAGTGATCTGCCGTCGCAGTTATCGTCTGCTCCCCGGCCGCGTCACACCGCAGAGACCCCGCCCATATCCACCCCTGCGTCTCTTTATAGAAGTGTATACACTTTACCAGTTGTGGAAAAAGTATTCAGATTCTTTAACTTGAGTAAAAGTACTAATTCCACTCTGTACTAAACACTACATTTAAAGGGCACCTATTATGCAAAATCCACTTTGTCATGTCTTTTATACATAAACATGTGCCCCCTTTGTGTAAAGAGATTCTGAAAGTTTCAGGAAAAAATATTCGCTCACTTTTTGTCCTGATCCATTTATATAAAAACCTGTCTGAAAATGAGCTGATCAGATTTTGGCCACTTTATGATGTCATAACGATGTTTGGGGTTGTGTAACCATTAGCCAATAACCAACCAACCTAACCCCTAACCCCACTTGGAGTGGCTCCTTATTTTCATCTAAAGTAACAGACACAGAATCAGGACTTTTGAAACAGGGCTGAAACAGAAGGGTTTATGGGATGCTACAATGGGTGGTCTGTTTGGTATTTAAAAACGTTAAAAAATATATATATTTTAAAGCAAAAAACGCAAATCTTTACATTTAAGAAACTGTAAACTGGATATATTTTTGAACAAAAACAATCTTAATTCCAATAAATGTTCTGTTAACCCTCTCTATCTCAAATGTGTACTTGACTAAATGTACTTAGTTACTTTTTATCACTGCACTTTATTGAGCATTTTTTCTTTATAGTACTGTACAGTACGGTGGTGGGATGTAACAAACTACGTTATAATTTAGGTGTGCCGGGAGTGGTTTTCCAAGGGCTGTGTTGTGGTTACATTTATTCAATTACCATACTGAAGTCACTTTACATTACTATTTTCACTTTGTGCTACTTTATACTATTTCTCTATATATTTGAGAGGTACATTTTCTATTTTAACTTCACTACATGAATGCAACAATCAAGTTAGGCTACTGTTACTCCTTTACATATAAAAACACATGGTTTGCTTAAAATGATTCAGTAGTGTTAGATAACACAGTAGGCTATATTATTAGAAATGATCCTGAATTGGTTCCATTACAAACATTTGAATTGGTCTCACATGTATTCCTTTGTAATGTAAACAGGACAATAATATATTCAATGGATTACTGTGAAAAAATCTGCCTGTTATTTTTCTTCTGATACTTTAGCTGACACTCTTCTGTATAGGCCTATCTACTTAGATGTACTTTTATTGGAGTATTTTGAGACCATATTATTTTTCCTTTGTTTAAGTAAAGGAACTGAGTATATTTTCCACCTCTGATCAAAGGCTATATTAAGTATGATAAGGAGAAATTGTATATGTAAGCAGGGATTTGATTTCGACAATAATGAGACTATGCCATCCCTTGGAAAAGCTTGGAAAAATACTCCACTTTAGTTCACTTGCATAATCCTGGATATTGGATCATGAATATGACTTTTTGATCACATAGCAACTCAAATATTGATCCAAGATAGGCTTATGTTGCAAATATATACCGGTAACCAAAATGTGTGTCTTCAGGCCTATATTAACTTCTGACAACAGGACAATGGGAAAAAACAGTAAACGTTCGTATCTCTGAATTAAAACACATACATAAGCAGTGTCCTGAAGCCTATATCATCCATTAATGTAACACATCAGTTTCAGTCCAAATCAGCTGTTCTGGTATATTTTTAGGCCTACTGAAAATCAAATAAAGCAGGTCCAACTTTCTAGCAACCAGTGCCAGAGAGAGCCTAAATAGATCTGCATGAGACCACACCCTGTCTGTCAGACCAAAGACTTCATTCACAGATTCAGATGAAAATTAATGGATGAACAATTCAATATATAAGTGTGTAAGTGCGCTGGTCTTCGGAACAGGAGGGCACAGGCTGTGTCCCTTGGCAAGACACTTCACCCGAAATTTCTCCTCTGGGGATGGTCCAGAGTATTGAGTATGTTATTAAGTCGATTTGGATAAAAGCGTCCTAACAAGTGACATGTAATGTAATGTAAATGCCTCTGGTCATCATGATGTGAATGAAAAAAAGAATACAAAAACTGAGCATTCATAAAGCAAGGAATTATTGCAAGGCTGTTCACTGATATAGCTTTCCCCAATACGCTTGTAACCGGGTGTATATAGAGTTTAAAAATCAGTTTGTTTTCTATTGTTGTTATATTTAGGACAAAATAGGCTTAAAATTCATATGAATTCCTTAATTGTCTGCAAAAATCACACAAGCAAACATATGTTTACAAGTGTCTCATCAACCCAACTTAAAGTACAATATACAATATCATACAAAACAACATTTTAGAATAAGCTCAGGTTCAATAACTCGGTTTCAACACCAGAGGTCACTTGTGCACAGAAAATCCCTCTACCCAACCACGTCAGAAATCATGTCACATCAATTAAAAAACACTACTGTGTGTTAAAGTTCAGCAAACAATACTTAATGAAGCCAGAATCATTGTGTGGAATAATATATCCATATGTTGAATATATTCAAGGTCAATAACTGAAACATCTTTTGCTATGGTTGCAGATAATTTATTCTACAATAAAAGATTTAGGCAAATCATTTTAGTTGAATTACACACAAATATGAATGGTTTTAAAATACCAGCAGGCTACTGCGAAACATACTGAAACTACTAGTTTAATTGTTTGTAGCCCAGTTTGCTACTCCTAAACATGTATATCACATACAGTATTTACATACACTTGTCTGTGTAAAGACATTTTCATAATAGTCTTGTCTATTCCTTTGTCCTTATATGTTTATTTCTGTGTACACTGAGAGAGAAAAAACAAATGGAGGTAAATTCTATGTATGTGTATGTGTATAAATACTTGGACAATAAATGGTAATACTGATTATAATAAAGTAAGCATATGCATGAATGTCTTTGCGAATTTGCAGTCCTTGGAATATGTAACTAATGTCCATACAGGGTAAACATTGATTTATATGCAATGTTTGGAACAAAACCCAAAACAAATCAAGTATATTTTTAGACAACCTTCAAACATCCACAGAGAAAAGTCCCTGCTTTATGCTTGATTAACAGAAAACTGGAATGGCCCTTTGACGTAAATTAATGAGATCTCGCGAGACTTCCACGCGATATGAGGCATGGCGTAAGCTGGTTATAAGAACTTGCACGTCCTCGTCCTATCGTTCGTCCTCAGTGCAGGATAACGAAGCAGTCACCTCCTTCACCTTCTCTGCAAAAGAAGTCATTTTTGTTAGAGTGTAACACAACATTGGCTCAGCTGCTGTTACCCTGTTTACTAAACGACATTTGAAGAGGACTACGCAATTAAACGTGAAGTTTTGAGGAGGTAAGTCTCTTATTTTGGTCATCTTCATCTCCTGGTTGTAGCTTCTTGGCTAATGTTAGCTACATTGCTAAGCCCGGTCAACCGGCAAAGATCACAAGCAATCCGGTAAGCATTTAGTCTTAGTCTATTTTACAATAGCTTTGTTTCCGAAAATAAGCTTTAACCACAACCATTGATGTAAGTAAAGCGTTATCCAACGTTGGAGACAGACAGGTCGTGACTCTTCCTCTCCTAATGTGTTACAACCATGACATGTTATGCGAGTCAATACGGAACACCACTTTAAAGGGCGAATTATTAATTGAGTACAAATGTGTGTGATTTGTATTTAATAACAGAAAGTAAACTAAATGCTTGTGTCAATGCCAGTGTTTTTGTATTTAAATTGTGAATACAGTTGTACAGTACCACTAGGGATACCGGGTTTCATGTTACGCAACCTGACGGAATAACACTTGTGAGGACTATGGTTTTAGCTTTTGGAGAAAGTCGACTTTTTCCCCAAAAATGTATCACGGAGACGAGATATCTTAATAGCTTAAAGTCTTGGTTTTGGTGAAATTAGTTCGACTTCACGTGTACGTTTTATAAGGGCTCGTCTCCTTTTCCTGGAACTTCAAGTGGGAAAGAAGTTGGAGCGATAACTCTGTCGAGGAATGTTTAGACCTCACTATCCGGGGGAAGGCTTATGACACAGGGATAGACGTAATACAGCTGGAATTTTCCCTTTTACGCAATGAGACTTTTTTTTTTTTCATGTTTTTTTTCCCCCAATTTGATCAGTCACCTGTTGCAGTGACTTCATCAGTTCATCCAGTCAATAACATTATTGTAAAGTGATAGAAAAACGAATAGGATTTTTAGGTTTCAGTGGAAATAGATGTTGGGTATTCATGTAATGAGACAGCCTATACTTTTAGCTTGAAGGTTTATAACTCACCTTGAAACATTACATAACAACTTTAACCAATAGGTCCACTGACTTGGATGTTTCTTAAGACTTTGACAGCTTATTAATACCTTCATCGGTTTATCAAAGTAAGCAAACATCTTCCAACAATTTTCAATTGCCCTCAATAATTTAATAGTTATAGCGGACACATGGCAATTGTCATATAAGCCCTTTAACTGCATATTTTCGAATGCAGCAAATACTATGTTCAAACTTCCAAAATGTCTTTATTTAATTTACTTCCCAGAAATCCAAAAATAGGTCAACTGTAAAAAAAAAAACAAGAAGATGCAGTATTTGACCCTTAGAATGAAGAAGCAAACCCATGGGTTGGGAACCACTGCCTTAAGCAACAACTCTGTAAAACAGGTTGTTGCAGCATACAGAAAAAAGGATCTGAACTGTCCACAGCCGTTTCAATTTGCCTTTGTCAAAGCCACGCCCTTTGTTGTTAGCCACTGATACGTTTCAACTGTCTCCCACAGATCTCTGGACAATCATCATCATCACCACTGCTGACCATGGATGTGATCGTGCGCCGCTGCCCCTTCCTGGCTCGTGTGCCCCAGGCCTTCTTCCAGCAGCCCAAAAAGTCTATGGTGTCGTACGCCCAGAAATGCCCCATCATGATGGAGCTGGCCGCTAAACCTATGGCTCCATCAATGGCACGGGCCCTCTGCTCCTCCTCCTCCTCCTCCCACCAGAGGACTGTGGACGCCATGTCTGCCACTGAAGGTGAGGGTGCCAAAAAAGTAGATTAATTAAAAAATATATATTTTGTGAGAAATACCAGCTAAAATAATGACTTACTTTGAAATACTGTGTGTGATATTGTTTAAAGGTTGTTAGCATAAATCTAAAGCTTATTTTGTCTGCTCGCAGGCCCCAAACAGGTACAGGAGCCCAAGCTGCCAAGTGGCCACCCCATGCCACCATCAGGTCAGGCGGCCTCCAAGTGCCCGTTCCTTGCGGCTGAGATGGGCCAGAAGAACAGCAATGTGGTCCGCCAGGTCGGCATGGAGTACCAGGAGGACGTCCAGGAAGTCCGCACGGTCCAGAAAGGTAAGAGTTGTGTAGAAATTGATGACATTTTACTGATTGGGCCCATCCTTTTGTTCTTTATTTGATACCATTTCCTTTATTTGACCTTTTTGCAGAAGTGTCCGCCGCCCAGTTGAAGAAGCCGTCCCTGACCAGTACCATTAAGGGAAGTGGAGATCTAATGAAGACCCTCCTGAAACAGAGACCTAAAGGTGTCTCTCACTTGCTGCAGGAGAACTTGGCAGGCAGTAGTAAGTCTAAAGATGGATCCTACTTGCAACAATTTCACTCTCGTAATGTAGTTTTATAAATTATTTTGAATTCAATATGTTTTGAGTGCTCAGACTTTTATCCGTTAGGCATTGCTTCATCTGTCACAATGCAACATGGCACATTAAGCAAGCTTTGCCTTCCTGTTCTGTCGCAGTGTCCCGCTACCAGTATGATGAATTTTTCGAGAAGAAGATAGAAGAGAAGAAGAGTGACCACACATACCGTGTGTTCAAGACCGTGAATCGTCTGGCTAGCGAGTTCCCCATGGCTGAGGACTTCACTGGCTCTTTAGACGACAAGAAGGAGGTTTCCGTTTGGTGCAGCAACGACTACCTGGGCATGAGTCGACATCCACGGGTTGTGCAATCAATTACGTGAGTATTGGAGGACATGTTTGTTTGTGCGTGTCGGAAAAAAAAGCACACTTGACTCATTCCCTTGGGTCTGCCTGTGTTTACATGTAATGAGAATAATATTTTTCTTGGCTGTCCACGTCTCCTGTTGGCGCTTTTAGAGAGTTTGTAAAGGGAAAATAACAGATGAGACACCTCACATAATAATTAAATACAACCTAACACCTACAGGTGATCCAGTCCATTGTTTGTGTAGGTGTAGAGTGTTAGTTGTTCATAGTTCACACGCGAGCCCCATAGGTAGGATGTTTTTCTTCTTCTCCTTTCAGCCTGTCTGAGCTCGCCCAGCTCTCTTACCTGTGAAAGTGTCACTTACCTCAAGCTCCCTTGCTTAATTATTCAGAATTTTCCATTTAATGATGTCTTACCGCTCTTTAGCCTCTATCTGGAACACAAATGTGTGCAATCTTTGCTGTCCAGCTTCTAAAAACCGACCTAAATATCCGTCTCTTTTTTTAGGGATACTTTACGAAAGCATGGTTCAGGGGCAGGAGGCACCAGGAACATCTCTGGGACCAGTAAATTCCACGTGGAACTGGAAAGTGAACTGGCTGACCTTCACAATAAGGACGCTGCGCTGCTCTTCACCTCCTGCTTTGTCGCCAATGACTCCACCCTCTTTACCCTCGCCAAGATGCTACCTGGTATGCAAACGTTTACAAATAAATCTACCTTTCATTTTCGTTTTGAATTGATTATTAATTGTTGTGTGATATGCATGCTATAAGTCTCTATAACTCTCCTTCTCACTTCCCCTTCAAAACTATTTTAGGTTGTGAGATCTACTCCGATGCGGGCAACCACGCCTCAATGATCCAGGGTATCAAGAACAGCGGTGCTAAGAAGTTCATTTTCCGCCACAATGACGTCGCCCATCTTCGAGAGCTTCTACAGAAGGGAGACCCCACTAAACCGAAGATCGTTGCCTTTGAGACTGTCCATTCCATGGATGGTTAGTTTGGGATGCTCCCATTTAACCTATTTGTACAGCATTTTATAACCTTGCTTTATACCTGGTTGCTCATTAATTGTCATGAAAATGTTAGGCAATCATTAACAGCTAAACTTTCTGCCTGTTCTTTGGCTAAACGTTACCTTTTTTTAACTCATCTTTCTGTAACACAGGTGCCGTGTGTTCGCTGGAGGAGATGTGCGATGCGTCCCATGAGTTTGGAGCCATCACCTTCGTGGACGAGGTGCACGCTGTGGGCCTGTACGGCTCCAGGGGGGGCGGCATCGGAGACCGGGATGGCGTCATGCACAAGATGGATATCATCTCAGGGACACTAGGTCAGCATGTTATCTCTACTCAAACTAAATGATAATGATGTTCTGCCAAGCTTTCTGACATTGAAGCCAGGCTGAGATGTTCCTAAGCCTTTTTAAATGAACATGTAATCACACTTCACAAGAATATATAGTTGTATCATTATATTTTCCTTTTATATATGGCTACATTTATATATGTTTATGAATCAAAACAGCTGCTCCTAGCTTGTGGAAATCTGTGTTTTGTTATCAGGATCAAGCCCCATCCGTGTCAACCAATATGCCAGAGGGCTTAAAGAAGCCAGAGCAGCCCTGCTGTTGCTAGGAGACTGTGGGCTCTTGCTGCACTCTTATTGAATTATCTCTGTGTCTGTGTGTTCCTGTCAACCTAATGGGACAATTATTTCTAACTGAGAGCTCTCCAGTCCCTGTTCTCCAGCAGGGACCATTTCAAAGGGATCTAGTTTTTAGATTGCAGTGGGAGGATTTGGCATAAACCACTGAGCATAATGTGAATGTGTTCAAAGGATGATGGAAGAATAACCCTCTATGTGTCATGTCCTCTTGCAGGAAAGGCATTCGGGTGCGTGGGCGGCTACATTGCGAGCACAGCTGCTCTGGTGGACACGGTGCGTTCCTACGCTGCTGGTTTCATCTTCACCACCTCTCTGCCGCCGATGCTGTTGCACGGAGCCAGGACCTCCATCCAGGTCCTGAAAGGGGAAGAGGGTCGCGCGCTGAGACGCAAACACCAGCGCAACGTCAAGCTGCTCCGACAGATGCTGATGGACTCGGGGCTGCCGGTGGTGCACTGCCCCAGTCACATCCTCCCCGTCCGGGTAATTTATTATTGAATTTGTTGCCCAATGACGTGAAAGTTGACACCCTTCATTAAATAAAGCATGTCCTCATTGCACCTTCCCAAAAGCTCCATTAATCATACATGTATTTTCTTACTTTTAGGTGTCAGATGCAGAGAAGAACACAGAGGTGTGTGACCTCATGATGAGTCGCCACAACATCTACGTGCAGGCCATCAACTATCCCACTGTTGCCAGGGGAGAAGAGCTCCTGCGTATCGCCCCGACTCCTCACCACACCCCTGAGATGATGAAATACTTTGTTGGTAAGAACATCTCAAATGTAAATTCACCCTGTTAGACATACAACTTTTGAATCGGAGATGTGCTTATTCCCAGATCATCTTAAATGTATAATGTGTTTAAAGAAGCTGAAGTTGTTAATCATTTTTTGTTTTCAGTATACACCTTGTGACTCACTGCAGTTCTCTTTGAGTAGCAAAAGTTAACTTGACCTCCACTATTTCCTGTTTCCCCCCCACAGAGAAGCTGGTGCACACATGGAAGGATGTGGGCCTGAGTCTGAAGCCCCACTCCTTAGCAGAGTGCACATTCTGCCAGCAGCCGCTGCACTTCGAGGTGATGAGCGATCGTGAAAAGTCTTACTTCAGCGGCCTCAGCCATCCCATCTCAGCCTGCGCATAACACTACTCACAACGGCTGGCTATAGACGGCACATACACACTCAACACCCATTCCTCTATCACTGTCATAGATTGTATTAATTATCTTTGATAAGTCCTCCTACACATATTATTTAAAATATTCTACGTCAGATGTTCTATATGCTCAGAATAAAATATGAGATGAAAAAAAAACTTGTGTTTTGTGTGGTATTTCTTCGTTACATTGATACAGCTGATTTGATAGAGAATTGTGAAAAAGAAAAAAGGATGCATTTACATACACTAAAAAAAGTTGAGACTGCCTTTTCTTCTGCATTCTTTGTTTGGTGCAACAGTAGTCCATACTAAGAAACCTTATTAAAACGTATTATATTATTCGTTTGTCCTTTGGTTTAGTTATATTCATTACGTGAACCGACATTTTAATCCCGTGCTTCTGAAGCTAAGAGGTAGAACTAAATGCTCCCATAAAGCTATGAAAGTCTGGGTCACGATGACTTGTTCGGCTCAGAACATGAAAGCCTTTGTGTTGAAGCGATGCAATTGATTTCTGATAGCCTGCTTGTGCATGTGACAGAAGCAGTTTCCTAGGAGGTGCCAATAAAACCTGGAACAAATCATAAAAATTGTTTGCATCTTACTCAACTGGTTTACAATCTTAGTGTGTTCAAAAGGTACTTGAATGTTTGTATGGCTGCTTCAGACTTAGGTTTGAATGCAAGAGGCCCTTATTTGAATACATTTTGTATGTTTTATTTAGGAACATAAAATCAATTTGTTTTGCTAGCACTAAAAGGACAGAGCACAAGGCATTTTATAGTTTGGAAGTGTTTCCTTTTTGCAAAAATGTTTTGAATGTATTGTTTTGACATGTGTGCAATCGTAAAAAAGGCATCTTTGTTAAAGTGCAACAGATTGCACATTTTATCAGGTGAATATGTGTACTTTCTCTCAAAGTGAAACTGTTAGACCATTCTCCCTGTGAATACAGTTGGACATGACATACATAATGCTGTGAAACCTCAGGTGACCCAGATCCAAATAAGCCCAAGAGCCCAATGGATGGATCATCTTCACAGAGATTCACTGGTACTCACGGACAGGCCTTATGAAATGATTCTGCTCGGTCATTTATCATCAGCTCTGATTGAACTTTAATTAAACACTGATTGATAAAATAGAGCAAACATGGCTCTAATCACAATCTGCAGACAGTTCATTTTGGATGTCACTGTGTGCAGGTGTTGAAAGCTGCTGTTGCTTTATAAAAGGCTGGACTACTTTTTAAAATGGAAGTGAGCTGTTTTAAAGAATCAATGTAACCACCGCTTTGTGTAATTAAAGGCACTTCCTCATTTGAGTTGACTCCTCAATAAACTCAATGTTAGTCAGCCTTGACCTCACACAAAAAAATACTTAAAGGGGTTCACATCACTTCAGAAGCACAAACATGATTATTATCTATTATCTATTATTTCTCTCTGAAATTTGTATGAAAGAGCAATTTTGTTTTACTAAAACATTGGGTTAGATTAATAATTAGTATTTGATTTGAAAACAGTGTTTTGTAGTTAATTTTAAAATCAAAAGGGCTTAACAAATAAAGCGGTTAAATGCAAAACACGTGTTGTCTGCAACCAAATTTGTATCATAAGTGTTGAAATGTGGAATATTAGTATTTTTGATTATTTTGATTCAAGTACATTATCCTTAATTTCAGCAGCAACATGTCTTCCAAGATTCTTCTTTTACCGGCATACACTATCTAAAGCAGGGGTGTCAAACTCACTTTCATCTCGGGCCACATTAGCATCATGGTTGCACTCAAAGGGCCAGTTTTATATATAAGACTATATAAAAATAGTAATACATATAGAAATATTTAATATATATAAAATAATGTATTATATTACATTATTGCCTCTGCATTGGATGATTATCGGATAGGGTAATAACTTCATAATGAACTACGTCTGAAAGCAGAAGTCTAGGGCCAATAATTGCAAGTCTCTTCAGTAAGAATGTCACAAAATGATTTAAAAAGAAAAGCCAAATTCTGGGAAAAAATCAAAAAGAATAAGTGACATTTAGAAAAAAAAAATAACATTTAGAAAAAAAAGTCAGATTCTGAGAAAAAAGTCACATTTGAGATGCATTGTGGGACATGTAGTTTATGGGCAACGTGCTTCTGTAAATCGGCATGTAACCGTATAATAAACATATTATATTCTTTGCAAGCTCTTGTGGGCCACATAAAATGAAGTCACGGGCCGGATTTGGCCCCCGGGCCTTGAGTTTGACACCCCTGATCTAAAGAGACGCTACATGTTGGTGTATTTCTTCACAGTCTACTCAAGAACATCTAGAAATGTACTGAGGTGCCATAAATAATTTGATACACGAAATCTAGAGTTTATCTGGGGTCAGGAAGAGATCAATGATCAGCTCTTTTCTCCAGTCAAGCGTTTTATCTCCATAAATGCCTAACTGGAATAATTAAAAGGCTTGGCATTTAGAGCTTTTATTTCATATTATATAATTATATTGTATTGTTTTCAGCAAACAAATATTTTTACCAAATGTGACGGGGTGGTAAATAGGAGATTTTCTAAGAGTGGGTTTTAACAACAGGTGAACATTTCTCGTATTGGTAGACTTGATTTAGTCATAATACCTTGGATGATATTGACCACAAAGTGGGCACAGGTTAAAATGGTGGCTGCTTCAAGTGACAGTCCATCCTGTATGGAAAACTTTGACTCACCAAAATAATTAATGATAAGAAAATCCAACAACAATTCCATCCAAACTAAACAAATCTTCCAAAATGAAAAGACGAAAGTTGAAAGTGACTCCAGTTTTCAATCAATTTATAGCTCTGCCATCAAGAACCAATCACATTACCTCTATTCTAAGCCTGACAAAGATTGACGAAAAATTATGTTCTGCCTTAGTTTGCAATAAAATCAAAGAAATAACATTCCCATACATTTACATGATCTCTTGCAGAATCACACCAACACTGGAAAAAAGCCACATTGTGTTCAATGAGGGCCTAAATAGAGAGCTCAGAGTCCATGGCTTGTTTGAATAGTGATGCCGTGCTTTGTAGATTTTCAATTTTAAACCAGATTCAGTCATGTCTTTTAAATTTGAGAGGCTAGAACTATTAGGAGTAGTAGTAGATAGCTCACATATAACACAGTATCTTCTGGGTAATTTACATCTTAGCTATTTATATGCCTTCAACTACGTGACTCACTCCCCCTACACACCTCAACACACCTCAACACACCTCAACACACCTAAACCCACCTAAACAAAGACACACAGACACACACACACACACTCACACTCATCAATTTTAACATTGAAAAAGGATTAAGCCCTTTAACAATAACATATTTTTTTATATTTACTAAGCTTTAGTTTATCAGAAGTTTTATAGCTGCACACAGATAGACTACAGTGGATTCACGAATAGTCAGTGCAGTTTTTTCTGGTTGCCACATATATTGTTCTTCTAAATGTATGACTGTTTGTATTATCAAACGATACAAAGATTAATGCAGCTGAACAATAGCTCTGTGTGTTTATATCTACAGACCATGACAGCAGAAATAAAATTCAGCTAAAATAAATCAAGTAAAGCTTATAATGTAGTGGTAGTGCAATAGATTAAAATGGCATTTTAAAAAGCAGTCTGTGTTTATCACTGCTATGTTTTACAGGAAGTAAAGGAGATCAGGCCTGTGTGTGGCTACTGAAAAACCGACCAGACAGCTTCACTTTTTCCCAAAGGTCACTTCCTCCTTATACACAGAGCACAGAGTTGTGTAAAGATAAAAAGGTAACACTGGTTAAACAACCAGAAGCTACAGGAAGCAAACACACAAACACTCATACATGAAGACACAACGCAATGTGTTGTTCTCATTAATGTCTGTCTGTAACTTCGTCATGGTGTGTTTGAGTGGCTGATTGAAACATAATTACATTTCAAGGTATTAAACATTCCTCTATGCTTTCAGGGAGCGCCCCTGCAGCTGGGTTTTGAAAACAATACATCCCTTATTAGGATTGCATTTCCATCCTTCAACAATATTTTTATTTGAAACAAGACATGATCATCCCTCTGTGTTCTACTGGCTTTCAAAGAGAGAAGATAGACGTGTTTCTTTACTTGGATAAGTGTATTCTGCTTCACATACTGTAGTTCAACAATCAGAATGTACATGTCACAAACAATGTCAACACAAATAAAAAAGACATCATGATTAATTTTTGCCTTGACACTTGACTTAGTATGAATCTAGCCAAAGGGTCATGACTTATTTATGTTTTTTTTTAACAATTATCTTTTGGCCCAGACCGCCATTATCTTGCAGCTGCCATCAGTGTTTAGAAGAAAGCAGGTCCTTGGACCTCCAAGAATGTGACCATGTGATTGATTCACTGTTTCATCTCATTAAAAGTTGAAGAGCGCATGTGTCTGCAGGAATTGCGTGCAATCAAAAAGATAGGTGCCTTAAGTTTATGTGAGGTCATTGCTGGGATGAAAATAGGGGAATTCCTGTGATGCTGTGCAGCAGTTATTATTATTATTGCAGAAGTATATTGCATTAAAGTCAAATCCTATTTATTTACAGTAGAAAGAAACACTGATTCTAAGCACATTTGTTATTATTGTGTTGTGCAGTTTATTTAGTTATTATAACCAAATAATCAATACAATACATGTATGAAAGTCAAATGATATCATTTTAAGTGATATTTAAAGGAAACTCTGAGTCACTCTTGAACTGATTACTCCTCCCTGAGTGATTTTATTGACATTAATCATCAAGGACAACCAGTTATTGCTCTAGTCATGCACAATGACTTCTGTTCAGTGAGAAAGATCACAAGCCTTCATGTTTCTTCGTGATTATTTATAGAAATGTTATTTCCATGTGCCTATCTTGTCCAGATGTATAGCTTTATTTCAGTGTTACCCAATGTACTTAAAGTATCTAGACAGCTACAGCTATTCTGTTTTTAAGCAATCATGCCTTTATATGGTTCATTTATTGATTAAGTAGTTTAGTATAGTCAAGTCAAGTAAAAAATCGCAAACAAATCTAACCATTCTTACCTTATTTAAAAAATACTTTGTATGATTTACCCTTTTTAAGGAATAATTACTAACTACCTGCCATCTCTCGTGAGTACAACACACAGGCAACGTCATTAACAAGCTTTGTTTATTTACAGTCACTCTTTGTATGACTGTAGACATTTCCTATTTGGCTTTCTGGAGCATGAAATCAGACATGCAAAAAACTCTGGAAGCTGGCCGCCACACTTTCTCCACCCTGACTGCCTTGTTGGATGAATGAGGAGCAATTATCTATCTCACACACACATTCTCACTCCTCAGATTGTTAAATGACAGCATTATGTGCAATGCTTTTTCAGAGCTCAAAGGCTGCAAACAATATGGAAGTTATAATGATTACTCTGTTTTAGGAGCCATCTGCAGAAGCAGGATAAAACAAATACTGCTTTCTTTTAATCATTCACTTTAAATAACAAATATTTCGTAACACTTTATTCAACAGGTCAACAATTACACCGTTCAACGCCCTGGAAAGAACTGTTTGTGCTAGTTATAGTGACATTACTTATGCATTGATTTAAAAAAAGCTTAATTCAAACCAAAGTAAATATCCATTCCTCTTGCATTTGTTAATTAAACCTTTGTGTATTTACAATTTTAAAGCAACTATTCTGCAGGTCCGGCTGTGACCCAGTGTAACTGAATATTGATGGCAGTGTATGAGGTGTTTGAAGTATTGTATCACATTGGCCTTGCTGAACGCTGACGGACAAACAGGGCCGACTGGCCGATGTCCAGGATCACCATGCTGGACATTCCTCTCCCTTCATGGCCTTCCCCCCCCGTCCCTGGTTAGAAACACCAACAAGGTCATATTACAGATCAGGGTCAACACTGAAAGGGCAAGCTAGTTAGTTTGTCTCTGTATTTTAACTGAATCTCATCTCTTATTCTCAAAATGACCATATATTTATTATTTTACCTATTGAAAGTATAGGGACCATTATGTCATGTTTCTCCTGACTTTCTTTGAAATGTAACCTTGGATAAGTTGGTCAAAGTTGAGTCCTTGTTATTGTTGTAGAAATGTATCATTAATGTATCATTTAATTATAAGTATTACTGTAACTTAATTCTCTGTTTATTTCCCACGGTTTGAATTCACATCTAGCCTCTAATTTCACTTCCTTAGAACAGACAAAAGTATGTCTCTACAACCATTGGTTTGTAATTAACATGCATGTAAGTTTCAACCGTCCGGTCAACACTTCTTGTAATGTGAATTTGCTTGCTGAGGACCTTCACCTTCCCTCCTTCTGTAGTGTATAAAGTGTTTGTATTTTCTGTTGTATGTTGGCAGATCTTGTACGAACTTCTTGGTGCAAGACTCTGTCCTTTCAGCTGAAATAGATTAACTCTGTTAAATGCTTTTTGACTTTTATTGACTTTATTAAATAACACAACTTTGCTTTAAACTTCTATTATTTGTTCATTTCTTGTCAACCAGGTTGTTTCTGTTTTTAAAGTGGAATTTCCTCCACAGTTATTGTATCTATGGTAGCAGAGATGTCTTTATTATCTTCCATATTTGTTTAAACATGTGCTGCCTGTACCAACCTTCACTCTAGTAAAAGTGGAGTCAGACTTTGCCCACGCCCACTGCCTGCAGCCACACAAGGAACAAGGATGTGTAAAGGTAACAGTCAATGTGACTCCTATCTTCACAAGAGGTGGTGGCGTCAGATCACCGGTAACTTCCCAGTATCTAGGCAAAGTTCACTGTCTCTTTACTGCCTCATTTATTTTGGTGAACAAAAGAGTTAAGTGGAAAAAACTACGTAATATTCGAAAATCCCCCAAAAAGTAAATGGAATTCGCATTATCACTTTTATGACACTCTCAAAAAGGAGTTCTATTGTAATCATTGGGACAGTTCGATTCCACTGATCAAAACAATTAGTAAACCAAGAGCAAGTGGCTATTTCAGTAATAAAGTACTAAAACACTGTGCTGTGTGTTTGATAGCTTTCAGTGAGAGAGAGAGGCTATTGTTGCAGCCTGTGCGTGAGACCAGAATCTGATAAAGGAATAACATCCACAGAGATTTGGATGTCAGCTGCTCCTGTTCCTCCATGCAGGCCAAGCAACACACCATTCTTCTTTTTTTATATAGAAAGAAAGCCGGATAATAAAAAAGTAGCTTCAGTAAACAAATCTGTCACGCAACACAAACACCTTATAGTGGCCCATGAGATTGTCATGCGATCATTCTTTGGATTTCACAACTAAATAAAACCTGTTTCTTTAAAAAAGTCTGGTGAAGTGCAAAGTGTGGTCATTTACGATAAACTCTCTTTGATAACGTTATGGGTGAGAAGGCATCACAAGTTCTCCTCAATGCTGCCAACTAGTTTCCGTGCCATACAGGTGAAAGAGTAACAGGTATCCAAAGACACTGAACCTTCAGCTTCAAAAACAAGGTTATAGGTTTCAACAGTTAGAGGCTTGTTTTTTGTTGCCAATTAACGTGATTCTATTTATCTAAGTGGTAATTACGGACTGAATGTCCTTATTTGTTTGATTTAGGGGTCATTAGTGTTGTGCAATACACAGTGCGATGTCAAATGTTTTCCTCCATTCCATACAATGGAAGTCATCACAAAGACTACATTCTTCCTCGCTGCAGCAGGAAGACCACGGTTAAGCCTTTTAACTAACTAACTAAATAATTGACACAGCAATTATGCCATTTATATTTCTTCCATTGATGAGCTTCAGTTCCAGGAATGAGACCCCGCTGGAGGCAAAACTCATATTTTTCAAATGGATTTAAAAAAACAACTAGTTTAATCAGAAAATAAAGGATACTACTTGGGCTCAAATAGCTTTAATAACACAGACCAGAAATAAGTTAATGTACCATCAAAGCCAACAATTACATCTAAATGAACACCCAATCAATGGTTTCGAATGAAAACAGTAGAAGTCAGAATCAAGAATTTTTCATTCTCATACTTTAGCTGAGAAAAGATCAATGGTTTTGTTGTCTGTAGCATCTTGAATAGCACAGAAGGTTACTGATTAACGTCCTGACACACGGTGAGTCAGCACTATGGGCTGTCATATTTCCAATTATTTCTTCTTGATAACGCACACATATTTATATTTACAACTCATTTTATTTTATTGCGTACTGTAAATTAGCCTTATTAATATTAGAACATGTCAGAGACTGTGTGAAGCGGTTACATTAATTCAAACAAGTGTTTTAACCTTGGTTGTCCAGTTCAAAAACATCTATGAAGAAATTCAAATGTGTCATGGTTATCTTTACGTACATACGAGTTGGAGTTTAAAACAAATCAATGTAGTGCAGAAAGGTTAATGAATACGAGATGAATACCCTTTTTAAAGAAAAAAAACTGTTAAAAGGAAATGAAAACTCAAGTAAAATCTGGAAAGGCTTAGTAAAACATACTTTTATGTATGTTTTAAAGAGGGATTAACAAGAAAAAGAGATCTACAAAGGTCAAGCACTGAGCAAATATTACATAACACTTTCTGTCGTCTACTGTGTGTCAATAGGATGCACCTTTATATTCTATACTAAAAGGTTCCTTTTCTTTTGTGTTTAACAACCACTGAGGCAAACAATGTTGTAACTGGAGACAATGCAACGACCCATGTACGCAGTCTTCACCTTTTTGGATACTTCACATTTCCTCATTCATGAGCTAAATAGTTCTTTCAGTTTTGTCTTTAAAAATAAACCAACACTAGTTTGGTTTGTTTCATTGCAGCCATGCCTGACACTCACGCCTTGGAGCTGTGGAACAATGGAACAACAAAGCCCTCTTTGAGGCTGGAAATGACTTGAAAGAGCAAAGGTTACTTAAAAACCAGAGAAAGACGAACGTTACAGAATGCTGTTCACAAAATGCTTATGAAACTATTCTGTGAACAATTACACAAGAACTTTTAATCATGAAGAATATCTGGTTATATATTCATACATTATACATATTCTGGAACAGTAAAAACTCTTTGAATGGGACGCAGATCTTGTCAGACTTATGGTCACATACTCAACACGAACATGCTGTCATCACATGACACACATGGTTTCACACATTCTATTACCAGGAACCTCAGCCTTACAGGTTTATAATAATGGTTACCTTTGGGGTTGATGTCACCTTTCAAAAGCCAGCAACAGAGAGGAACACAAATAAAGGAGAGAATTCATACTTTTTACATCCCAATATATCAAGATCTTTTAACTTAGACATATGTATTTGTAGTGAGAGGGTCACTTCTAACAAAAAGACCAGCCTTTATTTTTAAAATGATAACAGCACGGTGCATTTCAGTAATGTGTAAACTTGGTTCCCCTTACATGTCACATTATTGACACACACTATGATCTCCAAAACAAACTTATATGTACATATTATATTGATTATCTGATCATTTACACATGCGTATCTTCAAAGATGTTGAGGTATTCTTTATGCACTTTGACAAACAAAACGACTTTACAATGGCAGTCCTTATCTACAGATGGCTCCTGGTGAAAGTTGAGGGTAAGAGAGATAAGATTAGAGCCCTTTGGAGGTTTAATATAGTCGTCCTAAATGACCTGAAGACATCAACAGATACAAGAAGAACAAAACACCAAAAACATTTTCTGTAAAGGAAATGGTGAGTCTGTTGACCAAGCCCATTGTTATTTTCAGGCAAGTATGCACTAGTTCCCAGCAACAATTAGCTCTGGGCACAGGTACTTAGGACACGTTTACACAAGTTTCCGATTTACGAGAAGGCCTGAAAGTTTGTTTTAAAGCCTTATGACCTTGAAGTGTTCCTGAAACATCTTCTTAGCATAGGAGAGATTCCCTATGTGTGTGTGCGTGTGTATGTGAGTGGGAAACACCTAGGTGTGTTAGTCTAGTCACAATCAAGTATGTGATTTTGAAAAATGTATTCCAGTTAATGTGTCTATTTTTCTTCCTCCTTCCTCCTCCTCTCATTACTGGAATCAAGTTTAAAGAAGGCTAGGTAGAAACATTTCTCAAATACAATCGGTTGTAATAATTTGCTTACAGTAGGTATTCAACCTTCGACACAGTTCATCATTTTCTCCTCTCACTGTCTCCTTTCCCATGGCATAGGTCTAGGGCCTTGGGTATTGCTGCTATCTCTCTTAAGGACAGGCAGCTTGGGCGCATTGTTGTTGCCAGTCTATGACAGAGCACAAGCCGCCATGAGGTAGTTTACTGTTCAGGGACGTAGGTTCCCTGGCGCACATTCTTTTCTATGGACGAGAGCTCTAGTTAGATTCAGGGTCCATATTTGTTTTCTGATGAAGAATGTTGATTATTACACTCCGAACTAGTTAAAACCTTGAGCTAAAGAAAGGGTTCTTCAGAATTGGTTTCAACTCGTGACACACCACCTGTCTTGTCAATTCTCCGGCCGTAACTCCACATAAACCACCAGTGTTTGCCATCAAAGCTCCAGCTCTCCTCGTGTCTCTCGGAGTCCTGTTTCAAATTGCTTCAGAAGTTTCCCCCACACAATCGAATACAGTTTATTTGCAGCTCCATTTCTACACACTTTTAAGTTTAAAGTCAAAATGTTCAAGTTTCAAGTAAAAAATGTTCAACTTTTAAATAAAAAAATAAAATAAAAGGTTGCTCTCCACCAGATTATTGTACACCACTTTAAGAATGCTCTTGCTCACCTTGGAGTTTCCTGAGTAGGTGTAACCTTTGCATATCTTTTTAAGTATGAAGTGTTGCCATCAAATAATCAAATTCCTGATTGGTTGCATTGCAGTGTCTTGATTTACACAGCAGTGCAAAGGGTGCAGTGTTTGGTTTATTTATTAATGCCATTTAAGAGAATATAAACCCATGGGTGTGCCTCATACAAACTAGAAGGAGTTGATGGTGTTTTTAATGTATTTAGAATAAATGTGAGGATGGCAGAGGGAGGGGAAATGATTAATGCAATTCTTCCAGAAAGGCTTTTACATTTGTCAAAACTACTCCCTGCTTTTATTACATAAGTATGTTGGTCGAATTCCTGACTCTTCTTTTGTCTTGAACCAAATTACCATCTTGAGGTTGCAACAAACAGGAAATGTGACGCTTCACTAATATGTGATATGGTTTGTAAAATTAGTAAAAAGGAAGTTATTATCTTTATGAAAGGATAGGATTATGCTATTAACATCCTTATCCGAACAAGTTCAGCAGGTTTTGTATATTTGTTTGAATATCAGCATTTGCTTAATATCTTTTATGTATATAAGCAAATGTTGCATGGCTTTGAGAATTGTACTAACTTTGTAGATAAACAGCTGTTTTCTTGTTTCAATGTTCTTGTGAATTCATCTTAAAACAGAAACATGACACAACGGTGTTCAAATACTATGAAAACAGCATAATTACAGCTGGTGATATGAGGTCAGGAAGGGAAACTTATGAAAGGGTTTGTGGTATTAAAGATTGTCGAGCTGACACAGCCCACAGGGGATTTGATTAAACAAAGGGTTTGTGTTGTCATTTAATATTTGAACAGAGTTGGTTATTTATTGAGTGAATTATCCTTTAATACCACATTTACAAATTAGTATTTGTTTGCGTACGGTGGGGTTATGACATTACATGTCACTTGTCACTTGTTACATGTCACTTGTTTAGACTTCTGTTGTTGCCAGGCTTTTCTTATAAAACAAACAAGATTACATACATATTTATTATGTAAAATTGCCTGGTTCGACCTTTTTTCAGTTAGGTAAACTATGGTGTCAGCATGCTATTGCACAGTTGATACAAACGGCTTGATTACTAAACAGGAAAAGCAGACAAGGTCATGGAAACCCGAAAGCTCTAAACCAGTGGTGTCAAACTCAAGGCCCGGGGGCCAAATCCGGCCCGTGACTTCATTTTCTGTGGCCCCACAAGAGCTTGCAAAGAATATAATATGTTTATTATACGGTTACATGATGATTTACAGAAGCACGTTGCCCATAAACTACATGTCCCACAATGCATCTCAAATTTTACTTTTTTCTCAGAATTTTACTTTTATTTCTTCAAAATATGCCTTTTTTCTTAGTAGTTGCCTTTTTCTCAGAATTTGCCTTTTTTTCAAAATGTTACTTTTTTTTCAAAATGTTACTTTTTTTTCAAAATGTCACTTCCTTTTTTTTCCAGAATTTGGCTTTTCTTTTTAAATCATTTTCTGACATTCTCACTGAAAATACTTATTTGCCCTAGACTTCTTCTTTCAGACGTAGTTAATTATGAAGTTATTACCCTATCCGAAAATAATCCAATGCAGAGGCAATAATGTAATATAATACTTTATTTTATATATATTAAATACTTATATATGTGTTTTTAAAGTTACAACCGGCTCTTTGAATGCAACCATAATGTTAATGTGGCCCGCGATGAAATTGAGTTTGACACCCCTGCTCTAAACTTAAAACAAGGGACTTATTACTGATGTTTGAGAACAGAGAACTTTAGTCAGAGATTATTTTCGTACGTAACTAAGCACTTAAAAAAACACTTTACTACGATTAAAAGTTCTGTATTCACATACATAAATATATACATTTGTGGATTTTTTTTTTTAATGAAAATAGATAAGGCAGTAAATTGATTTAAAATATTTTAATAAAAAATATGAAGAACAACTCTATGATTATTTTAGGGGGAGTTTTGAGTTTAATATCCAAATATAGGGGAACTGTATAACGTTATCGTTTGTCATGCATGTAAAAAGTAGGTCTGAAAAGACTTCAGCCCTACATCTTTTCGGTCAGCATAAACTTGCTTTGGTTAGTCACTACTTTAAAAGTGAATGACTTAATATTGTTTATTTATTTGTGTGTATTTGTGTTGTATACATTGATGTTGTTTTCTTATTGCACGAACAACTTCCATTCCATTCTATTTAAATTCAACATAATTACTGTAGGTTTTTCAAAGATATAATGCATCAATTTGTTTGAAAACTGTTTGTATACAGTCTATGGTGTTTCCTCATCGACGCTACACTGCTGACCTCTGGCGACAACAGCGCGTCACTACACTTAAAAATGAAAGTTTTCACTCTATCTAAATAGATTTATGTCAAATCAATAATTGAAACTCGATCAACCAACTATGAAGCGCTTCATTCCATTATACTTGAAAAATAGTATCGCTGCGACTTTAAAGTTTTACACATAAACGATATTAATGGTACAACTTTCCCTTTAAGAAATCAGCGCCCAATCGCGGCGCGTAAACTGAACTGTGTTGTTGTCAGGAACTACCGGCTAATATAAAGTTGCTAAGCTAACGTTAGCCGACCGGTGGGCTAAAAACACACCATCGTTTGTCTAATTTTACCGTATTAAATAATTACCGTTCAGTCAAACTCGGTTTACGGTCATATCAGTCGCTCTCACCGGCTGTTTGTCTCCGATATCAGGAAATATGTCTTCTGCCCCGGTAAGTTTGTGTTAGCTGAAGTTGGTTTCTTGTTTGGAGCTTCACTGTCTTTACTGCTACATGATATGGGAACTATATTGAAGATAATTTACTATAGCCCTGTGTGCAGGGGTGGAAGACGTACTCAGATCATGTCAGAACAAGTAGAAATATCAGAGAGTCTGTTACAAGTAAAAGTCCTGCATTCAAAGTCTTACTCAACAAAAGTAAAACAAAGTATTGACATCAAAACATACTTAAGTACCAAAAGTAAAAGTACTCATTATGCATATTGTTACTGTTAAATAACAGTGTACGTACTGTTACTTAAGAACAGTACTTGAGTATATCCACTAAAGTATGTTACTTTACACCACTTATCAGGCCTAAGGACACCTAAAGAGTAATAAAAGAATAGCTCATTTAAGAATTACAATTACATTAATGAATAATTAGTGATGCACTACATTACTGTGTACATCTTGTTGCAAGTGGTAAAAGTGGACTAATGAAGGCTTATCCTTATCCATACCAACCAACAAATTATATGTAATGTGTCGAACATTGATTGTCATCCATCTGATGCATGTAAATTGACAGGTAATGTAATGTATCACATGATTGTAGTAGAGTACAATAATTGTAAAGCATTCCCCTCTGAATTGAGCAAGAGAAGAATACAAAAGTAGCAGAAAATGGAAATATTCAAGTGAAGCTCAAGTACTTTACATTTGTATTTATATGACTTAACAGAACATAATTAGTCACTTCCTATTACTGGAAATGTCAAGTAAAGTTGTGAGTTTTTAAGTTAGAGTAGGGATCTTTATTTAATATGTCTGAAAGTAAATCAGATTACATATGGAAGTCAGTAAATGTATTCTACAGTATGACAAGTCTGCATAGGTCATGTCCACAACTACACGTCAGTAATATAAATCTACTAGTGCTTTTCACACTTTGTTGTGTAACAAAATATTACAATTAATGATTCCAATGCAATATAAACATCTATAAATATCTAAAGGGAACATATCTAAATGGATCATTTGAAAAACTAAAGTGCAGTGTTGTTCTTATAATGGCACACAACCTTTATGTGTTGAGTAGCATTAGGATAAAGAAAATACCCACTTGTGGAGCAGGTCTTCTTAAGAATGTCCATCAAGGTAACCCTTATTTAGAAATTCTGTTCACATAATATAATCAGAAAAGTGAATGAAATGGTGTAGTAGGGTGGAGGGATCTGGGTATTCTCCTCTTTTAGTCCAGAAAATGTCAATATAACATTTTGAATACCTTTTAGGAAATGTCTAGTGAATATTTGTAGGATGAAGATTAACATGATATAACTGTGAATGCTGCGTTTACTCTCATTCTCCATCCATTAACTTCACCTGCTAATCTCAGTTGACATTGGGCTAGAGGGGTCTGACAAGGACATAACAACAAGAGAAGACCTTCGTTAATACGATAGTATATCTTTATTTACAAAAGGTTACTTAAACAGCTAAGCAAGAAATGCAATTGATACAAAAGTACAAAACGTTAGTAAAAACGTGTAAGATCTCAGCTTGCAATATATAACATCACAAGTTCTTAAAGTCATTTTTCTTGTTAACTCTCGACGCCATATTTGTCAAAGTGTCTCATAATGATGCCGAGCTCCAGCTCCACGGTGCCCATGGCTTCGGTGTGCAGCCTGTATCTGTCCGCCCCGCTGTACACCAGGTCCGGGCTGCGGAGCTGCGGTCCTCCGCCGACGAACATTTGGGACAACTGCTCTTGCCAGGAGCCGAGCGGCCTCCAGGTCGCACAGCTTATCCGGTGATGTCCGGGGCTGGACGGGACGTGGCAGTATCCGTAACCGTACAACTGGCAGCGTCCGAAAGAGTCCTGGTGCCAAACCTGGAGGTGAAGCTTCGGCCAGCCTTGGAGTCCTTTAGTCGCGTAGTGCACATCGATAGGGTGACTCCAGTACGCCATGTCTCCTGTTTGGGGAATATCCACCTGGGTCTGACCCTCCTTCAGCCCCGACAGAAGACGCCATGCTCCTCCCGTGTGAACTCCCCATTTACAAAATAAGCTGTTCTGTGGGAAACCACTGGCTCCTACGATTTGGCCTAAGATGTGCAGCTCTGCCATGTTACAAATGACCCCGTACACAAAAACATGAGGCCCCCTGAGTCCTCCACAGCCTCCTCTTGAGTTTAACGGATAGCAACGACTAGCACCACAGCCCCCGTCTCCTTGGTTACTCAGCCTGCTGGAAGGGAGGTTTATTTTACCCAGAGTGAGGTTTCTCAGGCAGCACTTCTTGTCAGACTGCAGACAGATCCAGTATTTTCAAATCGCATTTAGAGACCTAAAGTCCACGAATAGCTCAAATAGGGCGCGTTTTTCAAACACAATACCAGCAAATAGCTTAAATCATTGGTGGAGATTGTTTGCGATTGTACACATTTGAAAACTGCTGCCTGACAGGTTGCGCGGCGGGCACAAATATGGCTTTACGTTGCGTTGAAGCGTTTCCTTTTTTGTGCATTGAAACAATACATCTAAATCGTTTCATATTCATCCGTCATAAACAATCAGCGAAAAACAACCATTGATGTCTAAATTCAACTTTACTCCAGGGCCCAGGCCTCAAAACGAGTGTTAATTTATTGGTTTCTTTGGAATTAAACTGGTTTTAGAGACTAGAAACAAAGTTAAACAGCACCGTCCAGCGGTTGTAGTAAATATTGCAGAAAATGCACTGGTTTAAAAAAAAAAAGTTCATTTAATTACTGTAAAACTGTAAACCTCTCTACATTTGCATTCTTTCCTACTTTGTAGTTAAACTGCTGTACCACAATTTCCCAGAATAAAAAAAAAAAAGTGTCTTAATGTAGTATGTATTAATGCTTTTATTATCATTATTTGATTATGCTTTTATAAGATACATTGACATTTATTATTACTGTATAAACAACAGGTGTTACTAATACCATCCTGTATCCCAGTAAGTGTGACAGTAAGCCCGGATGCACAACACCAGAAGCCTGAATCTGAAGTTAATAGTATTCAGCCATCACTCAATATAATACTAACAGCTACTCCTTTAAAGATGTCTTAAGTTGAAAATGCCTGTGTGTGTGTGAACAGACACTTTGCTCTGATGTCCTTTGCTACATAATGTATGTAGCTGTATCTTCATTTTGTTGGTTTTATCTAAAGTTTGAAGTATCATTACAACCGTCAGTGCCTCAGTCAGTAGGGCTTGGACTGTGAGCCGTAGGGTCGCCGGTTCAAGTCCCCGACCAGACCTAAATATGGAGTGTGGACTGCTACTTGAGAGTACTGCTTAGAGAGGTCCCAGTTCACCTCCTGGGCCCTGCTGTGGTGCCCTTGAGCAAGGCACCGGACACCCCCCGGACACCGGACACCCCCCTTCCCCCCTCACTCCCATTGCTCTCCGGGCGCTGTACAATAGCTGCCCACTGCTCCTACTGTGTGCTGTGTGCTCTGCATGTGTGACCATTTAAAGAGGGTTTCATCCCTCCGATTCTATCTAACCATAAAAAAGCGTAGACTTAGCTGTACGCCTATCTCTTGATCTATGATTATGTGATTTTTTCCCCCACTACTGTTTAATGTTATTAAGAATACTTTGAAACAAGTGCACAGCATCTTTAATATGTGGCTGCTTAAATCTGTCTCTCTGTTCCCCATTTAGTCTGACCCTACTCTGGAGAGACATTTCAAGGGTCACAGGGACAATGTTACAAGTGTGGACTTCAGCTGCAACATGAAACAAATTGGTAACTGCTACTTAATATTACTGTATGTGTTTATGTGTGTTTATCAGTCTGTGGTCAGAGAATATTCTGCCCGTTTGCTGTTTCCTTTCTCTTTTTTTTTCATTGTGTGATATGTTTCCTGCATCGTCATCCAAATGTGTTCAGTTTACACACCTGTTCTCCCTCTTCCAGCCACAGGCTCTATGGACTCAAGTGTGATGATCTGGAACATGAAACCTCAGATGAGGGCGTATCGTTTTGATGGACACAAAGATGCTGTCACTTCAGTTCAGTTTTCTCCCTCTGGCCACCTGGTGGCATCTGCCTCCAGAGACAAGACTGTACGTCTTTGGGTGCCCAGCCTGTGAGTTTGAAGTATTCCACCTTTTCTATTAAAGTACATTTCCATCATCTCATTATTTTGTATAGCGTTAGCGATCTACCACAAAGAACAATGATGCTGACTCATAAGAAAAACAAAACGACACAGTTTGACTAAATCCCCTAATTCTGCCAACACACAGAAGAAGTCACACATTTCAGAACACTGACTTGTTTTTAACAGTTTTTTTTTTTAACTTAGAGTTGTCTTGGTGTTTGTGTGTGTGCACAGGAAGGCTGAGTCAACAGCTTTCAAGGCGCACACTGCCACCGTGCGCAGTATAAACTTTTCTGCTGACGGGCAGAATCTGGTCACAGCCTCCGACGACAAGACCATCAAAGTGTGGACTGTCCACAGACAAAAGTTTCTCTTCTCTCTCAACCAGCACATCAACTGGGTCCGCTGTGCCAAGTACGACGAACACACACACACACATACACACACATTTGTACTTCTTTCTTTCTAAAAAATATAATTGACAGTATACAACAACATTGTTGTTAGTTTTCCTTTCTGAAAATGTTAAATTATATTGTATGTAACATTGAATCTTAACATGTAGATAATTGTCAATACATCATTTTCAATACATTTCTGCAGGTTTTCTCCAGACGATCGTTTGATTGTATCGTCCAGTGATGATAAGACTATAAAGCTGTGGGACAAGAACAGTAGAGAGTGCATTCATTCTTTCTATGAACATGCTGGGTAAGCAATTGAGACCAAAAAAGATATATGAGAAATAAATGTTCTGATGTGTTCAGAAGAAATAATTGTCACATTTTGAAATGTTTAGGTTGATTAACATTTTTAAGCAAAAAAGGTGACACATCCCATTACCATTTGTTCGCTCAATTCTTTGTACCAAGGCACTGAACACCTACTCATTCATTTGAAAATTCTTAAAGCATCAGCTGAAAGCCTCTATTGCATGGTGTGTTTACATTGTTTAAAACCATTTACAAAGAGCAGAACATCTTCTCTGGTGGGTGTTTCAAAAACCTTATGAATTGAATTAACCTGTTGGATTAATACATTTGAAGTACTGTCAATTCTTGGCCAAAGACATCATTTTATTAAATGTCCTGTTTTTTCTTTCTCCCTAGTTATGCAAATCACGTGGACTTCCATCCCAGTGGAACGTGTATAGCTGCAGCCTGTACTGACAACTCTGTTAAAGTCTGGGACATCAGATCCCATAAGATGCTCCAGCACTACCAAGGTAAAGGCATCTCAACATATATATGAAGGAAGTGTTACATTTTATAATAACGTAATTACCAGATCACGTTAAAATTGCTACAGTAAACCACAATTTGCTTTCAATCACTGCATATTTGTAGCTTTAATGCCAAGCTAACAAATACACTAATTTATGTAAGCATTTCATATATTTTTGGGTCAAGACACACACTAATTGTTTCATATTTAAACACAGGCGTTTTTTTAGGATTTGATGACATTTTGAATCAGTAACACAGTAAATCCACAGCCCAGTGTTGAGAGAAATATGTCTTATATGGCAAACAGTAAACGTCTTGTCATCCAGTCCCTCCCAGACTCACAATACAGCAAAGGTAAGGCCTCACTTTTAAACACAGTGAAAAACACAGCAAACTACTGAAATAACACCAAGTAAAAATGAAGATTTAAAGCTCACGACTAAAGTGGTAATCAAGAATCTTTGCATATTCAATAAGCCGAATGTTGATGCCTCTTTGTCAGTCTGCCTTTCAGTGTGATTGTTCTCATCGGCTCTCTTAAATGGATTTGAGTTGTGAGATCTAATAATGGATAATCACATCTGTGTCTGAGGAGCTGGGGCATGAAGATAAAAGCGTTCCCTCTCCTCTCATTCCTCCTCCTTTCCACAGTGCTTCACTTTACATGCTATAGTAAATCACCAATTACACCAGCCTAGAGTATAACATTGTGGCTCAAATGTGGTGTTGTTACTGTTATACCCATGGGAATTATTCGTAATTGGTAGTATGTTTAGTTTTCCTTTCTCCTTCTATTGTTTGTCCTTGCTTTTGAATGGCTTTCATTTTATTGGGGTGTATACTTTGCTCTTTATCCCTTCATGAATCTTAGCCATACCCAAAGAAATTACCCTCCTGCTCTCAGTATAGTTTGGTGCAGCTTTTCATCCTGTTGCAGCGAGAGGCGTCAGTTTATCTTATGTCATAGCATCTTGTCGCCAGCAGAGGGGCCACGTTGCCAGTCAAATGTCTTTTCTCATTCAAGAACCCAGTTACCAGAAGGTGGATTGATTTCAGGTCTGGGGAAGTTTTGATCAGTTGCTTCAGGCTTCTGTACTTGACAAATATGCTAATGCAGACCTGATGTTAAGCCATTCTCAAGTAACACAGCAACTGAGGCGTTATGATATACAGCACCAGTGCACTTCAATTGGATCCAGGCAACAATGTTAGCAAACATCTGGCCAGCTGAAGTGTCCTTGAGCGAGACACTGAACTCTAGCAATGCCCCTTAGGTGTTGTAAAATCACAGAAATGTTCCTCTGAGGTGCAGTTTTAGAGAGAAAAGGGAAAGAAACATACCTTGTTATAGTAAAGCCAAATGAACAACAATGGGATGGTATTTGTTGTCTTTAATTGTAGAAGGTTCCACTTCAGTTTGAATTACAGTAACAAAACGTGTGTCCTGTCATTGAGTTTGTATGTGTTTTCCAGTTCATAGCGGTGTGGTGAACAGCTTGTCTTTCCATCCGGCTGGTAATTTCCTCATCACTGCATCCAGTGACTCCACAATGAAGATACTGGACCTTGTAGAGGGCAAGCTACTGTACACGCTGCACGGACACCAGGTACACACACACACACACACACACACACACACACACACACACACACACACACACACACACACACACACACACACACACACACACACACACACACCGTTTAGATTTCCTACAGGCCTTCCAGTCAGGATCATGATGGGTCATTTCCGTCTGCTGTTGGCGTCTGCATGTTTATGTGTTTGACATCTCTTTTGTCCATTTTGGATTATGACATGAGTGTGAGTGTATTATGCCTTTTTTGTCCATGGTATATTTTAGTACTTGCCAGGCGAGCGGACGGCCCACTCATGATGATTCATCTCAGGGTTGTTGGAAGGAAACAGAAGTGTGTTTCTGCCTCCGTTCTGCTGGATCCTTTCCTCCTCATCCTCTCTTCCTCTGTCTCTCTGGTTTCGGTCCTTTCCTTTTTAACTGACTTAAACGTACAATGTGTAAATTCCTGCCACTAGCATTCTATCAAAAACAATAACAAAATGCAGTTTGATGTTGTCTTGAAGTTGCGTGGGGATCATGGGAGATGTTGTCTTCACCACCTTCGCCGCCATTGCAGTCAAATTCGTCTGGTTATGATGATTCATTGTTCATCGTTCATGAGGGTTTTACTAAGAGCCTAATTATCAGCAGAGGTCTCATCCTCTTCAAAAGAAAGGCACCCAAACATTAAAACTGATACAAAAACACTGGTTAAAAATTCTTCTTTCTCTGACGTGTCTTTGCTGCCCAGAATGTTTGAATATGAGTCCTATGACTATAACCCTTCATCTGGTTCAAATATGCAGTTAAAAACGTCCAAGATCTAAAAAGTATACCAAAACATGTGGCTTGAAATCCAATCCAATCCAATCCATTTTATTTATATAGCACATTTAAAAACAACAGAGTTGAACAAAGTGCTGTACATCAACAACTGTATAAAAACATAGCATAAATACATAGAAAACAGACAGAACATGAAACAAATGTAAAACACGAGACAATGAAACCAGATCAGAAGCCACAGACTGAAAAACTCTCCTACATGATGTAAAAACAATACAAAACACTAGTAAGATAAAAACCCAAATGTAAAAGCACAAGTGTCATACCTGGTCTGTAAATGCAAGGGAAAAGAAATGGGTTTTTAAACGAGCTTTAAAAATAGGCAGAGTTGGAGCAAGTCTAACCTGGAGGGGCAATTCGTTCCATAATTTTGGAGCTGCAACAGCAAAGGCTCCGTCTCCTCGCTGCTTTAACCTTGATTTTGGGACGACCAGAAGTAATCTGTCAGCAGACCTCAGTGACCGTGTGGGCGTGTATGGTTTTAAAAGATCTGCCAGAAATGAATAAACGTTCAATTTATGACAGCTTCTTAACTCCACAACACTGAAGCATGCCACGCCATTTAAGCCGAATAAATGAAACCAACCGTTAATCAAAAGTAACTTTACATGTGAAAATAGTTGGAAGCCTTTAGGACAATGTAATTAGACAACTCAACAGAATATATAACATAGGTTTAGTCGATTTCAAGACCTTTTAATTTGGAAAGCACCATCACCATCGTTATCATCCTAACGATGAAGTACAAGTACTCCTTGTACTTCTCTATTAACGCCCATCTCGTCTGTACTCCCATGTTGACAGTCTGGACCAGTCGCTCACTGACTGTATCTATTTGTTTGAACAGCTGATGGACTGACTTTCTGGCTAGTTGTGGGAATCGGTGGCTTGCCAGTGCCACATGTGGTCCATCTGTTTACCCATCCCTCTGTACACTTTGCATGCCTCTCCTTTCTTTGTCTTGTCTGTGTCACCCACTGCTTGCCAAGACTCTTTCGTCAAGATAAAAAAAACACCCTTTCCCCTCCTCGCCTCACACCTCCAAATTTGTCTTCTCATAATCTCTTTCTTCGTTTCTGTTGTTGTTCTTTTTGGCTCAGTGGTGACGTCGCCAATCTGTTGGTGCTGGGAGCGCTCAGGGTGTTAATTGTCTCTCCAGTCGCTTAACTCGAAAATGGGAGACCCCCATCTGTTCAGTGTGGGTGTGTAGGTTTACGTGTGTTTATGTGTCGGCTTGTTGATGTATGTGTGTACAGCTATGTGCATGTGCTGTATATGGAAACACATGAAGGCACTGAGGGAGTATGTTTCCTGTTGGATCTGACAAATGTGTTGTTTTCTTCGCCTCAGGGGTTACCTGTGTACCTGGCAGGGCAGAATCAGCCTAATTTAGCTTCATTTGTCTTTCTGTTCTGAGCATATTTGGAGGAGCAGCTGGACACTGAAACAAGAAGAGCTGGTCTACTTTGAAGGCCAGCCAACCCTGAGTGAGCCTGGCCCGAAGTAGTTGCTACCTTCAGGGCTAACCCCTTACACTTATATCAGCAGGTAGAAAGCAAGACATAGAAACTTATCTTGAGGCAATGTGTGTCTACAGTTTAGTCTGACAAATAAACTGTACACACACATTGCACTGCCACGTTTACAGCTATAACGCTACTGCTAACTTTATACTCACAGCTAATGTTAAGCACACAAACAGTTTATTCTTTAAGTAAGTTCTCTACTTATATAATACGGGTTGAATCGAAAAACATCTTAAAACATATTTTTTCCCCCAATTCTTAGGACTGGCTTATTTGGTCAAAAATCTGAGAACTAGCTTGCAATACACCCCTGCAGATGTATAGTGATATACTTAGCATATTTTCTCTCCAATGTCCTAATGTGTGACTTTAGCGTGTTAGATAATACCGATACCCAATCTGATACTAATGCTTCTGGTCCTTTTTCAATGGAATGCCTGTCCTTCTCTTTACTTAATCATACCTGGAGACATTCATACTCAAGAGATTTTTTTTTTTACGCTTGTCGACTTTTTAATGATTTAAAAGCATTTAAAAGACCACCGCATCATGTTTTATTACGACGCAGACTGAGAAACAGATTCACACTTATTTATATTTTAAAGAAATGACAGCGACAAAAGTCAACCAGTGCAAGATTGTCATCGTTTTTGTCACTCATGAAATTATGGAGAGCAGCATGTGGAGGCCAGTCAGGTTCGCAGCCTGTGTGTGTGCGTGTCTGGCCATGGCAAGTGCCAGCCTGGCAGCAGGCGTTAGTCAGAGTCGAGACAGAACATGCTGTCTGTCAGGCCGGCGTGTTGCCATAGCGACACTGTCTGCTTCTCTCAGGTGCTTCTGGGAAACCATTCCTCACCCAAACCAGCCTGTCTGGATACCAGCCGCAGGACACACAGCTCCTCTTTGCTGGCCAGCAGCAGTTTATTTTCCTTTCTATAGTTTGTTCTCTCCTTTTTCTCTCTTTGATCACAGTCAGAGGGCTCAGGCTTTTATCGTTGACCCCGTTCTGCATTGTGAGATGGAAAAAAGAAAAAAGGAGTGTGATCTTTGAGTTTTTCAAGCTGTATTCTGTCTGCGCTCCAGGCACACACACACACACACACACAGCATGCAACAGTTCTGACACTAGCAGGTGTTCCTTTTTGGCTCTGACCAGGTGTGACCTCACCTCACCTGAGTCTTAGCTTTCTGTTATTGATTGCTCTGCCCCACACGCCCACTCCCTCCTACACACATAAACACACACACACATGCAGTAGCTTTTGTTGTCGGCATAAGTTTCCTAAATGCTATGAGCTACATACACAAAAACACCTATTTCTCTCCAGTTCTCTTCTCTTTATCGTACATTTTATAATAACTTCTAACCTAACTGTATTTCGAAGTGTCCATCTGGATTGTGGCATTACGTTTTTCATGTTGTCTGGTCTGTCCGTACCCTTTCTGTGAAAGCCCTAACTCAGGATGCCTGAAAGGAATTACTCTCAATTTGGCACAATCTGTACTTGCACTCAAGGATGAACTGAATAGATTTTGGAGGTCAGAGGACACATTGACCTCACAAAAAATGTTTTTGGCCATTTCTCAAAAATGTATACGCTAATTAAGACAATTTTACACAAATATCTAAAAGGATAACATGATATATTAATGAAATGTTGGACAGACATGTATGTACACTGCAGAAATACAATCATAAGGTTCAAAGGTAATGTATGTAGGGTTTGAAGTTTATTGAATGGCCTGAATGCATCACACAGACTACACTACTTTCACAGGGATTGTTGCATTTTTAAAAGGCTGCAACTAAGTATTATTTGAATTATTGATTTATTTAAATGTGCCTGTTATAAGTATTCTTATTTTATCAAAAAAATGCTTTCCAAATCTCAAGACAACATTATCAAATGTATTTTCGGACCAACCAAATGTGACGGTGTGGTGTAGGTAAGAGTTTGTGTTGCCAACAACGCCACCTAAGGGAGTTTCACCCCTAGGAACTAACTATTGATAATAAAAGATTTAACCCACAAGGAACACAGGTTCGTTTTACATAACGGGCCAGAGACAGTTTCAGTTACAGTTAACACAATTACTTTATTTTATAACAATCAATTAACTATTCTAAAAACACCAGATACACATTATACAATCAGCTAAAAGTTAATACTGGGGCATAGGAGGTACAAGACAGGGCTGGGGCTTACCAGGCGGCAATAAATCAAAAAGGGGGAAGGGTCCAACTCAAAACCACCCGTGACACCGCAAACCAAACAACAGGACTCGTGAAGAACACCACCACCAGGGATTGGGGTTGCCGCCTCAGGCCCACAGCACCTGTCTGACAAGAGGAAGACGGTTAAAACCTCCACACACTATTACACTTAAATAAACAACTAAATAAATAACCAAACAAATACAACCAAATGAATTAACTTATCCAAATAAAGTCTGCACACAATGGTTAATATTAAACAAGGAAAACACTAGTATATAAACTTAAAGAACAAAACCCCCACAGACATGTTTAAATCAAATTAAATAATAATATTTTGTCTGTTTCTCTTTCCCCTCCATCAGGGTCCAGTGACCTGTGTGGCCTTCTCCAGGACAGGAGAGTATTTCTCCTCTGGAGGTTCTGATGAGCAGGTGATGACCTTTTCTTGATGATCCTTAAAAATCAACCAGTTTTTGTTTAATAAATGGCCTTATTATTTGCTGTCCTTATATAACTAATAGAAGCTTACCAAAAGGTTTATTGCCAATTTAGAAAACAGAATTAATGAAAATGAGTTTAGGGGTTGCAGATGTTTTAAAATGCTGTTGTATGAGGTGCTATCCATAGTCTGTGTGTATCACCTACAGCAGAAAGCGGTCGGCAAGCCACTAAGCAACGTACTGCTGAGGCAGCAGCTAAATGTAGCCACCGACAGAAAAGATCAATATTACTTTAAGTGAATGCTTTTTTAGAATATTTTCTCTACTTTACGTTGCTGTAAGACAGTCCTTTCAGATGAGGTAATGAAGCCCTTATTAACGATCTCTTCAAAGCATCCTGATTCCATTGACCAAAAGTAATCATACAGAGCACAGGAATTGATGCTACTCCATCGGTTAGTTAGTGCTTTTGTATGACTTTGGTGATTCTGAACTAACCAAAGTCTGTACACTACTGTCTGACTGCAAGGTCAAGCAGTGAAAATATTCTACATTTAGTTTACACTTAAACTGTTTGCTTTGCAGTTGCCCCGATCCACAGCAGTTCATTGCTTGGTTGGCCATACATTATGTTAGCTTAGCCAACTACTGTAGATAATACACTGACTTTGAATATGCACCTCATTCAACCTCACTTCAAAACGTCTGAACTCTACCTTTTACTTTGACAAAGAGAAAGCAAATCTGTATTTATGTCGTGCATTTCATTATTTGTAAATTAGATTATTGGTTTGTTGACTTTGATGTATTATTGTGGTGACAGGAATTATTTGAATACATCTTACAGGTAATGGTGTGGAAGAGTAATTTTGACTGCGCTGAAGGCATCGATGACTTCAGGCTGCAACATAAAGCTGCTCCCAGCCTGCAGGCAGTAGGCAGCTCCACGGCTCAGCCCCCCCTCACCCCCTCTGAGCACCGCAGCCAGGTGAGATCAGTATGCATGGAGTCATTTTCGGGATTAAAAGACATTTCGCTCGACACAATTATAAGAAAAAGAATCATAATACATATAATGAAGGTGGAGACTGAAAACAATAACTTTAATCATACAGTTTATCTTATACACTCATAAGTGAAGGTATCCTAATTATTGCACATCCATTTGCATGCATGTGTGGCGCCTGGTTGAAAGATAAACATAACACGTGCAGAAATACCCCCTCAATATTTTATGCTGCCAGTGTGGCGGGCTTATTTCCTCGTTGCATATCTTCCCTTTGAAGTCTGCAGTGTGGCCTGAAGCTACATTCATCTCTCGCATGCAGGGCAGGAAATACCCACTTATTTCCACATCTACATTTTGATATTGAGGAAGTTTTTTTTCTGTCTTTCTGACCGCTGGAATGAATGAAATATTAGTCTGATGATTAATCTGATTACTACAGATGAGTTTTGAATGTAGATGACGATTAGAAATGATCAACATTTAAAACGGCAGTAAGAAGTAAGGAAGTATAACTGTGTTCAAACACTGTGAATACTGCAGTTTTTGTTAATAAGTCAGTGCTGAAATGAGGCATCGACAAACTAAAAGGAAAGTTTGCAAAGAGACTAATTCCATAAAGTGCATGTTATGCTATGTTACTCCTCACTTGGCTTGTGGTTTTATGTGTTTTTCTAAGTAAAGTCTATACAATCTCATTTGAGGGTTTTTATTTTATATATTCATATCTTACTAATATATTATATGCTATAGCAGTACACTGCACTAACCTGATTCATACTGTTTTTTTTTTATTTGACAACCAACAAACTTGGACAGTATTATGAGTCAATAAATGCCAAAGTCGGTTATACTATAAAAGTATTCAGACGGAAGCCTCCCAGACACTGAAGCTTGTGTTGTGGCAGCATCGCGTCCATTTTCACGACAGTAATTTAATAAAACATCAGCATGTCAAACATCTAATCCCACCACACCCTTTCTGACTGCTGTGTGAATCTGTCCAAAAAGAAATTGTGGTTGATAGTTATCGGAACACAAAGCTAGTGTATTATCAATAAACACAAACAATGTGAGCAGATAAATAAACCTGCACTTTCTGTCCTGCTGTTGCTAAAACTAACCATTTAAGTACTCTATTAAGTCGAAGTACCTTGCAGTGAACCACTAAAGATATAAGAGACAGTGTTGATAAAGGTATACTCATCTGTCTTATCACCTAAAAACTGATTATTCAGATTTATTTAATTTATGTTTTCATTCTGATCCTTAAGAAGGTATGAGGTATTAATACAATCTGCATTTAAAAAATAGAGGCGCTTGGTTTTATGAACGTGTCATCCGAGCATAGTTGATGCAGCAACACACAAGAAATATGCACAGGTCCATTAGGAAATGATCCTGAATCTGTGCGCTACATGGGTTAAAAGCATGGCTGCAACTAACCACTATTTTCATTATTGCTAGAAAAGGTCAGCACAAAGTCAGAAAAAGTTTATTGTGAGCCCAATAGTCCATACACCCCAAAATAAAGTTTGAAGCAAAAACATTTGACCTAAAAATAACAAAAGGTGAGAGGAGTTTGGCTATTAGCATTGTTTAAATATTAAAAGACCTTGTCAGATGTCTCACACACACACACACACACACACACACACACACACACACACACACACACACACACACACACACACACACACACACACACACACACACACACACACACACACACACACACACACACACACAAAGGGGACAGGGTGTCACCGGCTGGCTAGGGAACCTCAGGGTAAGGTTTGGATTTCAACCCCTTTGACTGCTACTGTGTTACTTACATCAACAAGGACACAGCCAAGGTCTCTCTGTCTCTCTCGCTGTCTCGAAGTTTAGGTCCAGCCACTGTGTTGCTGCCTTGCTTTTATACTTTTAATATTTACAAATCTAGGATAGCATAAGACTCATAATTAGGCATGTATGTAACAGTGAAGAAAAAGTCCTGTTGTGATATTTAACCAGTTCTACTAAAACGTATGACCCATTAGTAACTCTTCATTGCTGATTGATTTGATTGGCTTTCTGGGGCAAGTGTGACAAAGACAAGGGATGCAACTCTGCACCTTGTGCCAAAGAGTGTAGAGATTATTATTATTATTATTAAGTGTTATATATTATTATAGATAAAACATTTTTGCATGCCAGTGACGCCTTAAGAGTACCAGCCTATGACTAAGAGCGTTCGCCCATCAAATGTACAACTCTGTGAAGCAGACAACAATGCCCCTGAGTACACGTACCATTAGCGTGGTTATTTCCAACATCTCCTTAACATTGACTTGAGCAGTGTAAGTGCATAGCTTTTAATGTCCTTTAAACACCTCTCTTCTCTATGCCATCCATGGACCCTTTGGGGCTTTTTTCATCTTCTCTCTCTGTCTGATTGTGCCGTTCTCTCTCGTTGCTGTGATACAGGACTGTAAATTGATTTTAATAGCTCTTCCACTCGACAGCTGTTATTACAGACGTGCCTCACAGGAGAACTAGAAAATGGGTAGTTGGATCATCGGGAGAGAGATGATGCATGCAATTCTTGAAATACATTTGTACTGTTTTTCTAAAATCCTATTGAACCCTTTATTTGGGAAATGTGTTTGTTTTTTTACCAAATACAGTTCAAGCACAGCTTTTAAAGCCTTAGCACTTTTTAGGATGGTGCAAAATGCTTCACCTGTTTATCTTGGCTTATCTTAAAACACATGAATTGATAAGACATTCTTAACATCATTTCATTAAGGCATCATTTTGCCAAATTGCATTTGCAATAACTATATCGTTTGTTATCATTTATGCCTAATAGAGATGCAGTAATTGTGTTGTTCTTATTGTTGTTTATTGTGTTTTTGTTGTAATTATTCCCCATTTGTGCCAGACATCTTCAATATAAACATTTGGGAAGTGTTTAAACTCATTCAGCATTTCATTACACTATACAGTAAATCATCATATATATCATACACATTTATGAAATAACCTTTAATGTGACCTCTGAATTGAAAGATATTCTTTTGAAAAGTAACAGCTTCAACAACTTCCTACACAATAAGAAGAACATTAAAAAAAGCATTTTTGTGTAAGACATTTATATGTGAATGTAAAATTGAATAGAAGCATAGAGAAATCTTTCACCTTGGTTTTTCATACAGAATAAAATGTACATTTTGATCTTTCTTTGAGACGCAAAGTGCATTCACATCATTTCAATGGTTGAGTAGATTAATGACGCATAGATATGAATGCACAGTGTAGAACAAATTAAATCTTAACCGGAGTTAGTTCCTGGCAATGGCATTTCTTTCATCCTTTTTATGAGTTGTGGTCTGCCAGTTGTTAAGGTTAAAGTAAAAGTAGTAGCTGCACCTGGAAGTACCAGCTTCCTAGATTCTCCTTTTCATGTATAATTTATCCATTTGTAATTTATTATTTATACAGGCCCTTTCATTTCTCATAAAATGCCACAAGTCTCAGACACGTGTTGCCTGAGAGGAAGCAGAGAGGGGGGAAATGTCCCCAGCTCGCCTTAATGTGTTCGTTTCCTTCTCTGTTAATACGAGTATTCAAAGGCTTAGGGAGTTTAAAATAGAGTATAAAACAGAGAGAGGTACTCTATATGAGAGAAGTGGATCTAATGTGCTGTTGAGCATTCACTTATTTTAAGAGAGGCAGAATATAGTAAACAGGATATTCTTTTTTTAAAGCAGCCATGAAAGGGGTTGTGGAACACCACTGCGGTTCGTACATCCAAACTCCAGACTGCTAACTAATTAAAAAGAAGCACAACATGTGAATATTATCAGCCTGTAAACACAAACAATTACAATTTAAATGCAGATCCTATACTTAGAAAGTGACCATGGAAAGTATACCCCGCCAAAATTAATTGTATTACATAATGTATAAAACATTATTCATGAGTTATGTCAAACATTGATTAAGTATAGGTTACCTAAGACTAAACACTCAGAGCAGAGCGAATACATTGCAGGCTTTAATGGAAGTAGAAACCAATAAAATTCATATTGTACCCTATCCAATAAAGTATTTATGTCAGTACCTGAGGGTTTTTTATATATAGATATTACGGGTACAATAACAGTATTTAGGAAAGAATGGAGGACACAGCTTTGTGCCACTAGCAACACCACAGAGACATATGTCCGCTGTGTTTGTAAGAACATGAATAAGGAGCTGACAGCATCTGCACTGAGACAATACTCCTTAAGATGGTATCAGAAAGGAAAAGTAACTCATTAGTTATTAGTGTGAATATACAGTATATTTGATTAATAGGACCTCTTCCTCCCTTCCCTCTCAGATAATTAATGCTACAAACTTAATTCTTCAGGAAACTATTTGTTTTCATGTTGTGATGCGAGCACAACCACACTTCATCAGACTTATAAGTAAGATGTAAAAAAAACAACCAGATGAAGATGACTTGTGCTACAAAGTGATGTAGTTAACTAAACAGGTGAGCATTACGGCAAGTTTGCAAAGCAAGCTATTTATTATATTTTATGTTTTCTTTCAGCTCAGCGCCTGAGTTATTTTGTTTGGATGTCCCTGCATAGTCCTATTTGTATCAGTTACAATACAACTGGTAATATTATCAGTCTTATACTCAATATGGAGATACCCATTAAGCTTATAATCTTACAATAAAACCACAAGTTAAGCTTTTCAAAATAGTCTAACAAACTCATAACATAATTTTCGGCTGAGGCTCATTGTACAAATGCTGGCCCAGGACTACAGCCCTCCAGTCTGTGTTTAAATCGTCTCGGTCGTATGTAATAAAACCATCCCTCCTTGCTATGCCTATCATCCAGTATTACACACAACTGCCTTAGGCTGTTATTCTTTTCACCCGGAAGAAATTGACTAATGAGGAAGTAATGCTGTGCTTCTTCATACTGAAGCAAAGGCCACCCATGGCTGCTATTCTCTCAGAATCAAATCCACAAGGATTTCATGAACAGCTAATTTGATATGCTGATCATTTAATTTACTTGGATGCAAAACGCCATGAAGATTTTCTAGTGACGGGTGCTATGCCAGTACACATGTAGGCATATTTGTTAAACACAATAAGCCATCTTTAAAACGAGATTTCTCTACCTAAACGTTGACAGTCAGCCTGCCTCTGTGCTCAACACAGCTGAGCAAATCGTTATTTGCCGCTGTTTCGTGTGAGAGAATAGATGAATCGCTGTGTGTGTGTGTTGGTGTGTGTGTGTGTGTGCTTGTGCGTGAGTGCCAACCATTGCTGACAGGCAGATCAGCTCTCTCTGATCACATCCGCCCTAATCCCCCCATCCCACCCCCTTTTCTGTCTCTAGCTTCACATCTAGGTCTTTCTCCCACTCACGTGTGCAGACAGACGAGCTGCACACTCGCAGTAGGCTCCCCTTAACAGTCACACACACACACACACACACACACGCACACGCACACACACACACAGCTCGGCTCAGCAGGGGGGGGTGCAGACTGCAGTAGCTGTATGATCTTCTGTCTCATTCACCATTATTTTATTTACTGTAGCCAATAGGCTGCTGTAAATATGCCATAGCATACCAAACTTTACTGGCACTCTTCTTAAAGACTAATATAGAGGATGCAGATATTTATTTAAAACCTTACACAGTTGCAATGAAAACTGCAGTTTCTGAGACAGTGTGTGGTTGTGTGTTCATCTTTAGGTGCTGGTATAGAAAGACAGGTGGTATTGTTTGACAGTGGGAGTTGGGAGATTTCGACAGCAGGGGATAGAGGGAAAGGAAGGGGGTGTGACAAGGGAGTGTTGAAGACAAGATAGCTGGTGGAGTTAAAGAGAGCTTAATGGTCTGGTGGAGCGAGAGAACATCAGCCAGATTGAGAGGGAAAGGTAGGAAGCGGGAGAACAGGGCGAGCATTTGACCATGCCCGACAGCATGAGCACAATGGAGGGGAAAAAAAAGGCTAAGATGTGAAGCGTACGCACAGGAATAATGAAAATGCGAGGGCCGTTAACAGACACCTGTTCATCCCTGTTACATTAAAGACAAGCAGAGAGGGAAAGGTGAAAGAGGCAGACAAGACAGTAGCAGAGAGAAAGCAGAGCAGAGGTTATATAAGAAGCTCACTTGAAGCATACAGAAAGGTATGGAGGGTAAGAAGCTGACAAAGTAACGTGTCTGTTCTGTTAGCTTTAGCCAAGGTAAAGCATAGGTCCAAGCTGAGTCACATCACTGGCATCATTCATCAAAACTGTCCCTAACAGTTTAAAATGAAATGTTTGTTCCACTGTAATGAATCTACATTTCAGTAGTGAGAGAAACGTCTTGTATTGTTTACATCCTATGGTTATATTATGGTACACTTCAATTTAACGTCTTAAAGAGGGGGACATTTTTTATTTAATTGTAATGTATACTTGTGATTAAGCCTTAGGGAGGCTAGCACGATGAATTGTATTTGGCTGTAGGTTGTGGAGGTGCCATTGTTTCCGACCACATCAGCTCTCCCTGGTGTAAACAAGGGATGCACAACAGCAGCAACTCAACTGTGAAAAGCAAACAAAATCTCTCTCTACAAGACAAATCAGAGAGGGCACAGCTGATTAAGTTACTAACACGAGTTTCTAATGGAAAAATAACAAGTAAGATCAAATAAGAAAGGTAAAAGTTGAAAACAATAATCTAGCAGGAGAAAGTGCAACAGGCTGCATGCACTGTTGGTGCACTAATATATTAGTATAGGTGTATAATAAATCAGCTTCTCACGTAGTGGAACAACAAGATCTATCATGGCCAGCTGTGCTTGAATTAATTAAAAGGAAAGGGCGGGCCTGGATGACTGGCATACATTTAAGGTAGACACAGACATTATCCTTAAACAGTCAATTTAAACTCCTATGCATGTTCAAAGGGGACAGCTGGTGTTAACACACATTGTACTCCTGGGTCCAAATTGTTGTTACTTACAGTATTTTCTGCTGCTACTCTACGTTAAAATGTCTCCAATGATGCCATTATAGAGTTTAAATGCCATTTTTTAATCCCTCCCCGTTTTTGACACATTTTGACGCATCAGCATTAAGTGTTGACTCTGTTTGGACCTAAAGTCCTACTTTATTTTTCCAAAATAGTTTTTCCAAAATGTAAATATACAATATACAGAAAAACTGACATGGCATGATATAACTCTCTCGCATACACACCAAGATAATTACCAAACAAACAATGGTAATGGACTGTGAGGCAGGCAGTTTGTACATGACCAGTCATTCAATCAAAACAAAGCTCGGGCTAGTGAGCAGAATATCTACCAACAGAAATAGCCATTTCAAAGCATACTTACAAAAAACACAATTTTTACATCTTGGGGTGTGGGAAGGAAACCATTAACATCCATCTGTTGTTGTTATTACCTTTCACCACCTGGGTTTGAAATTGGGATATCAAACCAACTACAAAAATATATTAAGGTCTATTTGTACCGTAAATAACTACCTTTTTACAATTTATAATTTTCTATATAAATCGTTAAAAAAATGCAAAAATAATAAAAAATGGTCAATCCCAATTCCTCAAAGTCCAAGGTGTTGTCTTGAAAAAAAAAAGTTTGCTGGTCCAAAACCCAACGTTATTTAGTTAAGAGCTGGAAAACAGCAATTTTTGAATGAAAAGGACAATGAAGCGATTAAGAAAATATGTGGCGATTGTTTTTCTTTTGATCCAATAATCGATTTGTTGACTAATTGTTTGAGAAATGCTTTACACCAACACAGCCCATTTAATTGTAAGGGTTGCCTTTTATTCAAGGTTCAAGGTTCTTTATTGTCAATCTGACATAGCTACAGAGTAATTATGCAGTTGAAAATCTTATGTCACAGGCTTCTCCAACAATGCAACATAATAACATAACATAAAAACTTATATTATAAGCTAACCTGACTAAACTCAGATAACCTATGTGGCCACGGCCCAGATATTGAAGAACTCATTTGTTGACGTGCAATTCTTCAGTTGTATAAATTCATCCCTTATTTAATTACCTCTCTTTAATTTTCTGATCTATTCTCATAAAAATGTAAGGCGTGTAACATTTTATGTGTGTGTGCAAGCGTGTAGAGTGATGAATGGTTTAGTAGAACGATTGCAGGGTGTATTGATGGCTTGCTGTGTCAGTCTTCCAATTTAATTTGGGCCTCAGGAAATTTTCCACTGTTGGTTTTTCCACTCCAGGTGATTCATTAGGAGGGTGTTACTGTGTGCTGTCTATGCAAGCACACGTGTGTGTACACTTGTGCGTATCGGGGTTTTCCCCCGTAAGGCTACGGCACTACAGGACGTGTTGAGTTCGCAGAACAATATATTATTTAAGCATCAACTTCACTATGTACACATGTCACACTGCAGTAGACAGTGTGTACAAAGATTAATTAAGGGTTGACTTTATAGACAAGTTTATTAACTAGAAAAAGTGTATAACCAACCTGAAAGAAAAAACATTTAATTCTAAAAGCATAATCATCCTGACCTTTTAGTATGCAGTGAAAATAACTCGCTAATAAGTTATTTGTGTGATTCACTTTTTATATGAGTGCAGAAATAAATAGTAAAAACCAGTAATAGTTGTGGGGTTGTGCTAGATTTGTTTTTTGAAAAATGTTTTCATCAACACCATTTTCCAACAATGTTTTTACCCAATGTGGGTTTTTTCACAAAAGTCCTGTGCGTGCGTGCCTGTGTGTGTTTGTGTTCGTGTGTGAGGCCAAAGGTTTATATCTGTATGGTATACAGGTCTACACCAATTTTGCCTCTGATTTTCTGTACTAGCATGTGTGTGTTTATTTGGGGACCAGCGCTCGGTGTGTGTTTAAGCAGCTGATTTAATACAAAGCTATAAGTCGTACTCTCAACAAGAGTTAATCCAGTCTTGGTGGAGCTTGTAGGCTCAGCAGAACTGCTCCATTGTCTGCCTGTCTCTCTCTGCCTCTTTCTCTCTCTCTCACCCTGGGCCTTTCTCATTTCACTCATTTCCCCTCCTCGACTCCTCGACTCCTCGACTCCTCGAATCCTCGGTCCTCCGGTAGTGACCCGGAAATGGTTTTCGGCGCGCCATGTTGAAGGACATCTTATTTCTCTAAATGCACATCGAGGATCGAGCGTCGAGGAGGCTCTCTGGAGGAGCTATAATCGAGGATACACTGATGGGTCCTCCACGGTCCTCCATATCCAGTCTCTGATAGTGTTACGTTATTATGCTGTGAGTGCTCTCATACTTGTTTTGATTCTGAAATTCGCCTGCTGCTTCCCCTCCTCTCTCCTCGGTTCCCCTCCTCGGCTCCTCCGCTCGCATCTCCTGTGGGCGGGACTAAGACACGAGGATAGGAGTCGAGGAGGGAAAATTAGTGAAATGAGAAAGGCCCCCTGTCTCTGTACATCAACCAACAGAACGTCAGAGCAGAGAAATAAAGCACCATACTGAAAGACAAGAGAAGTAGATTTGATGATACTGTCTATCATTTATTCATTAGTTTTACAGGAAAACTTCTGTAAAATGATTGATGATAACTAAACTTTGCATTAAATACCAGTAGCCCTGTTCAATATTTAAATATTTATATTGATCTTTAGTCTTAAAAAAGTATTCCTTTCCTTTGAAAACTAAATACTTGAGTTTTCTACTGGTGGCAGGTTGATACCATGTAACTGCACTGACCCCAGTTCTCTGTCACATCATCCTCCATATCTTTACTGGAGGAAAAGATATGGATAGCAGTCATCGATACACCAGTGTTTATCTGCTCTAATTTCAGGGCATCTGTGAGTAGGAAAACTGTGGTATTCAAACTCCACTGGGTCCAAGTGGACATTTTTGCCAAATTTGAAGAATTCCTTTAAGGCAGTCTTAAAGGCGTTTACGAAAATGGGACTGGTTGATGGACAACCAAACTAAAATAAAACTGCACTGCTGATTAAAGAAGTGGTGATTTAATTGGAGTTAGGAGTATGGTTTTATGAGCCTATTTAACCAATATAACAAGTTGTTAAATGGGAGCATGTGACCTTAACGTCCTCATAGTTCTGACCTGATGTCAATACTGTGTACAGTGATCAGAATACCTTTATTTTTCCCACAGAGAGGACATTTACAATTGTTACAGAAAAGTACTGAAGGAATATCTTTTGACCGTACTGATCAAATTCAGGATGTCTAATTTATTGATTTTTAATCCTAGTTGGTAACTTTATTCACTTAAAGGTGGGGTAGGTAAGTTTGAGAAACCGGCTAAAATAACTGGATGGCCTACCTGCCTGTCAGCCTTCCATCTGTGCACAAACTTATCTCGTGCCCTCATTGGTCATGTGCGCGTTCGTGTGTGTTGGAGGAGGAGCTCTGTAAGGAAGTGGCAGATTTTTTCCGGCTGTGTATTTTCAAATTCTGGCGCACTCGAGCTGGTTTCTCCAAAATGACCTACCCCACCTTTAATCCAATACACATGAACAACTATTTACCATTTAAGCATGGAAAGTAATTTAAAGAAAGGGGAGCAGATGAAAATGCTATCTATTTATGTAACTGTAGTGATAATGAAGTCACAGGGGATTTTCTCCGTAGTAGGAACAACCCGCCTGTGGCCTTCACAGTGTAAAGTATTGAGATCACTTTGGGTACTGAACCAACAAAATGCTGAAGGTCATTGAGTTCCTCTCCTGATATTTTCTCCCTCAGCAGTTATTATTGATTCTGGCCATGTGATCTCTTCACATTTCTTGCAGAGCTGTCTTTCCCATACTACCCTCTAGTTTTGTTCTTTGTCATCCTTATGCGATATGTAGGGGGTTGAATTAGTAATCAGTCGAGGAACATCACATTTATTAAAATATATAATTTAAATGTGTTGGTTTTTAGAGCTCACGCAGTCACATTTAAATACAAAAAGATCCCATCAAGTGATATCTGGCAGGCCATAAATATTACTGTACAGAATCCCTGTCCGTAGTCCCACGTATCCGTGGTCGTAGTCTGGCTGTAACACATGTGTAGATCCAGGTGACAAATGACATCTCCGCTCATAGTCATATGGCTTCATTTAGGAAACGGCACAGTTTGATTCTGCGGCTTTGAACATGCTTAACTGAGTGTGGATAGACTCGATGTTGCATGGGGATGATGAATAAAACATTTTCATGGAGATGAGACGTTCTTTCAAACAGAAGCACGCACACACACACACACACACACACACACACACACACACACACACACACACCACCAGACAGAGGACTGCGGAGACAGACCAAAATATGAATTATCTTATAGATGTGTGCAGCTTTAGTAACATAGACATTGTGATGGAGAGATGTGGTCACTGACCTTCATGTGTTTATGTCTCATTGAATTAATCGCAACACACACAGACAGACTGGCAGTGTGCGTCTGTGTGTGAGAGAGAGTCGACAGTTTTCCTCTGTTGACTCCATACACCTTCTGGAGTCTGTGTAAAAGGCTCATTTACAGAAAAATATACTTTAAGCAAAGCCAGTTGTGATTGTTTTCCATTGTCAGGATGCATTTTGATTTCTTACTTTGCTTTACATTCCGTGTGAAATATAATGGTTTTCAAACTTGATGAAAATGAATTGTCATTCATCAACTTTTAGTTCAAAATCAATTTAAAACCAGGCATCTTTATCAAGTTCATATGTATATTTCATATGTTTTAATTATTTTAGATACAATTGTAAACATCTGTTTGTGCCACACCGCCACCCAACTCATCTCCTGTTTTCAGGATAATTGAAACACAATCACACTCAAAATATTTTCTCTACACACAGCCATTCTCTTGTGAGTATTGCGCATGTGCAATTCTCAAAAGAGATGAGGAGGAAGTCAAATGGTTCATTCATTGTTTTGTTGATTGTGCGTTTTGTCTCTTTGTGTAGAAAATAAATTACAGTTATTTGTGTATGAGGCGTTTGGAGAGGGGAGACAAAGTGAGAAGTGAATGAAACAGAAATCAGTTAAGGCTCTAGTTTATTGACATGATTGATTTCAGGTTATCTTAAAGGTCCTGTATTATACTGTTTTTCATCAATATATAATAGGTCTCAGATATATACAAAACATGTCTCTGAAGTTTCAGCCCTGTTTCAAAAGTGCTGATTCTCTGTCTGTTACTTTAGATGAAAATAAGGAGCGACTCCCCACGCCCCTCTGAGAGATATTTGGTTACAAAGAACACAATGGTGCTCTAGGAGGAGATCCAGGTGATAAGGTGTCGGGGGGGGGGGGGGGGTTACCTTGGTTGGTTATTGGCTAATGGTTACTCAAGCCAAAACATCGTTATGACATCATTAAGTGGCCAAAATCCGATCAGCTCATTTTCAGACAGGTTTTTATATAAATGGATCAGGAGAAAAAGTGAGTGAATATTTTTTCATGAAACTTTCAGAATCTCATTACCCAGAGGGGACACATGTCCATGTATAAAAGACATGAACAAGTGGATTTTGCATAATAGGTGACCTTTAAATTCCTATATATAGTGAGACACCCCTAAGTATGTTATGTGAAGCACATTAGAAACCATATGAGTTTCCAACAATCCTTTACCCTTCTTATTTGTCAGGCCTGCGACCCCTCAGAACATGCAAACGGTCAGGACTCCCACACAAAGAGCGGCAGTCGCAGCCAGAGCAGAGCGACTCGCTCACAGACCTTCGGACCCCTCAGCTCCAGCTCTTCCTCCACCCACCAGACACAGACCCCGGGTTTACCGCCGCATTCACCCCAGGTTCAAGCACTGTCCCAGGCCTCGGATGGGGGGGTCCCTCCTGGTCTGGCCAGCACCCTGGAACACATCATTGGTCAACTGGATATTCTCACTCAGGTAAGCAGAACAGTTGTTAATCTCTCATGAAAAACAGCAAGCACTGCGCTGAGGCTGTGCCGCCCACTCACTCTGTTCAGAACAAAAGCTTCCTTTAGTGATCAACCTGCAGGCCAGATATGGTTACAGAACACAAACACGGAACAACATTTATCATGCTGTTACTGCGTAAGACTGGCACTTTATCTCTACACTGCTGTATGTCTGTGGTAGAATGTATTTACTGTCACATTATAGTCTTTCATTGGCAGCTGTCCTCCACAGAATGTGGAAAAACACAAATACTCACCACACAAATCTACCTGTGACAGCAGCGACATTACTATTGTTTTTATAATCTCATTTTAACTGTATGCACATCAAGTGAAGTTCCATTTTTAGTCAACCAGATAACTAATCCTAAAAACTGTCTGAAAAATACAGAACATGCAAAACAAAAAAATAGATCCTTGAACAAAAAACGAAAAGAACAGCAACCAGTTAAGATCTGAAGGTCTGCTTCGTGTCAATTTATTTATGTTTATGCTTTGTGCATTTGTTTAGCTCCAAAGATCAGATATGGATATCAGAGAAAGCAGAATAACAGTACAGCAACATGTTTTAGGCTCTCCTGTTGTAACCCATTCATTTTAGCTGACCTGTCCAATATGAAATGACTGCAGCTTTTGAATTTGCAACTTATATCAATCAGTGTTGAAAACATTAAGTACAATGGACAGCAACACGACTTTATTAGATTTCTATTGTGTTGTGTGTGTGTGTGTGTGTGTGTGTGTGTGTGTGTGTTTGTGTGTGTGTGTGTGTGTGTGGTGTGTGTGTGTGTGTGTGTGTGTGTGTGTGTGTGTGTGTGTGTGTGTGTGTGTGTGTGTGTGTGTGTGTGTGTGTGTGTGTGTGTGTGTGTGTGTGTGTGTGTGTGTGTGTGTGGTGTGTGTGTGTGTGTGTGTGTGTGTGTGTGTGTGGTGTGTGTGTGTGTGTGTGTGTGTGTGTGTGTGTGTGTGTGTGTGTGTGTGTGTGTGTGTGTGTGTGTGTGTGTGTGTGTGTGTGTGTGTGTGTGTGTGTGTGTGGTTTTAGCTGAAGGTTGTGAACGTGCCCTGAGAGAAAATGCATCATTCATATACGAGTGCTGGCAGCACTATCACTGATAGTGACTGAGTGTAAATTGTTAATGGCCACGCTTAGAAGCAGATACGCTTCTTGTGTGTGTGATTCTTCTTTCTTTCTTTCTTTCTTTCTTTCAATCTGCAGTGCAGAATGTTGGAGCATTTAGATTTGGCTCAGGGCAGCCAGCAGCTAGCTAACCCCTCCCAGGGGGGGGTGGGCAGCAACCTCTCCCTTTCAAGACCAATTCACCCAAACCCTGATGCCAGATGGATCGTCTGTGTCTGGTTTTGTCCTTCTGCTCTTTGATTGTTTGGGTTCATTCTTATTTTTTACATTAGGACATGGTAGGAAATCATTAAGATCTCTTAATATATTATATAAATGCACATATCTGACGATCTTATGGTTGTCATTGAAAAGCTTTTCTCGTCCGCTGTGGCTTTGCTTTTGTCAATCCAGAACGTGACTTTGTTGTCAGACCGTATACAGTTTTTAACTAGTGTTTTAATTTAATTTCCTTTAATTGTACTGTTGAACTGAATCTAATTTAACTATCGAGGCAAAAACAATATGGAAGAAAAATCTAAAATTAGGAAGAAACATAACAATACAGCTGCAATACATCAGGCCAGGAGAGTAAAGTTGTGGGGGTGCAAAGACTTCTGGTGCCCTTACTCAGACCACCCCTATTTTCAAACTCAGCCTTCATTTTATACTCAACTAGTTAACCGTAGAGTTATCCTGAGTTGCACAAATGTGATGCTGCAACATGGGTTCAAATGTTTAACAATTGTCTTTGCAACTGTTTCAACAGAACTGAAATACAGTTTTGGTGAGTCAGATTTAATCAAAAGGTAGATTTTGCAAATGTAATTTTCTACCTTGGAGCTGAATTGGATGTTCAACTGAAGCACATCAAAACCTGCATAAAATTGGGTTAAAATGCAGCAGAAATCACAGCTGGTGCCGGTTCAGACACGCTTTTTTAACCGTACAGATGGTAACATTGGCAGATCACTGACTTTCACCTCACCTGCTGTTTTATACACAGCTTGTTAAGAGATTTTTAAAAAGGGAGTTCTTCAAAACACAGCACAGTAATGTTAACTTCATGTTGTTAAAAAACAAACAGACCACTAGAAACGTAAGGTAATGTATAATTAGGTAATGTAAAGTATGCACACGAGCTCAACCCAGCTTTCTTTCAGCTGACCTCCAAAATGCCCTCATACGTGAGTAGAAATAAGAAAGATATTTGTCCAACATCATCTGTTCAACTTTGACAACATGGAGATTGAAATGACTGCCCCGCCTTCCTCTGAAGATTAGGCTGACAAAGGGACATCATTTATTTGTGTGTTATATTCCAGTTCCTCTTTAAGTGTTTTCTCCAGCATTATTTTTCACTTTTACGGCTCTTTGTAACTCTAATAACGGAGGAGACTGAGAAGGAACATGTTGAATTATTCAACGTTAGGCTGAAGCTTCCAAAGCCACAGTTTGCTGTGTTAGCTGCTTTTTCACTTGTCTGCCCCCCCCCCCCCCCCCCCCCCCCTCACCAATACTCTACCCCCCATACCCCTCTCTTTATTCCTCTTCCTCTGTTTGATAATTCATTCCTCTTACATGTCCTCCCTCACTAAAGCCTGCACACCTATCCACTTCTTTCACACTCTCCCTCTTAATTATGAAGAATATTGAATCAATATTTGCTCTCTCTCTCTCTCTCTCAACTTTATTTACCAATCAAAGCGCAGCGGTGCCTTCTCTTCCTCCATAGACCATTAGACAGTAGGTGAGAGAATATGGTGAACTTTCTCTGTGATATGGCTCAAGGGGAAAAGTGCAACAGAAAGTCTTTCATTAACACTTGCTCTTTTTAATCGTCCAGTACTTTCTCTCTGCTCTCCATCATTCTGCTTGTTTCTGCTCAACCTTAACCTTATGTGTGAGTCAGAATAGATGTACACAGATGTGGACCACTCCATTGACTGTGTTTCTGTTACATCAGCTATAAATGGAGCTGCATGAATAATTCGAATAAAGTGAAAGCAACTTGTTCCTGTTCCTCAGAAAAGATTAAAACCGTTTAACTATAGGTTGTGGACTTTTAGAAACCACAATGTTTTTACCACAGTGTTTGAAATACTAAGGAATTGGAGGCGGTCTCTGATTTGTATGTTTATAGTTCTGTTTTATGAGAACTAAGAAGTAAGAAAGGAAGAATTCCCAAGATAGGGCACCATCATTCTGAGAAATATGGTGACTTAATATTCCAACAAGGAACTCTGATCATAGATACTATTTATAAATCATTATTACATCTTAAAGTCTAAAAATCAGTAGTTGAAAAAGCGTATTTTCTGTCCTTATTTGGTAACAAAAACAGTAAAGTAAAGCCGCTCAGACTCACTTCCTCCTACTCCATCACATCATGCTGAGCCAGAGTCAGGGACAACAACGCATATGTTATGAAATGTGGTGCGATGATGAAAGGAAGAAAAAATCTGCTCCTATGTCTTGTAAAACATAAAAGCCTGCACTACACTTTCAAGTGGTCATTTTCAGGAGAGGTTAAGTATACATTTTCCAATAATTCAATGTTAGCATACTATGGCAGCATTAAGATAAAGAGCCGTCGTTAACAAGAGGCCGAGGCTATTAACTAATGACTGTATGGATTTTTATTGGCTTTCTGCTAATACAATGTGTTTAAATATGGTTATTGATTCACCGCAGCAGTGCTTGTGCTACACACCTTCAGATCATTAGTGTTGGTCAGTGGGCTAATTCTGGCTACCAGGTTTTTTTTATGGTGTTTTTATGATATCACTTAAACCATTCTTTTGAATTCCTTGTTTTATTACTATAACTCACTTTAGTGGTAGCATATTATGTTAAGCACGTCATCTAGAGAATAGACCTGACTTTGCCACCTTTCACCAGCACCAGTTTGCCTTTCTTTGCCTTTCAGACTATCAGACTTCAGCGTGGGTCATACCAAAGCTATGAGACTTTGTAACAGAGGCCAGCAATGCTCAGGGCGATGGGGAGTATAATGTGTTCTGGAGAGAAAAGAAAACAGCTTGCTCTATTTTTAGGAGCATAAAGATTTGGTTTCTACTCCAAATGAAAACTATATGCCCGTATAATGTTGCAGCTGCCTGGGGACACGATGCGGAATCACACACACACACACACACACACACACACACACACACACCACACACACACACACACACACACACACACACACACACACACACCCATAGCTGGTTGGGCTGAGACTGGGTAGCCATATCAGGTTGGTAAGATAAATAGGGTGGTATTGATCTAGAAAACGGAGACAGGCAGAGAGAGGGAGAGAAAGGGGAAATACAAGCCTTCTCTCTCCCATGATGCATGAAATAGCAGGAGATGTTATCTATTTTGATGACCCAAAAGAAACTCCACGCACCCACACATTGATGAATTCATTTCCATCGGTGGGTGCCGAGTATGAGATTATCTGAAGTCTTATTCAAATTATTACCACCCCTGATGATTTTTGTAATAATGCCAATAATTCAAAAATATATTTTCTCAACAGTATGTGTGGCTCCAGCTACCATTGCACTGTTGCTGTGTATTTTATATTTCTGTGTTTTAGCAGTCTTTACCAAACACCATTTCCCATAAACCTTTGCGAGTTAAACACAACTGCTCGACAACCGAGGCGACGCTAGACCAGTTTTTAATGTACTCTTTTGGATTCATCACACAATATAAGATAAAACTAAAATGATTGGACTGTGTTTAGTTGTTCTTGGTATTAATGACTTTGGTTCACCTATCAAATTACAAAACGAGAAATTATCAACTAGTTTTCAGACATCCAGTGACTGTCATTGAGTCTGTCATTGAGAATGACTGTTACCCTGATTGTATAAAGTGAGCATGAAATGGTGATGAAAGAGAGATCCTACCTATGATGTTGGCCCTGGGTTTAAGGTGCGTTTCATATAGTTATAAGCTTTGAGTAACCGCTGTATAGTTGCTGATGAATCAACCCAGCAACAGGTTATTTCTCAATAAAACAAACTGGGAAGCAAACCACTTTTGAGGTCACCCAAATGTTTTTTTCCAATGTTAAACCTGCAGCTGGTTATATTTTCATTAAATGACTCATCTCGTTGCTGCTTTCTAGCAATTTTAAAAACTGCTCTCGCTGGCACAAAGAGACATTAAATTACAGGTTGAGACATGTTGACATATCTTTTACGTGCTGGCCCAAATGTAGAGAGTCTGTCCATGTGAACATGTTGACTGATTTATTTTGTTCCTCCCCACAACCAAATTTATGTTGCCAACCGTTACTTTCCAAAACTGCTTACTAGCTGGTATTGTGTTTGTCACCAGGCAACAATATGTCAGAGATTCAGAGAAAATGAGGCCACTATGACCACAAGATTCACTCAAATGACTTGTCACCCTTTTGTATCTGTTTCACTTTTTGTGTTTGAATTTGCATACATTTCATTCCTGCATTACTTATCAACTCAGTGTGTCTGCATGGCACCTTGAGAAAGAGAAACAAAGTAAATGTCATTCATAGATCCTTCCAGATCTTTAGTTTTTTCAGCTTCTTTATTTTAAAAGGAACTAACTCAGTTTATATTCTTCAACCATATTAGTAGTTTATTTTCAGTCAAGCCTGTTAAAGATCTAATATGTTACATTTCTGCATGTAAAAAGTCAAAAAACAGCTAAACTTATATTATTGAGGTTGTATTACTTACAATATTCCAAATATTAACCCTTTTCAAACCGAGAGAAATGTATTTTAAATGGATTACCTTGTTTTACATCTCAATTTATGAGAGGAACCAGCTGAGAAGACCATCAGTGATTTCTATCGCTTACTGGTTTAAGTCACCCGGTCTGTATGTTTTGGAGAGGAGGGGGAACCTCTGTGGAAAACCCCGGTTAAACCTCTTGAGAGATGAACAATAGAGGAATCTTAACCGGGAGAAGCTGACTGCGGTGACACCCTCCCATGATCTGAAACACTCCCAAAATCCAATCACTGCTTGCAATAAATGACATATTGTGCTTTAAAGCAATTAGGTTAACTATCTGAAGGGACCAACAAATATATAAGACAGTAGTATATTCTCAGTTGTCCTGGTCTTGTCTTTTAAGGAATACTCTCAGGGTCCAGACATGAATCCTGTAATTCCTTCTATTTGTTTTAGATAATGAAAGAATGATTACATTATTTCTTTAATGTGGCTACTGCATCTCAGATACAATAAAGGATAGAAAAGCCAGCTGTGTCCTCAGTAATCGGTTCATTCAGATGATGAAATCAAACCTGGAGGCTCGTCTGATGAACAGGCTCAGGCGACACAAACACACAACAAACACTGTGACTGTTGGAGGATGCTGAGAGGAAAAGTATGTCGCACTGTGATCTCACTACCCACACATGCCCGTCCTGATTCGGATAGCGACCTTCTTGTATTCTCTGTGTGCGTAAGTGTGTTTATGCAACTGTGTGAGACTTAGAACAAGAGAGGGTGCGTGCCAGACACAGAAACTCTGGTGTTTTCAGCTCAAGCAGCAGATCTCTCTCTGATAATCAGCTGGATTGTCTTGCACGCACAACATCTGTCTCAGACACACACAGAACTGCCTTTCACACACACACAAACACCGCCATTCTATAGTTATTACTGTCAAGCTGATGCTATACAGCCCTCTCTAACATGCTCTTTCTCTCTCATCCGTCTCCTTCCTTCCCCCCTTTTTTTTCTTTCTTTGTCTTGTAACTCCATCCAGACGGTTTCGATCTTGGAGCAGCGGCTGACGCTGACAGAGGACAAGCTCAAGGAGTGTTTGGAGAACCAGATGGAGATCGGTCTACATCTCCAGAGACGTGAGGAGGCCTAAAGATGGCGGCACCAGAGAGAGGTTGAAGTGTGGTGTGAGGGAAATGGGGGTCACACCAACACTACTCACAGAAAGACATCTAGCGAACACGCCAGTTGTTACATCTCACTGAAAATGTGCGATCTTGCACACTTGAACAATGCACACTGAGCCTCACTGCTGATGTACTGCGCCTGGTTATATTACAAAGAGATATCTGAAGTGAAGGAGTTGAATATTAGAGAAGTTGTTCTTTTACAAGAGTGCTGAGAGAGCAGTCCGCTTTCTGCTGACAAAGGATCTGCTGCGAGTCACTTTGTGAGTGTGCAAGCGTCTGTGTGTGTGCGTGTTTCAATGTGTGTGCACAAAATGGTGTCCTGTGTAGATACATGCAAGAGACTTTCATACTTGCCTTTGCACTACACATGTGGACATCTTGAACTCTATTTGTGTATGTGGCGTGCAGTTCATGCAGAATGGCATCAGTAGAAAACACAAATACTTCAGTTCCCTCAACCAACATCTCAAAATGCATGATATTTATTTGAGTTGTATTGAGACCAGCACAATCCTTTTTAAATTGAACAAAGAGTAATTGAAAAGTTATTTAAAGTGTGCTGTCTATGGATGCTTCATGTTTGTTCACCTGTTTGTTGGACATTAGTAGAAGCACTGGTTTAAATCAACTAACTTAACCTTTACCGCGGAGCCAACAAAGTACCTTACCAAATTGGTAAGTTTGTTACAGTTATTAAAGAATATCTCTTATGTTATATTTTATTTTCAACAAGTCCTGTTAAAATACTAAAAAGCAACAAGGAATTTATTCAGACAGGCTAGGAGGGTGGCAACGTATTGAGAGATGTACTAACACATAGTTGGCTTTGGTTTTCTGATTTGTTGATCATAAAACTAAATATAAAATAACTTCAGTAGTTTAAAAGATTTCGGAGTTTATAGCAACCGATTGTTGAAAGATAAGCATCTTGTTCCATCCACATACACTGTGTCTTAAACTTTTATACTCTGAAAGTAACTGATTGTTTACTTTCTTAATAAATATGTTTTCACTCGTACCGCTGACTTGAAATTAGCTGATGAGAGAGGATTGCTCTTTCACAACCCTGAGCTCTGTTTGTGTAACGACTGAAAGAGAGTTTGTTTTCATAATCGTTGCCAAATCGATGATGTCACCCGGTTACTTTTAAGAGACTGTTTCCTGCTCTGATTGGCCCACAGAGCCTGAGCTGTTACCCGATGAATCATGACTTCTCAGTCTTTATTGTCCTCAGCAGAGATGTTAAGATCATGAGCCGTGAACTGTGTCATCCATCGCTCTTTTTCCCAACCCTTTCTATGCCAGATTCTGAGCGATGATTTATTACAAAAACATGGGGGAAGCGTCTAAATACGACTGCCCTACTTGTGTCCAAAATCCTTATGTTTCACCCCCCCCCCGAGTAATTTAGGTAACCTGACCGCTGATGCTAGATCACTACTTTTATTTGTAGGTGCTTCAATGAAAATGAGCCTGACCCCATGCTCAGACGCACACTGTGTTTTCTCAAAATACTGATTCATCTGAGCCAAAAAAGACTTCTTCATTCATTTGAGATTCTTATTTTACATACTGGTAATATGTTTACATAGTATTGCAATGATTCTTTCAGAGTCCTATTGTGGAGTTCTCAGAGAACAGTGTGGCGTCATTAAGAGGAAAATATTAATGACTGTTTCTTTAAGACCCGACTCAGGCTCTGCACTGATGGAAAAAGAAGAAAAACAAAACCGGAATTCTGGAGCTGTGCTGTCGGGCCCACTCTCTTCCTTCCTGTCTGGGGCCCGAGGACACACACACACACACACACACACGCGCGCGCACATACACATACACGCACACACATACTCTCAAGCCAGAGAAAACGGCTCCCTTTACTATGGGCCTCAACCAGACAGCCTGCCAGGAGCTCTAGTGGAAGAGAGGAGGGGCTGAAAGAGAGAGTGTGTGTGTGTGTGTGTGTGTGTGTGTGTGTGTGTGTGTGTGTGTGTGTGTGTGTGTGTGTTGTGTGTGTGTGTGTGTGTGTGTGTTGTGTGTGTGTGTGTGTGTGTGTGTGTGTGTGTGGTGTAGTGTGTGTGTGTGTGGTGTGTGTGTGTGTGTGTGTGTGTTGTGTGTGTGTGTGTGTGTGTGTGTGTGTGTGTGTGTGTGTGTGTGTGTGTGTGTGTGTGTGGTGTGTGTGTGTGTGTGTGTGTGTGTGTGTGTGTGTGTGTGTGTGTGTGTGTGTGTGTGTGTGTGTGTGTCTTTGTGGGGACCAAGTTCAGTTTTAAATCTTGGTAGTGAGGACATTTTGGGAGTTTTTTCATGTTTAGGATTATAGTTGTAACCATGAATGAATGAGTCAATCCACAAGAAGTGAATCCCAAACTATATTTAAAAGTAATTTTTCATTTTAAAACAGCCTCCGATACTGTAAGATTGTATTACGTTTCTCTGTTTTATATAATTGGGAAGTGATAATCTTTAATGATAATGTATTTATTTATATATATTAACTTTATTGAGGAAATAACTGGATAATGAATCGTAATAATTTTAAGTTGCAGTTTTTGTTCAGTTTACATGGAAACCTGCACAGGACCATGACTAAATAAAAAAATCAGAAGAGAAAACATTGAGTAATGACTCAAATGTGATGCCTTTTTGTCTATTCAAACTGGACTCAAAGTTTAAATAATACAAATATCTAAAAATGCGACTACAACTATTCAAAGTCCCATCTAAGGGTGAGACTAAATCTAAATCTCTACACTGTTTAAACATCTGATAAGCATTCAAACTAATGGATCTGTTACTAGAAGTGGAATTCCTGGATCGTATTTCATGTCTCACTAAAGCAACGCCCCTTCTCCATCAAAGCAACCTACTTAAGGTTTGCGTTATGAATTTAGTTCTGATGGTTAATGTTACGGCATAATGTCCTCACAAGTATAGCTGTACAGATGTGTGTGTGCGTACATGAAAAAGAAAGAGGAGAAAAAAGAAGTTGGAGCTCAAGACTCTGTAATATGTAGCCCATGTGTGGCCCGTGTGTGTGTAGGAGGGGGTTGGTGATTCTATGAGGAGAACATCTGGATATGTTTTTCCTGGTGCGCTGTGGTTGCTGCCACTGCTTGCCTGAGAGTGTGTTTTAGAGTTTTACTAGTTCAGTGTGGCAGGTTTTTGTGCTCTCCTGCTCCTCTTGGCTCTTTCTGTCCTCAAACATTGTGTCATATTCCAACTTTATGAGATTTATGAGCTTGAGAATGCTCTCACAACTGGCTGCTGCTCTGCCCTGTTGCTGCAGGTGGAGGCAGGGTCAAACAAATCCCAAAACATCTATTGCCAGAGCGTGTTATTAGACCTTGTGTTATAATCAGATGTTGGTGTCCATCACTGAAATGGTCCATGTAACTGTATAGTGGTCAGCGCTCGATGAGCTCAGCGGGAACTGGACGTAGTTCTAGGAAAGAAATGAGAGGCGGTCTGCAGGGACACAGTTTTGAGGAACCACAGTAGAAAAACATAGAATAAGTCTGCGTTCTGCTTATGATGTACAAGAGTTTCCAGTGAGTCACAGTAAAAGCAGGTGCACTATAAGTTTTTACAGGCCCAAAGAGTTTCATAAATACAGACAGAGCCATATGCACAGAGTAGACACAATTATTAAAACATCCAAGAGCTACAAAAGTGACCTGCATTAGTCTGTAAAAAAATCGAGCTTAAATGAAGCCACATGGGTCCAAACAGTAAATATATATTATATGTTTGAAGCGTACTTTTTAACCAAAGAAAGTATTTGAGTAATTGTTCATATGGATCCTAAGTAATCAGAGAATGAAGCTGAACCAATGTTAGCTTGCAGCCCATTCGTCCTTTGTCTGCCTGCTCTGATTTTAATGCGAAGATGCTTTATTGGTGAGGAGACCTCTGCGAATAATTTGTCTACCTGTGAAACCTTAATAATGGAGAACAATGGAGGAATCCTTACAAGATTGCTACTTTAAAAACCCACCAAACTCAGTCAATTGGTGTTGATCGGATTTTGAGACCCTTGGGGCAGGAATATAGTATTGTGTGTTAGAGGAAATAAAGTGCAACAAATAATGACACACTGTACATCAAGGTGTGTAAAGGGTTATCTCAGAACTGATTAAATGAGGAGAAACTCCTTCGAGTTTCGAACTTAAAATATATTTTCTTAGCAAAACTGGATTTGGCAAAACTCCCCATTGCCTGATTTACTGCCTCACCCCTCCTCACCCCTTTCTCTCCCACTCCTTCCCCCTCTGAGACTGAGCTGTGCTGGTCGGCCGCTGCTGAGGTTTGGCGCTGCGCTCCTTCAACCCACGCGTTAGCTTTTGATCCAAAACCATCTTTTCCATTCGATTCCAATCGGACTGAATGGATGGAGTTAGTGGGTTTCTTGTAGGACTATGCAACAACAGAGAACAAGGTTTTAAATCTTGTTGACACATTTTATGGCAATCTGAAAAGGGAGCTTTAGTTGTCATGCTGTCAAGTATTAACAGATGGATTAATTTTAGGAGAAAGAACTGACTTCACATATGCTGCTCTGCAAACAAATTCATTCTGTATACCCCTATATTTTTAACTAAATGTATAATTGGTATAAAGTCCTTGCAGATGAATGTGTCTGTTACTTCAATGCTCCAATGTCAGTCTTAAAGGTCACCTATTATGCAAAATCCACTTGTTCATGTCTTTTATACATGAACATGTGTCCCCTCTGTGTAAAGAGATTCGGGAAGTTTCAGGAAGTGTGGGAGTCCTGACCGTTTGCATGTTCTGAGGGGTCGCAGGCCTGAAAAATAAGAAGGGTAAAGGATTGTTGGAAACTCATATGGTTTCTAATGTGCTTCACATAACATAGGGGTGTCTCACTATATATAGGAATTTAAAGGTCACCTATTATGCAAAATCCACTTGTTCATGTCTTTTATACATGAACATGTGTCCCCTCTGTGTAAAGAGATTCGGGAAGTTTCAGGAAAAAAATATCCGCTCACTTTTTGTCCTGATCCATTTATATAAAAACCTGTCTGAAAATGAGCTGATCAGATTTAGGCCACTTTATGATGTCATAACGATGTTTTGGCTTGTGTAACCATTAGCCAATAACCAACAAGGTAACACCCCCCACCTTATCACCTGCATCTCCTCCTAGAGCACCATTGTGTTCTTTTTAACCATATATCTCTCAGAGGGGCGTAGGGAGTCGCTCCTTATTTTCATCTGAAGTAACAGACAGAGAATCAGCACTTTTGAAACAGGGCTGAAACAGAGGGGATTATGGGATGCTACAATGCATGATCTGTTTGGTATTTCGAGCAAACACTTCAGAGACATGTTTTGTATATATCTGAGACCTATAATATCTTGATGAAAAACAGTATAATAGGGGACCTTTAAATCACTTCTGACCCACACTGGCTGCTTATGTAACACAAATTCAACCAGTTCACACACGCTGTAAGGTGTGTAAATGTGTGCTGAGTGTTTTAAAATTGATGACCTATTTTACAACGAACCAGCCCATAAAACAAACCTAGCGATAACTTTCAGAACACCCGTCCCTCCCCTCTCAGAGACTCACCTTTAAATCACCTGCCTCTCTGAAGCTCCACTGCTCCGACACAAACTCACTGAGAAAGATTATCTAAAAGCAACACACGGTGTCTCTTACAGCTCTGTTTCTTTAAATACTACTTGTTAGAAGGATGTGTGTCAGGATTACATTATCACATTATCATAGCCATTCAAGCTCTGCAATGAATGATTATTGTCATTGTCAAAGTTTTAGACTTTTATTGTGTTTTATATCAAATAGAAAAACAGTTCCTCATATTTATCCGACTTTTTTTTCTTGAACAATTAAAATAGTTGGCAATCTACAGAGTATATGTCGACAGGCCACTGCTATTAACTAACCATTTTAGTACAAAAAAAGGACATCAAATCTGACATTATATAAGATTAAACCTTAATGAATGTTTGTTTTTTATTAAGGGCACTTTCATACCTAACTCGTTCGTTCTGCACTTTCTGAAATCAAGTCACAACCACAGAAGTATTAAATACCTTAATTTTGATCATGCAGATCTTTAACACCACTAGTTACGAGGTTGCTTTAAAACAGCTGGATGTTCTGTTCATGTGCTGGTCTGAAACCTGCTGAAACAGAGAGGAGGAGAGTAATATATGTCATGAGACAGAACATTATTGTTAGAGTCATATCTACAGTAAGCACCTTTGACCATCTGTCTTTATGGCCCTGCCTCTCATCTGTCATAGTAATATGATGGGGTGAGGCTGAAGTAAGTGTGTGTGGTGTGTGTTGTGTGTGTGTGAGAGAGAGAGAGGGTGAGGGCTGAGTTAACACACGATGACTCACCTCAGTGCTTTTACAATCTTGCCTACGTAGGTACAGTATGTTTGCTCTGCATGTTGATAAGATACAGTAGAGCAGGGTGAATATTACTCCTAACTTAATTAATGTTTGCTTTTGTCATGTTGGTTCAGTGTCTTATAAAATGCTCACTCAAACTGGAAACAAAACCAGTCAAATGTGTTTTTTTTGGATTTGTTCCAGACTTTTTGGTTAATAATAGAAATCAGGTCGCTGTTTAACACAAGATTAAAGAGGACCTATTATGCTCATTTTCAGCTTTCATATTTGTATTTTGTGCTTCAGTCAGTGAACACCCCACTCTGTGTCTTAAAAACCGCAGGTTGGTAACAAGTGGCTAAATGAGACTACTCAACGTCATCGCGCCAAACACAAGTCTGCCTTTAGCTTAGTACTGCTGACGTTACTATATTGTGAAATAGCCAATTATGATTTATAAGTTGATTTACTTTTCGTACTCAAGTATGTTTTCAGGCAAATATTTTTAGCATGGGTGAAGGACTTTTACTTGTAGAGTATTTACACTGTGGTATCACTTTTAATCATTTGTTTAAAATATCTGAGTACTTCTTCTACCATTAATAGCAGTGTGTATGTGTGTGTTTTTAAGGATAAAGGGTTGGTGATGAAAGATAGAATGCAATAGACACTCAAAATCATTCATGTTTTATTCATTTGCTTTCTTGAATTAGACTGAGGAGATTTATTTCAGATGTACATTTGTTTAAACTGATTTCCTTTATTGTCACTCAGCCGGCTCCCTTTTACATCCTTCCTCCCCTCTCTCCCTTTCTCTGTGTTATGTATGTCAGTCCCTCTCCATCTTTCCAGTTTGGTCTTCAATAATGAATTCAGCTGTGAGACTTCTCTGTCGCTCAAAGACTGCTCACAGCATCGGCAAATTATTACTGCTCTTCACTAGACATACACACACTTCCCATACAGAATACACACTTAAATGCAAACACAGCCACACTTCTCTATCTATTGGATTCCTGAAAAATTCATAGCAGTGCTCAGAGACTTCTACTGGAGGCATCAGCATTGGCCTCTGAGGCGCTTAACAGTTCACCTGAAAATGCAGATGTTGGAGGCAGCCATGTTTGAGAAAGTGAGGTGTCGCATCTTCAGGTGAAGCTACATGCAACATGTGCTTTGTTTAATGTACTCACACAAGCATCACCTGTGATAATAAGCTTTATTTTGATCATCATGTTAATGGTGTTTTCCAGTCATGGTTCCTTCACTTTCGTAAGAGTTCAAATTATTTAATGTAGATTTTTATCAATATCCCATCTAGTATCATGAAACCATAAAAAATGTCAATCACAGGTACCCAAAGTATCAAAACTTTTTTCAATTATCCTCAGCTGAATGTCACACTTCCACTGAGTTGATTAGAGGGTGATTGAGATCTCCTGTTGGCTCCTGATTAATAATTGAGAGCGGCTTGATGCATTTCCCCTAACGACGCCCTTTCTGAAGGGCAGAAGAGTGGCGGGCGTTTGAGACTTCTTTGTGTCTTAACTTTGTGATTGAAGCAGATTTTAAGGTTCCTGAAACCGAGCTGTCTGTTACACATTACATTGTTATTCCTGCCCTTTGTTGCTAGTATGCTACCTCAGGCAAGCTTGTCATTTTGTCATAAAAGGATCATGAGCACCTTGAAAAGTGGAACTAAATCAGTGACTGTGTGTAAACATTTAGCAGCAATCACTAACTATAACAACCTCTGTACCTGCATGTGTTTGTGATAAAGAAACAGATAGATATCACAGCTGAAACTGAACAGAAACTAAGTGCGTTGATTCATTTTCCAGGCCTGTTTTTTATGTGTTGGCGACCTGCGTGTTTGGGGGCAAAGGAAACAGCAGAGGAAATGCCAGCGTTAGCGTGGGGAGAGGGGTGGGCCACCTCACTCTATCACTGAGGTGAGTGGGTTTAAACCACAGTCTGCCTTAAAGAGGCCTCAGACAAAAAGAGCTTCAAGCCAAGTTGGTATTTTCCTCGTTTTCATTAAGAAAAATCATAAAGAAAATGCAGCAAGTTTGTAATAAATATGACAGACTGGACAAGAAAGAAAGGCAATATTATTTACTCATATTGTTTATGAGAATTTCAGCTCAAGATGTTTATCTTAATGTATAGTTCAGTCGTGTGAACAGAACGTTTAAATATCTGCTGAAGCTTGTATTAAGAACATTTTAATCTGTTAAAAAAAAAGATTCTGGAGTCGTTCCACTGACAATGAATGGAAGACTTTTTCATAATACTGGATACAACCCAGGGTGATTTTCCAGGGATATGGGGGGGGATTTTCTGGTTCAGAAGGATCAGTTTAAATCTGTTCATGGTAAGAAGGCCCAGAGATCAGATTCATCTCCCATTCACAGTCTGAGTTGTACTATTTTTTAATCATAGATCAGCATGAAGGTGAACTGGAATGTGAATTATGTGTGTCCTTTCTTTGAAAAGACATATCAACTATGATGAAGACACCGCAGCTTTTGAGCGTATTTTAATAGTCTTAGCTTTTTCTTTAACCTATCTAAAAAACCTTTTTTTTAAATCAATTGCCATTTTGTTTTTTCAGACCTGCATATCCAATTTAGGTTCTCAGTCATTTTGGCCAGCCTACTTGTTGAAACATGGCGTGCAAAAGTAAACCAGCCAGTCATAGTGACTATGTCCATTTATTTTAAACAGTCTATGGAGCCATCCCACTGGAGAATGTAGGCGGTACTAAATTATACATTTATTTTTGCTAATTGTTTATACCAAATAAGTATACCAGGTAAAACCAACATTAAGAGATTCAGTAAAGTGACAGTAAGAGCAGTTCAGGAGAATTAATCATTCAACTACTTCTTCCTGGGGGAAAAAAAACTGCTTATACATTTTGTTTCTCTAAATACAAGTTTGACAACACCTCATCATTCACTTTAATCTAGAGATTTAGCTTTGTAAGGTTCTGCTTTGCTTTTGTGTAATATTTTGTGTAGCTTAGTTTCAGCTCTGGGACTATGGGTCAGTGCGCTCATCTCAACAGCATGCTTCAGAAAATTACATTACCATTCTGGAGTATAGATTTAAGGAGGAAGTAAACTCTCCTTCATCTGCCAGCAGCGGTTATTCCATCTCTGAAGGATGACTTTGTGTCGAGAAAAAACGATTCATGTTGCATATATTGCTGTTTCTGTTTGACTAGTTTTTTGTAGTATGAAAACAATAAAGACTTGACATATTGACATACTTCGGGTATTGTGAAACAGGAAATGTGTGCACACAGAAAGCTCCTGTTCTTTCCAAAATGGCAGATTAAAGGCTGTTGATGCATGTACGAGCAGGTTGACTCACAATGGGTAAAGCTGATAAGTCTTTTGTTGTTCAGATAGAAGTGAATACATCTTAATCTTTAGTTTATTTGTCTTATTCAAGCTTTATTACGTAACACATACTGCTCTGTAGCTCCATCAGTTATTAAAATATACCAGTTAAAGACACGGAAAACGTATAATCTCAAACAGCTTCTTACTATCGGCAATGTGGCCCGACATGAACACAAGTGTTTTTCCTAAAATGAAATGATGTCACTTACTTCTGAGCAACGATAAGGATTTTGCAACGTTTGAATTCAAATCTGGCGACAGATGGTTTTGTTATTTTCTTATATCTCCATGAAACTTTTAGATTTACAAACCAATGGCCAATTCAGAGTTCAAACAAGGAGCCGCATCACCATTTTGACAATAATACAAAAATGTCGCTATCCAACCTACAACCAGCCATCAGAATATGACATGAAATCAAATTACCCAAAATACCTCCCGGGGGTGTTATGAGAACTGGATACAGGAATAACAGATGGCACCCAATCATTTGAATGAAAAATTGTCAAACTGATAAGTCAAAAAGAATTTGCTTCCAAAATAAAAAGCTGCAGATTTTGTTTTCCTCCCCAACCCGCTCACTTACACTCTGCCATAGACTTTAAATTAAAAATGTACTTACAATTGTTTGTGACATACGTTATAAGCAAATATAATGTAGTTTTAGTTTTTAACCCAAAACATGATATTTGTCTTAAACAAGTATGTTTGTTACTAATGACTCAATAACCACATGTTTAAAACTAAAAACCATAACATGGGGATAGGTGTAATTTGGCCTTTTCTGCCCTATCCGAAGATTTACAATGTTAATGATAGCCACTTATGATAGCCATTTGATTAGCTCATAACATTTAAAATGACTGAAATGCTGCAGAATAACGAGCTAATTCTACTACTAAAAAAGGGCATTGTTTAACTCAAAATCAGCATTTCAACTGGCCCTAATTGCCCAGATTGCCACCAAGGCCTTGTCTACAGGTGCTTTCAAGACTTGAAGTTATCCCCCTGATGTCGACTCTGTTAGAGCTTCATCACGAGTAAAGTTTTAGTCTTCAGTTATTTGGGTGTTAAAAATAAGTGATGATAGTTTTTGTTTACTATCGAAGAGAAGTTTGTAAACAAACACAAACACACTCAGAGTGGATACACAACCCTAAGAGAGCCTGTTGTTGTCCATGAAGGGAGTGGAAACACAAGAGCCCTAAAGTGTGTGTGTGTGTGTGTGTGTGTGTGTGTGTGTGTGTGTGTGTGTGTGTGTGTGTGTGTGTGTGTGTGTGTGTGTGTGTGTGTGTGTGTGTGTGTGTGTGTGTGTGTGTGTGTGTGTGTGTGTGTGTGTGTGTGTGTGTGTGTGTGTGTGTGTGTGTGTGTGTGTGTGTGTGTGTGTGTGTGTGTGTGTGTGTGTGTGTGTGGTGTGTGTGTGTGTGTGTGTGTGTGTGTGTGTGTGACACTAAGGGGGGGGGGGGGATAAAGAGCCATTGTCTGCAGCTGGTGCATCCCCCACCCCTCCTCTTTGCAGCTGTGAGGAAATCAAACGCTCCTCTTTTCCCCTCTGCCTCTGTCACAACCTGCTGATGCCTTATTAGGTCATTCATGGTGAAAGTCATGGTGATGACCCAGGGCAGCAGGTATACACTATAGAGCTGTTACAAAAATGTGAAATTCACAACCTAGAGGTATTTCAATAATTAATTAGGCTCCTTCAAGATAGTTCAACAAGTTGTTCAAATGTTTCCTATCTTCATGGAACTAGTTTTTTTCTCAAAGAGAGAAGACATATTGCTCTCAGAAATGAGTCTAGTAGACAGACTACGATGTTGTCACTCAATAAGTGCTGTTTAGTTTGAGGCCAGAGGCACATTTTTGTAATTGATTGTTAGGTGGAGGTGTGAATTAATTATGGATGAATGTATACATGTTGTGAGTGTCCCATGTGTGGAGATCAGTGGCAAATGAGTTAGAGTCCCTTCTAGTGCATGAGGCCATTGATTGAGAGGTACACATTTGTCCCCCAGATAAATGAACAAGATGGTCATAAGATCCTTTTAGAGAAAGCATTCTGCTCAGGAACCAGATGGATTTCTTTATTTATGGCCAACAGTAAAAAATTAAATGTTTTTTTTCTGTAATATACATATTTACAATATCAGACTTTTACTGGCAAATATACAATCTTATTGTCCCAAATGTGTATAAGTTTAGCCCATATTTAGCAAAGCCTTATAGAGTGAACACCCCTTGAAAAAATAAAATAACAACGTTAAACTAATTTTCTGTCATTGTCAACACATCGGTTGACTTTTTATTTATATAATCATATTTTTTAAGAAAAATAAAATACAATAGTGTACTGTATCATATTACTGGAGTTTTCCCTTTTCTTATCTTTCGCTTTTATTGAACATGTAATGGCAGATATTAAGGTTTATTACAACCATAACAATAACAATACAAACAGAAGTAAACGCCTTGTAATATTGGGGCCAAGGTTTACCAAACTGTATTTGTATTTTCATATTAACATTATATTAAAATAATGAGAAGGGAACAGTAGGATAGGCCTGCAGTATTTTACATTGGTTTCATCACCTGCACAGCTGTCAAGCAGCTTCTTCTGGGGTAAAAAAAACCCAACATATACTCTTTTTCAACACATATGGGAGACATGTTGAGCTTATTACTGGAGGGGACATGTTAGAGTATGTCTAGTGCCTTGTTGTATGAACTATCAATGAATGGATATGAATGTCGTGATAACATTGTGAGCTTGTGTGAATGTTCAGCAGCTCTGCACCTTTAAATCTCTGCGCTCCTCCCTCAGCTCAGTGACACCCTGCAGAGCCTCTTTAACGCATCCAGTAGAAAATGACAAACCAGAGGCGCTCCACGGGCCAGCATGTCAAATAATAACAATAATCATGGGCTTTAGACACAGCATCTCGTCTGAGACTCACACCCTCAGACAATAACTAAGCATCTTTGGGACGTTTTTTGAGGGTCTGCGGACGCCCTCGAAGTTGGAGTTGGGTCGCCAAATGGATGTCGGAATGAAACCGCCACTTCTATCGGACTGAAGCAAGGAGGGAAAGAAAACCTGCATGTTCAAGTTTCCTGCTCCAACCAGAGGGGCATCGCTGCGTGCGTGTTTGGATGTGTGTGTGGGAAGTGTGTGCTGGCTGCGTGTGTGTGCGCAGCGGCGGGTGGTCGTGGTGGTGGCCGCGGGAAGGGAAGTTTAGCAGCGTGATTTGTCTTGTTTTCCCTCTCTCTTCTGTTGCGTTGTTCTCCATGTCACACCAGGGGACAGGCGGATTAACGTTTCCCTGATGAGAATTAATCATCTGTGCAGAGGCTCTGTGATCGTGACTGTGATGATGATGTCGAGTAAGAGCGTGGAGTGGCTGCAGGAGGAGCTGGAGTCCGGGGCCAGCTCCCCTGCTGCTGCGGACTGCAGAC